>NC_134268.1:124220476-124523062 GCF_031893055.1 Leptodactylus fuscus
ATGTGCAGATGTGCAAATCTAATCCTCTGGTGTGAGGTACTGTGTGCAGAGGCATGTATCTAATCCTCCAAAGTGTGGTACTGTGTTCAGACGCACGTATCTAATCCTCCCCTGTGTGGTATTGTGTGAAGAGGCGCGTATCTAATCCTATGGCGTGTGGAACTGTGTGCAGATGCGCGTATCTAATCCTACAGCATGTGGTACTATATGCAGACGTGTGTATCTAATCCTATGGCGTGTACAACTGTGTGAAGATGCATGTATTTATTCCTCTGGCGTGTGGATCTGTAAGCAGACTCACGTATCTAATCCTCTGGTGTGTGGAACTGTGTGCAGATGCGCGTATCTAATCCTCCCCTGTGTGGTATTGTGTGATGAGGCACGTATCTAATCCTGTGGCGTGTGGCACTGTGTGTAGACACGCGTATCTAATCCTACGACATGTTGTACTGTGTGCAGATGCGCCTATCTAATCCTCTGGCTTGTGGTACTGTGTGCAGAGGCATGTATCTAATCCTCCAAAGTGTGGTACTGTGTGCAGACACGTATCTAATCCTCCCCTGTGTGGTATTCTATGCAGATGCGTACTGTGTAGACACGCGTATCTAATCTTACGGCATGTGGTACTGTGTGCTGAGACGCGTATCTAATTCTCTGGCTTGTGGTACTGTGTGCAGAGGCATGTATCTAATCCTCCAAAGTGTGGTACGGTGTGCAGACACGTATCTAATCCTCCCCTGTGTGGTATTCTGTGCAGATGCGCGTATCTAATCCTACGGCATGTGGAACTGTGTGTAGACGCGTGTATCTAATCCTACGGCATGTGATACTATGTGCAGATGCGTGTATCTAATCCTCTGGCGTGTGGTACTGTGTGCAGAGGCATGTATCTAATCCTCCAAAGTGTGGTACTGTGTGCAGACACACGTATCTAATCCTCCTCTGTGTGGTATTGTGTGAAGAAGCACGTATCTAATCCTGTGGCATGTTTCTACTGTGTGCAGATGCGCGTATCTAATCCTCCCCGTGTGGTACTGTATGCTTAGACGCGTATCTAATTCTCTGGCTTGTGGTACTGTGTGCAGACACATGTATCTAATCCTCCCCTGTGTGTTATTGTGCGAAGAGGCTCGTATCTAATCCTGCGGCGTGTGGAACTGTGTGTAGACGCGCGTATCTAATTCTACAGCATGTATTACTGTGTGCAGGCGCACCTATCTAATCCTACGCCATGTGGTACTGTGTGCAGAAGCGCATATCTAATCCTCTGGCGTGTGGTACTGTGTGCAGATGCGCGTATCTAATTCTCCCCTGCGTGATACTGTGTGCATATGCACATATCTAATCCTCTGGCATGTGGTACTGTGCACAGATGCGCGTATCTAATCCTCCCCTGTGTGATACTGTGTGCAGATGCACATATCTAATCCTCTGGCATGTGGTACTGTGTGCAGATGCGCGTATCTAATTCTCCCCTGTGTGGTACTGTGTGCTGAGACGTGTATCTAATTCTCTGGCTTGTGGTGCTGTGTGCAGACACACGTATCTAATCCTCCCCTGTGTGGTATTGTGTGAAGAGGCGCGTATCTAATCCTACGGCATGTGGAACTGTGTGTAGATGCACGTATCTAATCCTACGGCATGTGGTACTGTGTACAGATGTGCATATCTTATGCTCTGGAGTGTGGAACTGTGTGTAGACGCCTGTATCTAATCCTTCGGCATGTGGAACCGTGTGCAGATGCACGTATCAAATCCTTCAGTGTGTGGAACTGTGTGCAGAAGTGCGTATTTAATCCTCTGGTGTGTGGGACTGTGTGCAGACCCGTGTATCTAATCCTCTGGCGTGTGATACTGTGTGCTGATCTGTGTATCTAATCCTCTGATGCGTGTATCTCAGTTTGGATATCAGTGTTGTATTGTGTATGTGGAGTGACCGTGTGTATTGCAGTTGGAATATGAGTGAAAGTCTTGCAGGTTTGTATTGGCTAAGGGAGGGGGGGGGGCACTGTGTTTGGAATGCTGTATCTCAGCAACGGTACGTCCGAGCGAGTTGGAGTCTCATCTTAAACCTTCCCGGATATCTGAAGTATCTCTGTACCAAATTTGGTGAAGATCGGTCCAGTCGTTTGGTTCGCATTAGAGAACAGACAGACAGACAGACAGACAAGAATTCATTTTTATAATATAGAGAGACTAGAGGGAGGACCCGACTTCGCATGGGTATATTACATTTTATGTTTGTGTAGTGGCCCTATAAGAAATGTCCAATTTTGCACTGGTGTATTTTGTATGTGGTTTGTGTGTATGTCTACAAGCTTCATGTGATTATGTGTATCTCATTTTGGATATCAGTGAAAAACCTGTGATCAGTTGTTATGGATACCTGGAGTAAAGCTGTATCTAATCCTTCCCCGTGTAGTACTGTGTTTAGACGTAAGTATCTAATCCTTGTTGGTGTGGTACTGTGTGCAGATGCACATATCTAATCCTCCGGCGTGTGGTACTGTGTGCAGATGTGTGTATCTAATCCTCCCCCCGTGTGGCATTGTGTGAAGAGGCACGTATCTAATCCTCCAGTAAGTGAAACTGTGCAGACATGCATATCTAATCTTATGGCAAGTGGTACTATGTGCAGATGTGCAAATCTAATCCTCTGGTGTGAGGTACTGTGTGCAGAGGCATGTATCTAATCCTCCAAAGTGTGGTACTGTGTTCAGACGCACGTATCTAATCCTCCCCTGTGTGGTATTGTGTGAAGAGGCGCGTATCTAATCCTACGGCGTGTGGAACTGTGTGCAGACGCGCGTATCTAATCCTCCCCGTGTGGTACTGTGTGCTTAGATGCGTATCTAATTCTCTGGCTTGTGGTACTATGTGCAGATGCATGTATCTAATCCTCCAAACTGTGGTACTGTGCAGACACACATATCTAATCCTCCTCTGTGTGGTATTGTGTGAAGAGGCACGTATCTAATCCTGTGGCATGTGGTACTGTGTGCAGACGCGCATATCTAATCCTCCCCGTGTGGTACTGTGTGCTTAGACGCGTATCTAATTCTCTGGCTTGTGGTACTGTGTGCAGAGGCATGTATCTAATCCTCCAAACTGTGGTACTGTGTGCAGACACACGTATCTAATCCTCCCCTGTGTGGTATTCTGTGAAGAGGCGCGTATCTAATCCTATGGCGTGTGGAACTGTGTGTAGAGGCGTGTATCTAATCCTATAGCATGTGGTACTGTGTGCAGATGCGCGTATCTAATCCTCCCCTGTGTGGTACTGTGTGAAGATGCACATATCTAATCCTCTGGCATGTGGTACTGTGTGCAGATGCGCATATCTAATCCTCCCTGTGTGGTACTGTGTGCTGAGATGTGTATCTAATTCTCTGGCTTGTGGTACTGTGTGCAGATGCATGTATCTAATCCTCCAAAGTGTGGTACTGTGTGCAGACACACGTATGTAATCCTCCCCTGTGTGGTATTGTGTGAAGAGGCGCGTATCTAATCCTACGGCATGTGGAACTGTGTGTAGATGCACGTATCTAATCCTACGGCATGTGGTACTGTGTGCAGATGTGCATATCTTATGCTCTGGTGTGTGGAACTACATCTCAGATGTATCAGAGTTCAGCGCACAGCCAGCTCTTCTACATCTCAGATGTAGCAGGGTTCAATGCACAGCCAGGCTTTCATGTGAGCCAGCAATTCAGGCTTTCACGTTCTGTACCCCCGGTGAAGAGCTATCGGTGCCAGTACCATAGCTCTTCACTGTCAGAAGGGTATTCAGATTCAGGTCTGGACTTTGACTGGGTCACACATGAATATTCTTTGAGACAAACCATTCCACTGTAGCTTTAGATGTATTGTCTTGCTGGAAGGTGAATCTCCTTCCCAGTCTGAAGTCTTCTGAAACCTCCAATAGGTTTTCTTCCAGAATTAACTTGTACTTAGTTCCATCCAGCTTCTTGTCAACTCTGACCAGCTTTCCTGTCCCTGCTGAAGAAAATCATCCCAACACGATGCTGCCACCACCATGTTTCACTTTTCCGCCACATATAGGACTTTGCATTTAGGCCAAAAAGTTCAACTTTGATCTCATTTGACCAGAGCACCTTCTTCCATATTTTTGCTGGGCCCCCTATGTGGCATGTGGCAAACTGCAAACAACACTTCTAATGTCTTTCTTTCAACAATGATTTTCTTGTTACCACTCTTCCATAAAGGCCGCATTTGTGGAGTGCATGACTGATAGTTGCACTGTGGACAGATTTTCCCACCTGAGCTGTGGATTTCTGCAGCTTCTCCATAGTGACCATGGGACTCTTGGCTGCTTCACTAACCAGTGCTCTCCTTGCTAAATCTGTCAGTTTAGGTGGACGGTAATGCCGTGGTAGGTTTGCAGTTGTAGAATACTTTTTCCATCTTTGGATGATGCATTGCACAGTGCTACTTGGGATGCTCAAAGCTTGGGATATGTTTTTATAACATAATCCTGCTTTAAACTTCTCCATAACTTTATCACTGACCTGTCTGGTGAGTTCCTTGGTCTTCATGATGATTGTTCACTGGTGTTCTCTAACAAACCACAGAGGTCTTCACAGAACAGGTGTATTTCTACTGAGACTAAATTACATACAGATGAACTGTATTAACTAATTAATTGACTTCTGAAGGCAATTTATTGCACTTTTATTTAGGAGTATCAGAATACAGGGGGCTGCATGTTACACTTTTCAGATTTTTATTTGAATAACATTTTGAAAACCATGTATTATTTTCATTTTACTTTACGATTATCTGGAACTTTGTGTTGGTATATCACTAAAATCTCAATAAAACACATTTAAGTTTGTGGTTGTAAGGTGACCAAATGTGAAAAATTTTAATGGTATAAATACGTTTGCAAGCCACTATATATTTTTTCTTTATGTCTTGACTATACTGATTTACTTGACCTTTGGTTATATGAGTCCACACATTTTTACAGTTTGTACATGGTTTTAAATAGTTATTACAGTTGAAAAAAGAAATATGTTCAGCAGATTCAACCAGGGGATGGAAAAGACATGTCATTATTTGCATAATCCATTAGCATCAATGCTATTTTGCAATAATAAGGCTTCTAAGCCCATTTCGAAGCTGTTTCTCTGATCAGCTCCTGGGTAGGCTATAGCACAGTGAATAAGCCTTGTTGCCTCTGGAGTCTAAACCTCTTTTGAAGGGATTTTACATGGAACAAGTTTTTGGTTTGTACTTTGATTTTTTTTTGCATCCAATCAAATACATCCAGCTAGTTCTTCTATATATTTATATTACATTCAAAACATGCATGCTGGGACAAGATATGTTTGATTTATTAAATTAGGTGGGGAGTAATAGGGATAAGAATGGCCCCTCAATCCATACCCTTGGTTGCTTTTTGATCCTTTTACTTGACTGGCATGTCAGCATTGACAACTTAATAGATCTTTCCTCACCTGCACCACAAGAAGCTGAAACACTGTCTGGAAGCAAGCAAATAGTAAGAACTGGGCCTACCAATATGCTAAAGTGACCCTGGTGAGGGGTTAGAGGGGTATTGACTATTATTACATAATTTTGTCACGTTGTTCTACAGTGTAATTAAGAAAATATATGGTTCCAATGACTGATAAAAATACTTAAATAAAAAGTCGCAGGAACCCACTGCAATTATTCTTGTATTTTTACAAGTGGCAATATAATCCCAAGATAAAAAGAATAATGAGTAGCTTGTTAGTGAAAATTGTAGGGGCCTAAAGATTAAACGTCTCCTTAGGGAATTCTCCACATCTGTCCACAAATAATATAAATATATATATATATATATATATATATATATATATATATATATATGGAGAGAGAGAGAGAGAGAGAGAGAGAGAGAGAAAGAAACAAGAGGAGCTCATTTTCCAGTGTAGCTGTCTGAGCCAGTGTTCACTCTAAAAGGTAATTATTTGAAGTCTGTTTGTAATAATCTATTGGTCTATGTATATATCTATTTGTGTCTCTATCATGCATACGTTTTACCTTTGAGGCATTTTAGATCCATAATGCTATTTTAATATTTGCATTGCATATGTATTGTGAAAAGTGCACATTTACCTTTTACTCCTATGATGTGAGATAAGTGAGA
The DNA here is from genome assembly GCF_031893055.1 of Leptodactylus fuscus. Classification (NCBI taxonomy): domain Eukaryota; kingdom Metazoa; phylum Chordata; class Amphibia; order Anura; family Leptodactylidae; genus Leptodactylus; species Leptodactylus fuscus. The sequence goes on from NC_134268.1 coordinate 124,226,634, forward strand.
GTAAAATGAGAAGGATAAGTGAACCTTCCCATGCAATTTGAGAAGAATGAAGAGGCTATCATTATGTTGTTATAACATATAGTTCCTCAATCTTGTTAGCAAGACTTCTGGCATTGGCATACACGCATTTCATGTGTTTATACTTATTCTTACTTTTTCTCTGCAAACTGACTTTTTACACTCCTACTCCCACCTCACCCCCCCCACTGCACCCACTGCATTACTTAGCCCTTGTTCCCTGTCTACATAATCTTCACATCTATATCCCTCTACATCTGTTATCTGTTATTACCCTTCCTACCAGTTTCCAGTTTAAAACCCGAACAGCCTTCTTCTCCGCCAAAACATCTGCACTCTCTTTGAGGTGCTGCCCATTCCAACCATAGAACCTGTATCACAGCAAAGTCAGCCCAGTTCTCCAAGAACTCAAACTTCTCCTTCCTACACCAGCTCTTGAGCCACTTGTTTACCTTCCTGAGTTCCAGATGTACTATTTATTTATTATTTCAGGGAATGTCTATTGCTTTGATCACATTTTATTAAAATTTTTAAGAGGTGAAACAGTGAAAAAATGACAGAGAAGCTCGCTCTTTTTTCCTGCTAAGTTTTTTTTAAATTTTTTTTTATGTTTGCAGACCTAGTGTTTTTGGACACAGGGAACCCTAATTTTTATGTGTTTCACTTTATTGCACTTTTTTGTACTTTTGTATGTGTTCTAGGGAAAGAGGGTGATTTTTTTTATTTTCTTACTGTAATTATTAGACCCCCTAGGGTTCTTGAACCCCAGGGTGTCTGATCATTAATGCAATTCTGGTATAGAGACTTCATACACACTTATTCATGTGAAATAAATTGTGTATTTATTCACTGATATTCAAACTTGTATTGAGAGGGAGTAAAGTTTCGGTCTATTCTGGCCTTCAAAAAACTGTACAAAAATATAATACAGTATAACAGTAAATATTTCAGGGTATAAAAGATACAGTAGGAGTTTATCTTCCTACTGGTATAACATCACCTATCCTACCTAAGCAGCAAGAGTTTTGCAGGAAGGATTCCCAGAAAAAGGGGTTGTTCTCGAGATGCACCAGGAATGTGCACAAAATTGTGTTGTAAACTTCTGGCTCACAGCAAAACAACAAGAAGGTGGCATAAACTTAAATTAGACAGTCCATATATATGCCAGAATTATTCTTCAGCATTACCCACTGTAAGAAAATTTGAAAAAGTTCACACTATTAGTAAATTGTATATGTTGTATATGCCAAAAAAAAAACTCTATAGGGTGCAGTAACCCCACAATGTGAAAAAGCTGCTTTTTTGTAGCAGATTTTGCTGCTGTTTTTTTAAGCCACGAGTGGACTAAGCTGAAGGGAGACATATAAGTGCCTCCTTCATATTTTCACAGAGGATTACTTCCACCTAATCTATATAATCAAAATAAGTGTAGAATGTGGAACTAGTGAATACGAATAAATAGATAAAACATAAAACTTTTAATATGTATTACATTAAAATAAAGATAAAGGTTCAGCCTTCAAATTATGTGTTTATATGAGAAATTTCTCATTTCTAAAAGCTCCCAGAAACGTCCACACAGGGGTCGCTTCCTAAAGCCTATCTCATTGAGTTAGTATGTGGTCTCTCTTGCATAAAAATATCTAGATGCAGAGTAGTCTACCTCCTCTCTGCTGCCTAGAGATAACAGTTAAGGTCTATGAAGCTTAGGGTGCTTTCACATCACGTTATGGAGGTTCGCCTGACTCATACGTTTTTATAGGTGTTTACCTTATAAAAACGTGTGAGTCAGTGGACCCATTGCCTCCAAAACAAAAAAACCACTCCGTTATGGTCTCTGTATGCCCCTGTCTGTTATTTGAAACGGACAGAAAAGCATGTACTACCGTGCTTTTCTGTCCTTTAACCACAACAATTTCCTTTAGTTCCGTTATGACTTGTCCGTTAATCCCCGTTCAACAGGGACCCCTCCCCCATTAGCCACACCTCCGCCCCTTATGTGCATGCTAAAACTGTGCAGCAGGGTCTGGTAGGAAGAAGAAGCCAGCGGAACTTTCTGTAAGGTAAGCCCAAACCCCCTCCTCCCCAATCCCTTTCTCCTGTCCCTGGTCCCAGCAGGAGTGATCCTATCATTGTGACGCCCTTAGAGAAATGACTACCACACCTACCCCACCCTCTCACCAAACCAAAACTAATTACACTTATAGCTCAGGGATGGTGGGGTTACGGAACAAAATTCCAACTGTGTTAGAAACCTATTCAATGATACAAAGAGTCGGAGTTAGGGCAGCTGTTGAAAGGTTTTCTTTAGCATATTTGTCATATTGTATTATCATATTGTTTTATACTTTAAACATTTCTTCTTCGTACTTAGAGCAACCGTATGCAGCAGTGGATATGGGCTCATAATGATGGCATCTAAAAGAGAAGACAACTCAACGAATGACAACTGTACAAAACACTTGAAATTATTTAGTATCCCACAAATTGCATATGGAGACTGTGAGCTTATTAATTTTGTTATTGCTCAGATATTCTCAGATCTGTATTATATTTTGACTTTCGCAGCCATTGCTGTAAACATTATAAAAATTGTGAGCACAGCACGAAGCTGTCGAAATTGGTCCACTTCTCACCTGTACCTGGTGAACGTTGCTGTAGCTCACATCCTATTTCTCCTGTCCTGTCCTATATGGGGCATGTATTTAAGCAAACAATATGACTGGCATTTTGGAAAGTACGCCTGCTCTGTTATGAACTTCACCAATGCCCTTGGACACTTTGGAAGCGTTGTATTTATCTGCGTTATCAGTTTTGACCGAATGGTTACTATTTATTTTCCCATCATATCAATCCAATATAAGAATGTACAATTTGGTAAAATGGTAGTCATGACATCATGGGCATTAAGTATTGTCATTGCTTCACTAAGCTACGTCTACACCACACTCGTTGGTTATGGAAGCATGTCTAAGCATGTTTGTGGCTCAATGCATGTTGGTGATGTACTAGATATTACAACAGTTCGATCCTTTATACTCTTCCTCTTTCCTAATATCCTCATTCCAACAGTTGTCCTTATTCCATGCTATATTAAAATAGTGGCATATTTAGTTTCTCATCAAACCCGTCTTCCCTGTGATATGGGAAGAGCTGTCATACTTGATGTTACTTATACATCATCTTTTCTTACCTTGTGTCTATCACCTAGCTACATTCTCTTAGTTATTTGCTTTGTGTATTTAACATCCACAGTTTGTCACAACGAATGCATATGGGCCAGCATTATCAATGTGTCCAATGAAACTGCCAGGCTGATGAATATTTTCAATGCTCTTATCAGCCCATTTATATACTTGTCAAAATTCCGATCAGGTTTCTGCACCAGTCTTTGTGAATGCTCCAATCTAAAATGTTTTTGTGAATGCGCCCAGCAGCCACCACCTGCTGAGGGCATACAAACTGTTCAACTTGCTTCACTGATTATCACAATGACCTAAAGATACACACTGGTAATGGAATTCTGATATATGTTATTATCAACTATTGCATATAATCTAGGAATACCAGAGACAAAAAGAAAACGTTTGCACATTAAAGTTAATAAAAATAAAATCATTATATAATTTTATATTGAGCATGGCTTCTTTTCTGGATTCCTAGTCCATGTGTATATTAACCAGTAGTTTAGTATAATAGAGGGCTAAAAACTGCCTTTGCCATCTCTAATTAGGCTCCCTGCTGCCAGAACAGACCTAGAGAAAGAAGGTAAAGGAGTGGCTGGCAGGGAAGAAACTTCACTGTGGTCACCATTGTAAATTATTGTTGATAAAAGTCCTAAAAGCTTCCCTTGTTAAAGTGTAAGTCCAGGACAATACACTTAGCATAGCGCTTATCACTTGCAGTTGTAAATCACAGCTGTTTGACTTAAATGGGTTGTCCAGGATAAATTTATATTTCTAATCTAAGCTAAACCTCCCATCCCCTTCCCACAGTTACCTTCTAAATTACTTAGTATACCAAAAATCTATGTTTACTTAGATCACCTATAGTTACCTAGGTACATTTTTCAATTTTCCTGTGACATTACAGGGAACTTGCAGTTTTCCTTCCGGAAGTGTAACGTCACCTAACTAACTACGCATGCTGGCACTCAGAAGAAGTGACATCCTGTGCCCAAAAGGTCTAGATTGGAAGATAGGTAAGTATGATGGGGTGGGGGTGGGAATTGAGTTAGTTAGGAAGGGATAGTAGTGGGTGAGCTATCTAGGGAAATAGGGAGGGGTGTGAGTGAGAAAGGGAGGGTGAAGTGGCGTGAGTCAGATCTCTGAGTGAAGCCCAAGGAATCCTTGTATTTGTAAGAAAAAACAAATGCAGAAGTAAACAAATGCAGAAAATGCCAGGAGCTACCAGAGACAGCCAGAAATCATTCAAAACATTGCTAAAGGTATTTGGCTGCACATATTAACCTATTAATAGCACTGTGATGGATCACGCCTCGCCAATACCACTTTGGCGCAAAAACCGCAATCACCTTTTTATCTATACCGTCCAATCTCACAGCCAGAGAGAGCACTGGGCTTTATAGGATAATATGAGAAGAGCCGTCTAAAGTTTTAAAGTTTTATTAACCCAATATGGTCGATACCAGTCAGCCAGAATATATATATAAAGATATACCCTGGCGGTTACAAGCTTATACGGTTACAGAATGTATGTTACAGTGCAATAAGATAAAAAGAATAAAAGATTAGAAACAGGGATATAATACCAGATTCGATCTCCGGAATTCCACTCATGAAATCCATGGCACATAGCTTTAGAGTCCTTTTTAAATAGTCCACAGATGGAAACGGGTAGACGACCCCATTAACAGAATAGTCCAGGGTGCATGGTATTTCCATAGGCATTAGTCAATAGTCCAAGGGAGCAGTTTCCAAAGCATCACAGCACCTAGTGACGCATGCCAGCAGACCAGGAAGAACGAGAACAAAAGAACACAGAACCCAGAACACCAAGGTCCTGGCATGGGTGACAATATATCTCCCCTCAGCCCCTTCCCACAATGAGATCAGCAAGGTGGGCAACTCAGCCCCCTCACCTTATACCAGAATAACTATAAACGGCCATAACTCTTTGCCAGGTGAATCCACTATTTGGCTAGGGGCATGATGGGGTTCCTGACGACATCCCCATCAGGTAGAGACCAAGGACGATTCCCCAATCCCCTATGGGTAACAAGTTCAGTGCTGGAACCCCTCCTAGGCCTCTGATCGGGTAGTGCTTGGACTCGAAACGTGCGGCCTGGTCCTGCGCACAGGAGGAACTTATTGTCATGACTTGTCATATTTTCCTGTGACAATAACTTCATAAATCCTCTGGCTACTTAGTGATTAAAAAAAATCACTACACAGCGCGGATTCTAACAATTAAAGCGTTCAATTGTTAGATTCCATGCTGTATAGTGAATAGGATTGTTTTTAAAATCCGATCTCCGATTAGTAAAAAAATCCCGTTGACTTGCATTGGGATCGGAATTGGGATCGAGATCAGGTTCGAATGAAAAATGATCGGATCTTCGGATTTCAAAATCGATCCTGAAAAGTCAAGATCAGCTCAACCCTAGCGGACATCCAATTGATGAAAACATCCAGCAGGGCCATCTGTTTCTGGCAAAATAAATTTGCTATTCACCAGCCACAATTGACTGTTTGTGATGTCTACAGGACAGGCAGCCAAAATTCAATAATCTGATGGGTATGATTGAGTGATGTCATGGGGTTTATAAACACAAAAGAAAGTTCATCCTGAACTTTAAAATTAGAGGCTTGAAGGTGCAGAATCATTTACAACCACCAAACTCATAGTCTTTTTTTTTTTTTTTAACATTCTCCAGTATGAAGATTAATTTTTAGCCTCTCGTTTTTTTTCTATAACAAGGGAACTTTTGCATACAGGAGAATGAAGACAAAGTAGCCAAATCTCCTTCTTACATAGCTCTGATTGTACATGAAAGCTGCACCAGTCTTGATTCTGGTTTCTGTGCACCATTTTATTCTAGTATAGTTCCCTTTTTAACTTTAGTTTCTGGAGGGGCTTCTGGTTGGCATGAGCTGTCTATGGCATCACATATTAAACCCTACAATGTTATATTATTTAAATTTATTTCTATAAGTAAAAATTGCGCAAGTTACTGTAATAACCTCCTGACAGTTTGTGCTTTTTACAGTCAATCCAATATAGATGTGAATCACCTGCAGTTTTAGTTGTGGAATGCAACTGGTCATTGCCTGTTTAAAACACAGATAAAAGCCATTAGTATTTGTTACTACAACAGCTAACTACTGCACTTAAGTTGTTTATTGACATGGACTATTTTAAACCACTGTATACAAAAAACATGAATATGTGTGAATAAAAACTAACATTATACAGTCCTATGAAAAAGTTTGGGCATCCCTATTAATCTTAATCATTTTTAGTTCTAAATATTTTGGTGTTTGCAACAGCCATTTCAGTTTGATATATCTAATAACTGATGGACACAGTAATATTTCAGGATTGAAATGAGGTTTATTGTACTAACAGAAAATGCGCAATATGCATTAAACCAAAATTTGACCGGTGCAAAAACAACAGAAACTCAACAGAAAAGTGACATTAATATTTAGTACATCCTCCTTTTGCAAAGATAACAGCCTCTAGTCGCTTCCTGTAGCTTTTAATCAGTTCCTGGATCCTGGATGAAGGGATTTTGGACCATTTCTTTCTACAAAACAATTCAAGTTCAGTTAAGTTTGATGGTCGCCGAACATGGACAGCCCGCTCTCAAATGATCTGAAAACAAAGATTGTTCAACATAGTTGTTCAGGGGAAGGATACAAAACGTTGTCTCAGAGATTTAACCTGTCAGTTTCCACTGTGAGGAACATAGTAAGGAAATGGAAGACCACAGGGACAGTTCTTGTTAAGCCCAGAAGTGGCAGGCCAAGAAAAATATCAGAAAGGCAGAGAAGAAGAATGGTGAGAACAGTCAAGGACAATCCACAGACCACCTCCAAAGAGCTGCAGCATCATCTTGCTGCAGATGGTGTCACTGTGCATCGGTCAACTATACAGCGCACTTTGCACAAATAGAAGCTGTATGGGAGAGTGATGAGAAAGAAGCCGTTTCTGCACGTACGCCACAAATAGAGTTGCCTGAGGTATGAAAAAGCACATTTGGACAAGGCAGCTTCATTTTGGAAACAAAAATTGAGTTGTTTGGTTATAAAAAAAGGCGTTATGCATGGCGTCCAAAAAGAAACAGCATTCCAAGAAAAACACATGCTACCCACTGTAAAATTTGGTGGAGGTTCCATCATGCTTTGGGGCTGTGTGGCCATTGCCGGCATCGGGAATCTTGTTAAAGTTGAGAGTCGCATGGATTCCACTCAGTATCAGCAGATTCTTGAGAATAATGTTCAAGAATCAGTGACGAAGTTGAAGTTACGCCGGGGATGGATATTTCAGCAAGACAATGATCCAAAACACCGCTCCAAATCCTCAGGCATTCATGCAGAGGAACAATTACAATGTTCTGGAATGGCCATCCCAGTCCCCAGACCTGAATATCATTGAACATCTGTGGGATGATTTGAAGCGGGCTGTCCATGCTCGGCGACCATCTAACTTAACTGAACTTGAATTGTTTGTCCAAAATACCTTTATCCAGGATCCAGGAACTGATTAAAAGCTACAGGAAGCGACTAGAGGCTGTTATCTTTGCAAAAGGAGGATCTACTAAATATTAATGTCACTTTTCTGTTGAGGTGCCCATACTTTTGCACCGGTCAAATTTTGGTTTAATGCATATTGCACATTTTCTGTTAGTACAATAAACCTCATTTCAATCCTGAAATATTACTGTGTCCATCAGTTAATAGATATATCAAACTGAAATGGCTGTTGCAAATACCAAAATATTTAGAACTAAAAATGATTAAGATTAATAGGGGTGCCCAAACTTTTCCATAGGACTGTACTTGAAATGACTGCATTCCAATACCTACGCAGAGCAGATTTATGGCTATGTCAACTGTGATTGTAAAATATGTCTACTATTTTATATTGCATGGACAGAAAACACAAACTTCTCCAACTGTTATGGTCTTTGCCTACTATCATTAGTCTTCTTATCTCTACACTTTTCAAAACTTTACTCTTTTCAATTACATAGGACATAAAACTAAAGCCTCACACCAGAATCATGATGGCTTAATAGTTGTGAGCATGATTTAGTTATAATAATCATAAAACAACTGTGGGTATGTTCACATGTGGAAGAAATTTATATAACTGAAAAGTGCATTGCATACATCTAAATGGGAGTCCCATAATAGGGTATATATAAGCAATACCTATACACAATTCAAAATTTATGTTTTACATAACATAACAGAAATATAATATTATTGTCAGGTGTTTTCTGGTTATAAATCTTAATAGTATTGTGTTGTGAAGATACCATGAGTCCTATAGCCTCTCAAACAAGTTACAACTAGGGTTGAGCGATTGGGATTGGAAAAGATCGGATTTCGATCGTCGATCGAGTAAATTTCACGATCGCGATCGAATTCCGACCCGATCTTTTCCAGCGGGATCGAGATCGGAGGTTATCTCAAGATTGGCTCAACTTTAAAAGTGACTTTTCCCATAGAGAAGCATTGACTAGGGTTGAGGATCGGGTTCGGAAAGGATCGGATTCCGATCGACGATCGAGCAAATTTCACGATCGCGATCAGGATCGAGATGGGCTGGAAAATGATCGGAAATCGGATTTTAAAATCGATCTTGAAATCTCAAGATCGGCTCAACCCTAGTTACAACATGGAATTTTGTAGTAACAAGTCAATGAAGTGATGCAGACATAATCTTCTTTTCATAAATATGCAAATCAGCCTGCAAGTGCCACGGAGACTTCGACTTCAAAGTGCTCTCCACTTGTTGGTCCTTTGGCTTGTTCCTGAAGTTTTTACTCACTGATTATAGCCTCACCTAAAAGGGGAACCCACAAAAAGGATGCTCAAAATCATTGACAAAATTCCTCTATGTGAAAATACCCTTACATTCATCAGAATGGATAACATAGAACGCCATCTGCTTGAATGGAATAAAATTTAAGTTGTAAAAAGTTCAGCAACAAATCTGGTTAGTTTTTTGGTTAGTTAAGAAAAATACATTTTTACTTACACTACATTGGAAAATGACTCTTAGGGATTCCTGAGACTAATTCTGGGATGAGTAAAATACAGAACTCTACATATGAAGCTTGTATAACTGCTAGCATACTGACATTTTGAAATATCACACATCACTTCAGCTACTGCCAGACCTCTGCTCTGTTGGCACTTGATTTCCTAACACTTTGTAACATATATATAGATACAACACCATCTTAATTTTACATGAAGAAATATAAAATAAAATAACAAAAGATTAAAGGGGCTCTATCATTGGGAAAACCGGAGTTAGACTTACCGGTAAGTCTATTTCCATGTAATCCACCATGACGGCTACACAAGGAGGTTGACCTCTGACCCCCTGTAGGGACAGGAACTGAGAGACTTGTTAAATACACCACTATTCACCAGTGTTTACCAAATTACAAAGGAAAGGTGCGAAATATAACTACAGTATGCTGTCTTCGATAAAAATATTAACTAGGGAGGGTAATTAGACACCATCATGGTAGATTACATGGAAATAGAGTTACCATTAAGTCTAACTCCGGTTTTCCCCGGAGGTAGTTTCCGGGTAGGCGACCACTGCCCTTCTGACGTCCATGGCCTGCTACTCCCTCTCTTTTGAAGAAGAGGGATTTGAGCAAAAGGAGGTAGTACTCTAACCTGCTCTCTGAGGAACTCTAACACTGCTTCTGGCATAAAATTTGGATCCAGCCTTAAAGAATCCTGTCACTTTGATTCTAAGATAAGGTTCCCTAATAGATAGGGCCTGAATCTCCCCTAAGTGCCTAGCAGTGGAGAGAGCGAACAAACTACCTCTTTAGGGCCCCTTCACCCTTCCAGGGCTGTAGCCAGTTCATTGATATAGATGTTGAAGAGCGTTGGGCTCAGGCTACAGCCTTGTCTGACCCCTCGGGCCTGTTGGAAGTATGCTGTCCTTTTCCCATTCACCTTCACACTGCACTGGTTTCCGGTGTAGGAGCTCTTGATGACGTCGTACGTTCTTCCTCCTATTCCACTCTCTAGGAGTTTTAGGAGTAGGCCTGGGTGCCATACTGAGTCGAACGCCTTCTTAAAATCTACAAAGCAGGTGAATATCTTGCCTCTTCTGGTGTTGTGGACGTGCGTCTTGATGAGGCTGTGCAGGGTGTAGATATGGTCTGTGGTGCGGTGGTTTGGCATGAACCCTGCTTGGTTCTTGCTGAGGACCCCGTGTTGTGTGAGGAAGGTGAGGATTCTGTTATTGATGATACTGTTGAACAGTTTCCCCAGCGTGCTGCTGACACAGATCCCTCTGTAGTTGTTTGGGTCGTATTGGTCCCCATTCTTGTAGATGGGGGTTATGAGGCCTTTGTTCCAGTCTTCGGGGAAGTGTCCAGCATTGAGCACGAGGGTGAATAGCTTTGCCAGTGCCGCGTGTATTGCTGGAGGACTGTATTTGATCATCTCTGGTAGGATACCGTCAGGGCCACTGGCCTTTTTGCCTTTCAGCAGGGCAATTCTTTCCTGCATATTTTTTATGGTGATTGGCGAGTCCAAAGGGTTCTGGAAGTCTTTGATGACTTTCTCCATGTCCCTCAGTTTGGTGATTATCTGTTGCTGTTCTGGGGGTTAGGTTCTTCTTCTGGGATGATTTTGTAGAGACCTCTGAAGTAGTTGAGCCAGATATTACCATTTTGGATGTGGAGGGAGTTTTTCTTGGGCTTTGTGCCCATATGGTGCCAGGTCTCCCAGAATGAGCTGTCCTGGAGGGAGTCCTCTAGTTGCTCTATTTTGTGGGAGAGGTACCTCTGTTTCTTCTCTCTGAGGGTGCCTTTGTATTGCTTGCATAGATTGTTGTAGGCTTCCCTCACCTTCTTGTTGTTGGGGTCCCTGTGTTTTTGGTTGGAGGCTTTTCTTAGGGTATGGCGTAGTGCTCTGCAGTCGCTGTTGAACCATTTGTGTGACTGTTTGTTGGTTTGTCTTATTGGTTTGGTTCGTTTCAGGCCTGCTAGTTCTGCTGTGGTCTGTAGGATGTACTTGAGATCCTTCACAGCTCTGGTGACTCCCTGTTGGTCTGGCTGATAGGTGTTTGTATGGAAGTTTGTGAGCAGTGTCTTGATTTCGGGTCGGTTGGTTGTGTTGGTATATTCTATGGCCTGGTGGTTGGCCCATTTGAAATGTCTTGGTAGGTTGTAGAGGCCGGATTGTTGGGGCTCATGTGTGGGTGTTTTGTTCATGGTTCTCATGTATAGTAGGATCTGGTTGTGGTCTGCTAGATGGGAGTCAGGTGCGATTGTGAAGTCTTCAATGTCTGACAGGTCTACGTCTGTAATGGCATAGTCCACCACGCTGTTGCCCACTTGAGAGTTTAGTGTGAAGCGTCCTATGGAGTCGCCTCTGATACGTCCGTTCATTATGTACAGTCCTAGGCTTCGGCACATGTTCAGCAGTTGTCTCCCGCTCTTGTTGACAATTCTGTCTTGGCTGTTTCTTCTTGTCTGTGTGGGTTCTGGGTGGTGGATCTCACTACTGTGTGTATGTGGGTTGTCGTCAGGGGGCAGGTAGTCTATCTCTGTGCCTGTCCTTGCATTCAGGTGTCCGCATATTAGTACTCTGCCTTTGAGTTGGAATTGGGCAGCTTCCCTTTGTAGGACCTCGTAAGTGTCGGGGTCATGGTAGGGGGACCCTGGTGGGGGAATATATACTGCACAGAGATAGATGTCCTGCTGGCCACTGAGGATGGAGCTGCTTATTTTTATCCATATGTGATTGGTTCCACGTTTGGTAGCTTTTATGTGTTCTTTGAGCTCCTCCTTATTACTAACCATATTAGTATGCCTCCTGAGTGGCGGCCTTGTTTGGTGGTCTTATTTTTCTGGGCGGGCACGGAGAATTCCTTGTAGCCCTTTGGTGTTAGGGACTCGTCTTCTGCCCGGGTCCATGTCTCTAGGAGGATTTGGATGTCTATGCTTTTAAGTCTGCCTATGAAGTCTGGCTCTTTTGGTTTAAATCCAAAGGCTGAGGCGTTCAGCTCTTGTATGTTCCAACTACTGATAGTTAGTGGTATCATCTTCGGTGTGTAAACCTTGTAATGAGCTGTCCTGCAGAGGACGGGTTGGATTTTTGGTTGATAGCAGTGTGGCCAGGTATCGGTTTGTGTGTGTCACTGTTGTGGTCATTGTAGTGACTGCGGACTCCAGTCTCTCTATTCTCTTTATTGTCTCTATGTCGGTGCTCTGGTTGGCTTTTTCTTGCTAGGCCTCTTTGGGGTGTTTTGTCTTGTATATTGGCGGTTGTCGGGTATTATTTCCATGACTCTTTGTCTTGTTTGGTGTCAAGGCCCAGAATCTCTGTTGAGCACTGTCTTTGAATTCCTTCGCTAGAAGGCTGACGCCATGTTTATTGAGGTGTTTGTTATTTGTTATTATTTGTTATTTGTTTGTTAGGTGACGCTTATCTATGGAGGGGTGTTGTGCCAGGGTGATGCCTGATGTTGGACTGATTCTGGTCGCCAGCTCTTCATTGATCCCCATGATGGTAGCTTCAGAGATGTCTTCTCGTGGGAGCAGAGATGACAGGATGATTCTACTGTCTGGGAACTGTTGCTTTGCTTTCTCTGCTAGTTGGACCAGTTGGTCTGCTATCTGTTGGTGCTGGTCAGGGAGATCTTCTGTGCCTGTGTGTATGACAATGTGTTTCGAGGGGGTGAAGAAAGGCTTGAAAATGATGGTATTGGCTTTTTCAATGGTTGGGCTGTGGCTTTTCTTGACTCTTTGCCATGGGAAGAGCTTTCTTGTATTAATGTATTTTCCATTGGAGTCTATGATCAGGACTATATCTGGGTTTGAGGTTTTCGTTGTTTGGGTTTGCCCTGGCTCTATTTCTGGGGTGATGGGCAGTTCTGATTTTTCTTGTGATGTGTGAGGCATTTCTGGTTTATTGATATCTTGATCAGAGTCTGTTCTGTTTTCCTCCCCCTCTTCCTTAGATCTTATTGTAAGGATTGGAGTCAGGGTCAGGCAGTGCAAAGTGACACAGCCTCCCGGCAACACTGTGCAACTAATGACAAAAAGGGGTCGTAGGCCCTGCGGCTATAACTATGCTGTAATATCTGAGATGAGGCAGACCAATGCACTTCCTAACTGAAGTGTGCCTACCACGACTCCTACGCTTCTGTCCAGGCGGCTAGGGTCAGGGACAGGAGGCCCTAAAAGTGCTTGGGACTGGAGTCAACGGGGTCACACCTAAACAGAAAGCACAGTGTAAAATGCAATGCAAAACAACAGACAAAAATAGCATGGAACAAGGGAGGACCACAAGTCCCAGCAAAACACAGAAGAGAAGGTGAGGTCGGACGAGCAAGAGGTCAAGCCAGGAGATAAGATAAAGGTACCAAATCAAAAGACAAGGGATAGTCAAAATACAAGCCGGGTATATAAACCAAGAAACAGACTGAGGACCAAGAAACACAAAGTGAATGGCTGGCAAGGATCCATGCCTGGGTGGGGTTTAAATAGCAGCAGAGAAAACACACCTGATGGCTAATGGCATGGAGACTGAGAGGAAGGAAAAGATTAACCCTTAATAACCTAAGCACACCCAATAGAACTCCTAACACGTCTCCCAGGGAGACGCCGCGCAGCAAGGAGACCGCGGCGACTCCGTATCCTGACACTTATCTCTTGTGTCTGTAGTTTCAGGCCTGTTAACTCTTTCTTTAGATCTATGATTTCCTGTAGGCACTGTGCCATTTTATCCCACAGCTTGGAAGTCCCATTAATAAATATTGATGTTGTGAGAATCACTTCGCCCGCCCCTTGTGTTTTTTTTTTATTGTTATTTTGCCTGTAGACATCTCTTCTGTTGTTGAACTCTTGTAGCAGTCACATATTGCATTGTGCCAGGCTCCTATATGGTCGGTGCACATTATGAGGTTGGTCATTCTTTGGTTTGATGTGTAATCAGCAAACAGGGTCTCAGCATGGGCTCTGAGGAGTGCTTTCTTTGCATTCTTTTTATCCTTAGGACTCATGCTATCAGAGTATGTAATCTGTAGAGTGGCCTGCCCCCCGCTGTGTACAGAGGCCGTGCTCTAAGCATTACAGTCAATGTCCTCCGTTGGCTCCATTGCTTCATTTACACCTTCCAGAATGTCTGACCCCCTGCTGTGCTGGGATCTTGTTCTAGGCTTTGTCTTATAGTTAGCTATAGAGCTCAGGCAAAGTTCATCTAAGAATTCAGCATCCATATTGTAATTTCCCAGGTTCCCAAATTCTGAGGGTGTCCCCGATTTCCTTATTTCTGAGGGATGATCTACTTGGTTTTGGGATTAGCCAGGTGGCCCTACCTTCTCTGATGTGGGATCCTGGGGTCAGAAGTGATGTTCCTGTTGCTTACAGCCAGTCTGTAGGTAGGATTCTTCTCTTGTATTTTAAAATCCTTTTTTGTTATTATTTCATTTTTCTCTTGGGATGTTTTTAGTTTTCCTTAGTTCTGTGTTCCATGGAGTCGATATTTTCTGGTTTTCGTCTTGCAGGTAGCTCAATTACAAGGTTTTACTTTGAAGGGAGTCAGGAGCTCATGATGAGAGCTGCTTACTCTCCAACAGCTGCTTACTATATACACACATATATACATACACATACTGTATATATCTCATTATATACCATTCAATAATGGAGTTATGTAAGCCTCACAAGTTCATTTGTATATACTGTTCAGTAATAGTGATAGACATGCTATACTTATCTCCCCCATGGAGATCAGTACTCTGTCCATATATACCCTTCAGCAGAGGGTTTATATATGTCAGTAACCGCCTTCAGCCATGAAGCTATACAGCTTAGTAAATGCATTTTAGCCATAAAGCTATACAGGTCAGTAAATGTCCTTTAGCTATGAAGTTATACAGGTTAGTATGAAGCTATACAGGTTAGTAAATACCTTTTAGCCATGCAGCCATACAGGTTAGTAAATGACTTTTTACCCATGAAGCTATATCGGTTAGTAAATACACAGTGTTCATATGTCAAAGAGCATATAACAAGCACAGACAGGGTCTCTGTAAGATCTCATTCCAAAATGGCACACCCTGGCATACCACCTTCAGTACATATTGTTCCAAAAAGAATCTCATATATCGACCAGCAATGGCCACAGTGGGGTTAACCCACACCGCAAAGCGTTATGCCTCCATATATATATATACACACACACACACACACACACACACACACACACACACACACACACACATATATATATATATATATATATATATATATATATATACACACACACCAGTGTACACTATACCTACCTATACACATACACCCATACATCAAAGAGCATTGGCATTATCCATATATATCATAAGGCAATAGTATCATCAGTATCTACCATTAACAATGGTGTTATGCCTGCTATATATCACTTAGTATATATCATCCTGCACTGACATAATGTATCCATTATATATTATTCACCCATGGTGTTATGCATGTATGTGTGTATATATATATATATATATATATATATATATATATATATATATATACATACACTCACCGGCCACTTTATTAGGTACACCATGCTAGTAACGGGTTGGACCCCCTTTTGCCTTCAGAACTGCCTCAATTCTTCGTGGCATAGATTCAACAAGGTGCTGGAAGCATTCCTCAGAGATTTTGGTTCATATTGACATGATGGTATCACACAGTTGCCGCAGATTTGTCGGCTGCACATCCATGATGCGAATCTCCCGTTCCACCACATCCCAAAGATGCTCTATTGGATTGAGATCTGGTGACTGTGGAGGCCATTGGAGTACAGTGAACTCATTGTCATGTTCAAGAAACCAGTCTGAGATGATTCCAGCTTTATGACATGGCGCATTATCCTGCTGAAAGTAGCCATCAGATGTTGGGTACATTGTGGTCATAAAGGGATGGACATGGTCAGCAACAATACTCAGGTAGGCTTTGACGTTGCAACGATGCTCAATTGGTACCAAGGGGCCCAAAGAGTGGCAAGAAAATATTCCCCACACCATGACACCACCACCACCAGCCTGAACCGTTGATACAAGGCAGGATGGATCCATGCTTTCATGTTGTTGACGCCAAATTCTGACCCTACCATCCGAATGTCGCAGCAGAAATCGAGACTCATCAGACCAGGCAACGTTTTTCCAATCTTCAATTGTCCAATTTCGATGAGCTTGTGCAAATTGTAGCCTCAGTTTCCTGTTCTTAGCTGAAAGGAGTGGCACCCGGTGTGGTCTTCTGCTGCTGTAGCCCATCTGCCTCAAAGTTCGACGTACTGTGCGTTCAGAGATGCTCTTCTGGCTACCTTGGCTGTAATGGGTGGCTATTTGAGTCACTGTTGCCTTTCTATCAGCTCGAACCAGTCTGGCCATTCTCCTCTGACCTCTGGCATCAACAACGCATTTCCGCCCACAGAACTGCCGCTCACTGGATGTTTTTTCTTTTTCGGACCATTCTCTGTAAACCCTAGAGATAGTTGTGCGTGAAAATCCCAGTAGATCAGCAGTTTCTGAAATACTCAGACCAGCCCTTCTGGCACCAACAACCATGCCACGTTCAAAGGCACTCAAATCACCTTTCTTCCCCATACTGATGCTCGGTTTGAACTGCAGGAGATTGTCTTGACCATGTCTACATGCCTAAATGCACTGAGTTGCCGCCATGTGATTGGCTGATTAGAAATTAAGTGTTAACGAGCAGTTGGACAGGTGTACCTAATAAAGTGGCCGTGGAGTGTATATCCATACTTATGCGTATGTACCACTCTGTCTTTAACACAGCAGAACAGTCGGTTTTGATCAGGCCTCAGCCCTGACCTCAGTCACCGCGCCCTCTTAGGATGTGGCAGGTGGTGATCAGACCAGGCCAAACGTTAACTGAGGCCCCGTTTGACAATGTTGCACATGTGCAAACCGTTTTGTCAGAATCCCAGCTAGCAAGGCTTCACCTGAGATAAGCCTTTCACCTTGGGCGTTTCCCCCAGCAGGATCTGCGGGATAATCAGCAAACTGCTACCAAGGTTTACTCTGTTATACACTAGACATCCTGGGAATTTGCCTCTAAACTTTACCCTCTATGCTTTCCCTGGCTAAGCTTAGTCTTTAGCACAGGAAAATCCTCCTATAAGCCACAAGGTCCTACCCCTTCTAAGGCTTTAAAAGAAATAAACCTTCTTTTCCTCCTGTCATCTAGACAGGGCACAAGGCTAGAACTGAAGGACTGGACTTCTTTATACTGAAAGGCCTAAGTCCTCCAAAGTCGGCTTACCCTCCTTAAGGGCCTTCACCGTACTTACTGAGCATAGGGCTTTTAGAACAGGAATGCCAACTCCTTCCCATAAAGTGGTCATTCCCTGGGAGTTTTTAATACACCCTTGCTCCTATGGGAACCTTCCGTCTCTACATACAATTGGAGAATGGAAGCCCAAATTACACTCTGCCCCATTAAGGAGGAAAATAAAATAAAGCAGCTGTTCCAAGTACTCACCACCAAGGGAGCTGGAACAGCCAGGGGATCTGTGATCAACAGCTGTGCCTCAGAGAGCAACATGCTAGAACATACAGTGATACATCACATACCTTGCAGGAATGCCGCCCAATTCACTCACCGCCCGGCATTCATACGTTGTGTAGCCAGCCTTGATCCTGCAGCCTCAGCCTCCCAGGAAGCCGGCACTATGCCCAGCTATCTCACATCCTAGAACGCCAGTACACCTAGGTTGGCCGTTCCTCCCCTGTGTGCTGGCTGGAGCCGGCATCCACTCTACCCCCTGCATTAGCCATAACGGACCGCTAGAAGGGGGGAGTTTTTCACCCGGGGGCAGGCCGGAGCGATACCCCCCTGTCCTTAATGGTCCAGGGAGGCAGGCGCCTTTGACTACGACCGAGGGCCGGACGGTGGTAATACTTTACGTATCCCCCAGATGGAGGAGAGCCTCTCATTCCGACTCTTGACAACTGCCAAGTGAAACCGGAACAACATGTTAACATGCTAACCCTAAGAACAACATGATCAATAAACAAATAGTAACACAGTGAAAATTAAAACAATATTAAAAACATCGTTGTATTGTTTCACCATATGATAGAATTGTCAACATGAATATATATATAAATAATGCATATAAAAGAACAAAAATAAAGCATTCATGGACCAGCATATGCCACAGACTTCAATAAAAGAACAATACAAAGTCAAATAAAGAGGGAATATTATAGTATAATCCGTACCTGCAAAGATGACCCAAAAATATATATATCACCTCAAACGTAGAAGATCACATCTCTGTCAGATCTTCCATGGATGTTACTACCGGCACCAAAAAAAAAGGGAGAGGGGGTATTAAAAAAGACTGTTCTATCAGCAAATATACAAGAAAGGATCACGCCCATCCAAGAATGAAAAAGGAAAAATTCTAACGGACAGTGAACAGTGAAATGTACTTGTATTTCTCACGTCCACAATAAATCAACATAGGTTCCCACCTGCCCTTAACAAAAATAACATTCGTGGTCTCACCACAGTCACGGCGCATGCATCACAAACACATCCTCAGGGCGGATCGGGATAGATCCTATGTGAACATTCCCCCACCTTAATTCTCCCCGCCTAACTGAACCTCATGATGTTCCCGATGTATAAGATCCATCGCTCGAGGTAAATATATAGTAATATCGTTGTTATGATAAAATAAATAACCTTATAGAAAAAAAGAATAAAGAATATTAACCTAGAAAGAATTCAAATCAATATATATGTATTAATTTTTCAAAAATTATATTAAATAAACACAACCACTTAATAAATGTATGCCAGATCATTCCTGGGGTTTAAACCGCAGGGACTTCTAGTATCCAATTTAAGTATCCAAAACGCCTCTCTGACCCTAAGTTTATGGTCCCAATCACCCCTCCCCCGATGGGTTTATGCACATTTTCAATTACCTTAAAGGTGAATGATGAACAATCACCTTTATGCTCACATACAAAGTGCTTGGATACACCTGTTGATTTGCCAGAATTAGGGTTGTGTATACAACTCATGTTCGATCGGATATTAGGCTGTTCGGCATGTTCGAAGCAAATCGAACACCGCGTGGTAAAGTGCGCCATTACTCGATTCCCCTCCCACCTTCCCTGGCACCTTTTTTGCTCCAATAACAGCGCAGGAAGGTGGGACAGGAACTACGACACTGGTGACGTTGAAAAAAGTAGGAAAAACCCATTGGCTGCCGAAAACATGTGACCTCTAATTTAAAAGAACAGCGCCGCCCAGGTTCGCGTCATTCTGAGCTTGCAATTTACCGGGGACGGAGGTTTCCGTCCAGTTAGCTAGGGCTTAGATTCTGGGTAGGCAGGGACAGGCTAGGATAGGAAGGAGAAGACAACCAACAGCTCTTGTAAGAGCTAAATTCCAGGGAGAAGCTTGTCAGTGTAACGTGGCACTGACAGGCTCAATCGCTGCAACCCAGCTTTCCCCGGATCCTGAATGGAATACACTGACAGTGTATTCCCGTATAGCCTATATATACCCCCGATCCCCGTTCCAACGGTGTGCCCCCCCACCTTCACCCCAGAAATACCCTGCAAGTCCCCTAGCAATAGAATTGGGGCTATATACACCCACTATTTTTGCTACTGCCATATAGTGCCATTGTCTGACTGGGAATTCAAAGAATATATTGGGGTTACATATGTTAGGATCACATCCTCCATCTTGTATTTTGTCAGCCATCTTGTAACCTTTTTCTTATATAAGCTTCATAAGGATGTCTGTTTAGAGTCTAAGAGACCCCTTTAGGGGATAAGGCGTGTGGAATGTTGATGGTTGGGTTATAACTCCTTATCTGTCCTTATCTGTTTGTGGTGATCCTTAGCCACAAACCGGACTGGTCAGATAGCATGTGATCATTATCTCTCGTGCTGTGATATATACATCTAGAATTAGTGTAAGATGTTGGTTTACACATAAATATTGTAAATTCTTCTGTATGTCATGAGAAAGGTCATCCCAGGTTGGAGTATAATAATGAGATGCAGACCTTATCCAATAGTCATGTGCCACAGCTTATGTATAACCAATCATGTCAAAGTCCAACCTGCTTTTGTCTGTATAAATGCTAACTTTCTGTAACAATAAATCAGAATCCATTTTGATACACTACCATCTGTGTCTTTGTGGTTCTCCAGGCCAAAGGATGGCTTTAGCCGATCTTGGCCTGTTATTTAATTTGAAACTACAACAACATAAGCTCTGGGGCTATTATGACCCCAACAGATATAACTTCAATTTCAGGGAGAAGCTTGTCAGTGTAACGTGGCACTGACGGGCTCAATCGCCGCAACCCAGCTTTCCCCGGATCCTGAATGGAATACACTGACAGTGTATTCCCGTATACCCTATATATACCCCCGATCAACGTTCCAACGGTGTGCCCCCCCACCTTCACCCCAGAAATACCCTGCAAGTCCCCTAGCAATAGAATTGGGGCTATATACACCCACTATTTTTCCTACTGCCATATAGTGCCATTGTCTGACTGGGAATTCAAAGAATATATTGGGGTTACATATAACTTCAATTCCAGGGAGAAGCTTGTCAGTATAACGTGGCACTGACGGGCTCAATCGCCGCAACCCAGCTTTCCCAGGATCCTGAATGGAATACGCTGACAGTGTATTCCCGTATACCCTATATATACACCCGATCCCTGTTCCAACGGTGTGCCCCCCCACCTTCACCCCAGAAATACCCTGCAAGTCCCCTAGCAATAGAATTGGGGCTATATACACCCACTATTT
Source organism: Leptodactylus fuscus (assembly GCF_031893055.1). Taxonomy (NCBI): domain Eukaryota; kingdom Metazoa; phylum Chordata; class Amphibia; order Anura; family Leptodactylidae; genus Leptodactylus; species Leptodactylus fuscus. The sequence continues at coordinate 124,247,703 of NC_134268.1, forward strand.
TTGCTACTGCCATATAGTGCCATTGTCTGACTGGGAATTCAAAGAATATATTGGGGTTACATATAACTTCAATACCAGGGAGAAGCTTGTCAGTATAACGTGGCACTGACGGGCTCAATCGCCGCAACCCAGCTTTCCCAGGATCCTGAATGGAATACACTGACAGTGTATTCCCGTATACCCTATATATACCCCTGATCCCCGTTCCAACGTTGTGCCCCCCCACCTTCACCCCAGAAATACACTGCAAGTCCACTAGCAATAGAATTGGGGCTATATACACCCACTATGTTTGCTACTGCCATATAGTGCCAGTTTCTGACTGGGAATTCAAAGCATATATTGGGGTTACAAATACCTTCAAGTCCTGCCACTGCCATATAGTGCCAGTTTCTGACTGGGAATGCAAAGAATATATTGGGGTTACAAATACCTTCAAGTCCTGCCACTGACATATAGTGCCATTGTCTGACTGGGAATTCAAAGAATATATTGGGGTTACAAATACCCTCATTTCTTGCCACTGCCATATAGTGCCAGTTTCTGACTGGGAATTCAAAGAATATATTGGGGTTACAAATACACTCAAGTCCTGCCACTGCCATATAGTGCCAGTTTCTGACTGGGAATTCAAAGAATATATTGGGGTTACAAATACCTTCAAGTCCTGCCACTGCCATTTAGTGCCAGTTTCTGACTGGGAATGCAAAGAATATATTGGGGTTACAAATACCTTCAAGTCCTGCCACTGCCATATAGTGCCATTGTCTGACTGGGAATGCAAAGAATATATTGGGGTTACAAATACCTTCAAGTCCTGCCACTGACATATAGTGCCAGTTTCTGACTGGGAATTCAAAGAATATATTGGGGTTACAAATACCCTCATTTCTTGCTACTACCATATAGTGCCAGTTTCTGACTGGGAATTCAAAGAATATATTGGGGTTACAAATACCTTCAAGTCCTGCCACTGCCATATAGTGCCATTGTCTGACTGGGAATGCAAAGAATATATTGGGGTTACAAATACCCTCATTTCTTGCTACTGCCATATAGTGCCAGTTTCTGACTGGGAATTCAAAGAATATATTGGGGTTACAAATACCTTCAAGTCCTGCCACTGCCATATAGTGCCATTGTCTGACTGGGAATGCAAAGAATATATTGGGGTTACAAATACCTTCAAGTCCTGCCACTGACATATAGTGCCAGTTTCTGACTGGGAATTCAAAGAATATATTGGGGTTACAAATACCCTCATTTCTTGCTACTGCCATATAGTGCCAGTTTCTGACTGGGAATTCAAAGAATATATTGGGGTTACAAATACCTTCAAGTCCTGCCACTGCCATATAGTGCCAGTTTCTGACTGGGAATTCAAAGAATATATTGGGGTTACAAATACCTTCAAGTCCTGCCACTGCCATATAGTGCCAGTTTCTGACTGGGAATGCAAAGAATATATTGGGGTTACAAATACCTTCAAGTCCTGCCACTGCCATATAGTGCCATTGTCTGACTGGGAATGCAAAGAATATATTGGGGTTACAAATACCTTCAAGTCCTGCCACTGCCATATAGTGCCAGTTTCTGACTGGGAATGCAAAGAATATATTGGGGTTACAAATACCATCAAGTCCTGCCACTGCCATATAGTGCCAGTTTCTGACTGGGAATGCAAAGAATATATTGGGGTTACAAATACCTTCAAGTCCTGCCACTGCCATATAGTGCCATTGTCTGACTGGGAATGCAAAGAATATATTGGGGTTACAAATACCCTCATTTCTTGCTACTGCCATATAGTGCCAGTTTCTGACTGGGAATTCAAAGAATATATTGGGGTTACAAATACACTCAAGTCCTGCCACTGCCATATAGTGCCAGTTTCTGACTGGGAATTCCAAGAATATATTGGGGTTACAAATACCTTCAAGTCCTGCCACTGACATATAGTGCCAGTTTCTGAGTGGAAATTCCCCAAATAATTTGGGGATTCATTCACCCTACATCTCAGGCTCTTGCCATATTCATCCAGGTTGTCAGTGCTGCACCAGCTCGTTCCCAGACAGCTCGGCCTGAAAAACACATTACCTATATAGAGGATTTGGACAATGAAGACATGTTCTAAATCTAATGTCTGCACCTTCTCCAGAATTAAAATGAAGGCAGTGTTTAACTTTCAAATAGCACTGCACAAAGGAAGATCTTATCAGATTGTCTCATGACATGCTACTAAAAAGTGTCATTTGTGTATCTTAATGTAAATATAGTTGTATAAGCTTTTTGGGTTTTAGGCACTGCCAAGTTATTTATTACCACCCGCTCCCTTATAATGATTATGACGCCAAAGTCACTGTGGGTGTTCAGAGCTCACAGCTTTGGTTGACATTTGTCTTGCTCTCTGTCGGTACAGCTGTCTTTTTGGATACCGTAAAGTTATGTTGACTTTATTAACAGCTATAGAAGCTTTAGCCAGGTTGTGACGGTGTGTAACCCTAACAACACTAAGTGGGATACACATTAATAGTCAGTCTATGTACGCTAAACGTATCACTGAAGTAATTTTTTTTCCCTCTCCCCTAATATAAGAAAGGAACAGACATTAGACCTAGACCGGGTTTCGAGGCTTGTAAAAATCCAGTATTATTTGTTCTCCATGATGTGAAATATGTGTTAGACTCTTGAAAAGCAACCCAAGATGAAGTCAGCCATGTGTGCCAGTGTGTTACTTGGCATGCCTTTGCTGGCCCCAACTGTAAGGGTCACTCTCCATTTCCTCCATTTTCCACTCCCCTTCACACCATTTGTGGTGAAGCAATGGGATGCACTGAAGTGCACCCTCTAGCCTCGTGTGGGACAGGGACATCAGATGCCACTCCAACCCCCTCGTCTTCCTCCGCCAGCCAACGGTGCGAAGATGAGAGGAGTGTGCTCTGAATGTTTTCTGCCTAGCAGAGGCTAGTTCTCACTTACGAAAATGGCCCCACTTTGACCTGTATATCAGGCGCCATGGTGTAGGTTTCAAAGAAACATGGCACTAACAAGTTGAAAACGTGGGCCATGCGTGGACCGTGTTTGAGTCTGGCAAGCTCCAGATCTGCTACCAGGTTCCAGTCATTATCACAGGCGCAAAAATGCCAGGCCCCAGGTGTAGCAGGGAAAAAAAAATGCCATCTCAGCCAGGATGGCATCCCTGACCTCGGAGGCACTGTGTTGTCTGTCCCCCAAGCTGATGAGCTTCAGCACCGCTTGCTGACATCTCCCCACACCAGTGTTTTAGCGTTTGCCGCTAGTAGCTGGGGTGGAGGTTGCAGCGTCGTAGGGTTTCAGTCTACTCCTGCCATGAATTTTGGCCTGGGAGAGGAGATAGGCCACCCCAGTTTGCACCCGGGGACCAGACTCCACCACATTCACCCTGCCTGTCATTAAAGATAAGCACTGCAGCATCCCTGACCACAGGCGCTTGTCCATGTGTCGGTGGTCAAGTGGACCTTGCAGCAAAGCGCAGAGCTCTGGGCCCGACTGATGTTATGGGACACATGCAGGCGCAAGGCAGGGACAGCACACCAAGAGAAGTAGTAACGGCCCAGCATAGGGAGGTGCCCCACCTGCCATCTGCTGACGGAAGGCCTGGGTATCCAGAAGCATAAACAAACACCAACATCTCCAGGGCCAGCAGTTTATCGATGAGGCTGTTAAAGGCTTGGGCATGGGGGTGGGTTGTGTTGTACTTCTGCCTGCAATGAAAAGCTTGGGAGATGTGGAGTGGCTGGGAAGAGGCGCATGATGGTGCAGGCCAAAAGGGCGCATGAGGGTGAACTCCCCAATGTGTCAGAGATAGGTGTGTAGGTGTCCTTGCATCATATACTTGCACCATACTTGGCTTTGGAAGTTAATTTTGTGCCAAAAAGTGGTTAAGACAGCGATCCCTCAGCTAATCCCGTTACACTGTCTATTGACAACTCCAGCACTGAAATTACCACCTTTGGAAGTGGACCACCTCTTCTAAGATCCCAAAGGAAGTAGGCAAGAGATGTGCAGTGCAGAAAAAAAGATGAGAAAATAAGTGTAGGCTGTAGAGCACAGAGGGATCAGAGAGGACAGAGCTGGTGTCAGCCAGATATTCCCACAACATGCGCCTATACTTGTCCCTCCTGGTGACACTAGGCCCCTGAGTGGCAGTAATTTGTCCAGGGGGGGCCATTAACGTGTTCCAGACCTAGGAATAAGTCTTCCAACAGGGTAGAGTTTTGCATGCCTTTGCTTCTACCCACTGTTTTTGCTGCTTAGGCTGGGTTCACACCTGCGTTCATGTCTCCGTACTATGGTTTCCGTCTTCTGCATGGCAGAAGACGGAAACCATAGACCGGGTCCGGCCGTGCGCGGCGGTGAGCGTTTTAGGCTCTCCGCCGCGAAACCGGATTTTTTTATCCGGACACAGAGTAGTGCATGTCCGACTCTGTGTCCGGATTATAAAACCCGGTTTCGCGGCGGAGAGCGCAAAACGCTCACTGCTGCGCACGGCCGGACAGCTTTCTCACCCATTCAAATGAATGGGTGAGAAAGTCTCCTGCAGGCTTCCGTCTCCTGCATCTGTTTTATGCAGGAAATGGAAACCTGCAATAAGGACCGAACAACGCAGATGTGAACGAGCCCTTAGCTTCCCTCCACATCTACACTGCTTTCGCCCCTAAACATCACCCCAGTTTATGCATCTGCCTGTTTTTTTGTTGAATTAGCTTCCCTCCACATCTACACTGCTTTCGCCCCTAAACATCACCCCAGTTTATGCCTTTGCTTCTACCCTGTTTTTTTGTTGAATTAGCTTCCCTCCACATCTACGCTGCTTTAGCCCCTAAACATCACCCCAGTTTCTGCCTGTGCTTTTCCCCAGCTTTTTTTGTTGATTTCGCTTCCCTCCACATGCACACTGCTTTTGCCCCTAGACATCACCCCAGTCCATGCCTCTGCTTTTACCCCCAGTTTTTTATGCTTAGCTTGCCTCCACATCCACACTGCTTTTGCCCCTACACATTACCCCTATCCATGCCTGTGCCTCTAGCCATAACTCTGCCACCCATGGAAACTCATGGTGCAGAAAGTGAGGGAGCTGACTCTGAGGAACCCTTGGGTTTTGTAGCTGGTACTCCATCAAAGGTCTCTGCTGCTCACACACCCTGCTCAACATACGGTATCTAGGGTTTGAGCGTGTGGTGACCTCGCACAACAGTAGGTGCTTCAGGCAGATGTAGGCCTTGCTGGAGTGTATTGCGGCTAGCTCCAGGTACTGTAGACTTGGGAAAGTGGGTGTCCAAGTGCCCCACTTTCACCCTTATATCTGATAATTTGGGGTATGTTTTTAAAAATCATTGCACCACTACATTGAACACGTGAGCCAGGCATGGAACGTGTTGGAGGCTGGCAAGCTCCAGAGCCCTCCAACAAGACAAAAAAGCCTGGCCCCAGGGGCAGCGGGGATAAACAAATTGCCATCTCATCCAGGATTGCATCCCTGACCTCAGAGGCAGTGTGCTGTCCGTCCCCCAAGCTGATGAGCTTCAGCCCGGCCTGCTGACGTCTCCCCACACCAGTGTTGCAGCGTTTCCAGCTCGTAGCTGGGGTCAATCTAACAGCGGAGGAGGAGGGTGGTGTTTCAGCCCTCCTCCCAGGAATGTTGTGTGGGGAAACAAGTCAGTCTACCACATTTTGCGACCCGGTCCATGCCTCAAGTAAATTCAACCACTGTGCCATGATTAAAAGTTAGCGTGAGGAGGACATGAAACTTCATGTCGGGGTGCTTGACACTGGTAGACATGAAAATGATGGGTCTATCCAGTGGCTGTTCATTTTGATCAGCATCAGCCGGTCAGCACTGTCAGCTGACAGCCGGCTGCGCTTATCCGTAATTATGCCACCGGCTGCGCTGAAGACCCTTTCCGAAAGCATGCTGGCGGCAGGGCAGGAAAGGACCTCCAACGCATACAGCACAAGTTCCAGCCATGAATCCAACTTGGAGCACCAATAAGTATAGGGTGCAGAGGGATCGGAAAGGACAGGGCTGGGGTCGGCCAGGTACTCCCGCAACATGCGCCTATACTTTTCCCTCCTGGTGACACCAGTGGCGGTACTTTGGCAAGTGGGTGCCATTAACGTGTCCCAGACCTTGGAGAGTGTGCCCCTGCCGGGTGTGGACCAGATGGTAGCTGTTAGCCTGTTAGAGGAACTCTCCTCTCTGCCGCCAACGAGAGTTGATGGAAACATCTCCATCATATTCTGCACCAGTTGCTTGTGGCAATCACTGAAGCGACTGGCCCTCCCCTCTACCGGAATAAAATTAGAAATATTATTTTTATACCGGGGGTCAAGGATTGCAAAAATCCAGTAGTCGTTGCTCTCCAGGATTTTGACAATGCGTTTGTCAGTTGAAAAGCACTCAAACATGTATTCAGCCATGTGTGACAGAGTGTTACTTGGCATAATTTGGCTGCCCCAACTGGAATGGTCACTCTCCATTTCCTCCTCCTCCATTTCGCCCCAACCACGCTGCGGCAATGGGACGCACTGAATTTCCCCGCTAGCCTCCTATGTGACAATGAGATCTGCCACTTCGTCATCCTCCTCCTCCCTCAATATATGCTGTGAAGCGGACAGGAGTGTGCCCTGACTATCCTGCTGGGATGGTTCTGCTCCTAGGCCTGACTCCTCAGCATACAATGTGTGATCCCTGATGGCGATGAGGGATTCTCGCATCACACACAGGAGCGGGATTGTGACACTCACGAGTATGTCATCACAGCTGACCCTCATGGTTGACTCCTCAAAGACACGCAAGATCTCGCATAAGTCTGCCATCCATGGCCACTCATGGTGCAGAAACTGTGGGAGCTGACTCTGAGAAACCCTTGGGTTTTGGAGAAGGTATTCCATCAAGGGTCTCTGCTGGTTACACACTCTACTCAACATGTGGTATGTTGAGTTCCAGCGTGTGGGGACGTCGCACATCAGCCAGTGTTCTGGCAGATGAAGGCATTGCTGGAGGCTTCGGAGGTTAGCAGTGGCTACTGTAGACCTGCGAAAGTGGGCACACAAGTGTCACACTTTCACCAGTAGCTCAGGTAAATTGGGGCACGTTTTTAAAAACCGTTGCACCACTAAATTGAACATGTGGGCCAGGCATGGAATGTGTTGGAGGTTAGCAAGCTACAGAGCCGCTACCAGGTTCCGGCCGTTATCAAACACGACCATGCCTGTGCTCAGGTGTAGCGGCGAAAGCCATGTTGACGTCTCATTGAGAAGGGCATCCCTCATCTCGGAGGCAGTGTGCTGTCTGTCCCCCAAGTTGATGATCTTCAGCACGGCCTGCTGACGTCTACCCACGCCAGTGCTGCAGCATTTCCAGCAGGTAGCTGGGGTGGTGGTTCAGAGCCCCTGCCAGGAATGTTGGGCGTGGAAATGAGGAAGACCGCCCCATTTCATGACCCGGTCCCAGCTTCAACTACATTCACCCAGTGTGCCGTCAGTGAAATGTAGCTTCCCTGTCCACATGCATTTGTCCACGCATCGGTGGTCAAGTGGACCTTTGTGCAAATCACGGAACTTAGGGCCCACCTGATGTTGCGTGACACGTGCTGGTGCAAGGCGGGGAAGGCACAGCGGAAGAAGTAGTGATGGCTAGGTACGGCATAGCGAGGTGCCGCACTTGCCATCAGGTCACGGAAGGCCTGAGTTTCCACAAGCCGGAATAGCAACATCTCCTGGGCCAGGAGTTTGGAGATGTGCTTGTTTAAGGCTTGTGCATGGGGGTGGGTAACACTGTATTTTTGCCTGCACTCAAAAGTCTGGGAGATGGTGGGTTGCTGTGAAGAGGCACATGATGGTGCAGGAGAAGGAGCTAAGGCAGGAGAAAGAGCTGAGGCAGGAAAAGGGGAGGATGAGGGAGAAGTCTCCAAAGTGGTGGAGGCAGATGTGGAGGTTTCCTGGCTGGTGGTCTGGACTGCAGCGCCAGCACTGGCAACAGTGGGAAAGGCAGTGGCGGCAACGTCGGCCCCTACTCAGTTTCGAGTTGCAGAGTGTGCAAACCGCACTATATTTGTCTGCTGCACATACATTAAAAAAATTCCACACTACCGAAGACCGTGGCCTTGATGTGGGAGTTTTTCTAGGCTGGCTAGAACATTTTCGGCTCTGCTGGCTGTGGCCTGGCTTCGGTGAAGCAGCTGTCCTCCACCTCTGGACATGCCTCTGCCTCTAGCCACCCTCTTTGGTGCTGCATTTCCCTCCACATCTACACTGCTCTCCCCGCTTGACATCCCCCCTGTCCAGGTCGGGTCAGTGTCCTCGTCGTCCACCACCTCCTCTTCCAATTCCGCCTCTTCCACACCGACAATGGCAACAGGCTGCCCTGATGACAACTGTGTCTCATTATCATCATCACTGAGGACCGATTGCTAGTCAATAACAACAACAGGAGATGGCGGATGCTCCAGTGTTTGGGCATCAAGACACAGAAACTCATCTGGTACCTCTGGTGATTCAGGACATGGTGGGACAGAGAGAGGGACAGTGAATGGACCCGAAAACAGCTCCTGGGAGGTGGGAAAGGTGGGATTACTTTGCTGGGAAGATTGGGCATGTTGTGAGGAAGGAGGACCAGACTGTTGGGTAGGAGGAGGAGTTGAGGTAGATGCTGACTGGCTAGTGGAGAATGTGCTGGAAGCATTATCCGCCAGCCATTGTAACACCTGTTCCTGGTGCCCGGACCTGGTTAGTCTTGTACCCTGCTTAATGTGGCCATCAAGCCGGGGACTGTGGGGAAGCGCAATGCTTGCTGCCGCAGAGCAGTAGGCACGGTAGACACTGTTGGTTGACTGCAACCTTGCTCCACATCTGCATTTCCACGCCCCCGTCCCCTTGTGCTAGCCTTACGGATTTTTAGATGTATAGTAATGCCCTTTTTATGGTCTATACACCGAGGAAAGCTGGGTTGAGCATATACAGCAGGCACTAATTGCTCTGTATTCCTGCTATTTTGTGGGGGACACCCCTTGAAAAGCTGGGTTGAACGTATATAGCAGGCACTAATTGCTCTGTATTCCTGCTATTTTGTGGGGGGACACCGCTTGAAAAGCTGGGTTGAACGTATATAGCAGCCACTAATTGCTCTGAATTCCTGCTATTTTGTGGGGGGACACTCCTTGAAAAGCTGGGTTGAACGTATATAGCAGCCACTAATTGCTCTGTATTCCTGCTATTTTGTGGTGGAACACCCCTTGAAAAGCTGGGTTGAACGTATATAGCAGGCACTAATTGCTCTGTATTCCTGCTATTTTGTGGTGGAACACCACTTGAAAAGCTGGGTTGAACGTATATAGCAGCCACTAATTGCTCTGAATTCCTGCTATTTTGTGGGGGGACACTCCTTGAAAAGCTGGGTTGAACGTATATAGCAGGCACTAATTGCTCTGTATGCCTTCTATTTTCTGGGGGGACACCCCTTGAAAAGCTGGGTTGAATGTATATTGCAGCCACTAATTGCTCTGTATTCCTGTAATTTTGTGGGTGGACACCCCTTGAAAAGCTGGGTTGAACGTATATAGCAGGCACTAATTGCTCTGTATTCCTGCTATTTTGTGGGGGGACACCCATTGAAAAGCTGGGTTGAACATACAGTGTTGGCCAGAAGTACTGGCACCCCATAAATTCTGTCAGATAATACTCATTTTCTACCAGAAAATGATTGCAATCACAAATTCTTTGGTATAATTATCTTTGTTTAATTTGTCTTCAATGGAAAACCACAAAAAGAATTGTCAAAAAGCCAAATTGGATATCATCGGGAAAAATCATTTTAAACTAAGCAAATACTTGAATAGCCTTTAGAAAGGCTATTCCACATATACATTTTGTATGTTAATCACCTCAGTAGTTTTTGAATAAGACCGTTTTTATTCATATGCTAATTAGCCTTCAGCGAGCATAGGAAGTTCTCAGCGAGCACTCCTCTCTCTGCTGTGTGCTGTGTGTATGAGAGCATGGAGATGAGTCATCATCATCAGCAGCCTGTGCTGTACACAAAGGAGAGAGACAGTGCTTGATAAGACCTCCGGGGTGCACGCTAGAGGATAACTAGCATATGATTAAAAACGGGCTCATTCAAAAACTACTGAGGTGATTTACATACAAAAGGTATGTGTGGAATAGCCTTTCTAAAGGCTATGCAAGTATATGTTTAGTTAAAAATGACTTTTCCCACTGATAGAGCCCCTTTAAGGACACATCCTACAGAGTTGGCCAAAAGTATTGGCACCCCTGCAATTCTGTCAGATAATACTAATTTTCTTCCATAAAATGATTGCAATTACAAATTCTTTGGTATTATTATCTTCATTTAATTTGTCTTCAATGGAAAACCACAAAAAGAATTGTCAAAAAGCCAAATTGGATATAATTCCACACCAAACATAAAAAAGGGGGTGGACTAAAGTATTGGCACTGTTTGAAAAATCATGTGATGCTTCTCTAATTTGTGTAATTATCTGCTACTTACCTGAGGCACCTAACAGGTGGTGGCAATAACTAAATCACACTTGCAGCCAGTTGAAATGGATTAAAGGTGACTCAACCTCTGTCCTGTGTCCTTGAGTGTACCACATTGAGCATGGAGAAAAGAAAGAAGATCAAAGAACTGTCTGAGGACTTGAGAAGCAAAATTGTGAGGAAGCATGAGCAATCCCAAGGCTACAAGTCCATCTTCAAAGACCTGAATGTTCCTGTGTCTACCGTGCGCAGTGTCATCAAGAAGTTTAAAGCCCATGGCACTGTGGCTAACCTCCCTAGATGTGGACGGAAAAGAAAAATTGAGAGATTTCAACGCAAGATTGTGCGGATGGTGGATAAAGAACCTGGAATGACATCCAAGCAAGTTCAAGCTGCTCTGCAGTCCGAGGGTACAACAGTGTCAACCTTCGGCATCTGAATGAAAAGGGACTGTATGGTAGGATACCCAGAAAGACCCCACTTCTTACCCAGAGGCATAAAAAAGCCAGGCTGGAGTTTGCCAAAACTTACCTGAGAAAGCCAAAAACATTTAGGAAGAATGTTCTCTGGTCAGATGAGACAAAAGTAGAGCTTTCTGGGAAAAGGCATCAACATAGAGTTTACAGGAAAAAAAAGAGGACTTCAAAGAAAAGAACACGGACCCTACAGTCAAACATGGCGGAGGTTCCCTGATGTTTTGGGGTTGCTTTGCTGCCTCTGGCACTGGACTGCTTGACTGTGTGCATGGCATTATGAAGTCTGAAGACTACCAACAAATTTTGCAGCATAATGTGCTGCGTGAGAAAGCTGGGTCTCCCTCAGAGGTCATGGGTCTTCCAGCAGGACAATGACCCAAAACACACTTCAAAAAGCACTAGAAAATGGTTTGAGAGAAAGCACTGGAGACTTCTAAAGTGGCCAGCAATGAGTCCAGACCTGAATCCCATAGAACACCTGTGGAGAGATCTCAAAATTGCAGTTTGGAGAAGGCACCCTTCAAATCTCAGGGGCATGGAGCAGTTTGCCAAAGAAGAATGGTCTAAAATTCCAGCAGAGCATTGTAATAAACTCATTGATGGTTACCGGAAGCGGTTGTTCGCAGTTATTTTGTCTAAAGGTTGTGCTACCAAGAATTAGGCTGAGGGTGCCAATACTTTTGCCCGGACCATTTTTGGAGTTTTGTGTAAAATGATCAACGATTTTACTTTTTTTTCATTCTCTTTTGTGTTTTTTCATTGCAAGCAAAATAAATGAAGATATTAATACCAAAGAGTTTGTGCTTGCAATCATTTTCTGGAAGAAAATTAGTATTATCTGACAGATGGAGCCAAGGACAACCAGTTAGAATGCTATTTTTTTTTTTTTTGGCTGCAATGGTGCAGATTTTTTTACTGCTATGTGTGGTCTTATCTAGAGATGAGCGAACACTATTCGAAACAGCCGTTTCGAATAGCACGCTCCGATTGAAATGAATTGACGTAGCCGGCTGCTTCCATTCATTCAAACGTTTTCTTCACAAATAGTTCAAAAATTAGCCCTTTCCCCACACAATATGATGGCCTCATCACTGGTTCCCATGCATACAGTATGCTTGATTAGTGAAGAAGCCACTATATGGGGGGAGGGGATTAGTGAACCGATCACTGTATTAGAGGGAACTATGTGTCCCTTCACTAGTTCACCCTATAGCATTATTAAGTCATTACTTACTTGTCTGCTCCCTGATCCCACTCTGTCTCCCTGCTCGGGGTTAACTGTTGTGAAAGCGCCTAAGAGCAGACAGGTATTGGTGCTTAGCTTTTAGATTATGGGCTTAATGTGACCTGTGGCCTACAACTTTACCAGTAGCAGAACTGGTTCGGGGTCACCACGTCTCCTCAGTTCTGCTGATCCAATCCAGTTTTAGCAACCGGAACAAGTCTGCATTCACTTAACACTCCCTGCAATCTCCCTTCAACATTGAATATCTTCTGTGCGCCTCACATCAAGTCGAGATGGTGTAATATGTGGCGCACATGGGGCCCCGTGGTGGCTGATGAGGGGAGAGGAGGCTGCAAGCAACAGGGGTGTTAAGTAAGTTGATAGGGACCATTACGGGACCCCTAATGCCTATTAAAAAAGTGGTCATCCGTTAGGGTCATTAAAGGGATCCAATCATTGGATTTCCTTTTTATCTCCCTAACATGTATGAATAGCCTTAAGAAAGGCTATTCTTCTCCTACCTTTATATGTCTTCTCCGTGCCACCATTCGGTAGAAATCCCGATTTTCTTCTGTATGCAAATGAGTTCTCTCACAACAATGGGGACGGTCCCCAGCACTCAAACAGCATTGGGGGCATCCCCAATGCTGCGAGAGAAATCTCCAGCTACGCCTCTATATTTTTTTGGAACGCCTCTCCCTGCATCATTTTCTGGAGGTGGGTTTCAAAGGCATGTGCAGCTTACACAGTAAGCAGCCACAAGAAAATGGCCGAGGGCATGCGCAGTCGGCTCTGCCTGAGGCCCGCTGGAAAAGCCGACTGCGCATGCCTAGAAGTTTGAAGGCCACGCCTGAAAAAGAAGTGGATAGAGGTGCTCCAGGCGAAGATAGAGGCGTCACTGGAGAGTTCTCTCACAGCATTAGGAATGCCCCCAGTGCTGTTTGAGCACTGGGGTCCGCCCCCTGTGCTGCGAGAGAACTAATTTGCATACAGAAGAAAACCGGTATTTTTACCGAACGGTGGCACGGAAAAGACATCTAAAGGTAGGAGAAGAATAGCCTTTCTTAAGGCTATTCCTACGTGTTAGGGAGAAAAAAGGGAATCCAATGATTGGATTCCTTTAAAGGCAACAGTGCTGGGCCACATTTAGCCTGCAAGCCAGACTTTGGACACGCCTAACTAAGATAGTCTATATAAACATTACTATAAATCTGGTTAAGTAAAGGCAAACATATAGTCACAAATACGTTTTTCATTTCATTTTATTAAATCAGGGTAACAATATGTTACAAGCCCAATAAGGGCCTTTCACAACCTCTACCAATGCTTGTTATTAGCATTAATAGGTGCCATTCCACTGAATCCAGCGCAGTTGGAAGACTTTTCTCTTCGCCATCTTTTTAAGTGTTTAGGGTTTATGTTTTTCGGGTCCAAAAGTGGATCCAAAGGATGGAAATCCAATTGCTAGTGTGCACCTAGCATTAGTTTTTGTCCCTGATGTGCTATTTAAAGGGAGTCTGTCAGCAGGAAAATCACTAACAAACTAATAACAGTACCTTGTAGGGCTGCTTCTACACTTTGCAAAGATGTCTTTCTTATCCTGCCTTGCAGCTTAATTTTCATGAAAATCAGCATGTAATTCTTTGGCAAATTAGCCGCAAAGGGATTTAGGAGAGTATTCTCTCCTACATGGTCTTTGCTCTAAATAACCACCCCTAACTGCAGACAAAGTGTGACAATGTGGAAATGTCACTCAAGCAATGGAGTAGAGGAGCTGAGCCAGCAGTTAGGGGCGATTATCTAGAGTAGAGAGTGAAGCCATGGCAGGAGAGGGCATGCCCCTAGAGTCCTTTTCAGATAATTTGATTAAGAAGGAAATTCAGATTTTCCTGAAAATGAAGCTGCAATGCCAAATAAGAAACACATCTTTGGAAAGTGTAGAAGCTCCCATACAAGGTACAATTATTAGCCTGATACTGATTTTGCTGCTGACAGATTCTTTTTAAGCTCTGCAAAATCAGAAGGGTAGTGTCAGGCAGTGATTCAGAGCTCTGATCAGAAAAAGCTAGTGTGAGTCAGGAACAGACAAGGCAAAAATAGCAGCATTGATTGCTTGGGAATGGTGGGGGCTAAAGAAAAAAATTCTAACTTTGGCAGAATCAGTGAAGCAGTGTCTATTAATAGATGTTAAGATCTGGTGATGAAAGGTGGTAAAAGGTTCTCTTTAAGTAAAGAATAGAGATGAGCGAACACTAAAATGTCCGAGGTTCGAAATCCGATTCGAACAGCCGCACACTGTTTGAACGGATTTCGAACCCCATTATAGTCTGTGGGGGGAAATGCTCGTTTCAGGGGTATGCAAAATTCGATAAAATTATACTTACCAAGTCCATGAGTGACGGTCGGGCTGGATTCTCCTTGAAGTCTTCTCCCGGCGCAGCGTCCCCGCATCTTCTTCCGGCTGGAATTCACTCTGCCTAGGCATCGGGGCCTAGGCAGAGCCGAATGCGCATGCGCGGTCATGCGTAGACATGCGCAGTCGGCTCTGCCCGGCCCAACGCCAGAGCAGAGCCGACTGTGCATGCGAGGGCATGCCCGCGCATGCGCAGTCGGCTCTGCCTAGGCCGGATGACTAGGCAGAGTGAATTCCAGCCGGAAGACGCCGCGGGGACGCTGCACGGAGAAGACTGCTAAAGGTAAGAGAAGAACCAGCGTTGATTGGCAGAATATATAGCATTCTGCCAATCAACGCTGGTTCTGCATCGAACCTTAAACTTCGAAGAGCTAGTAGTGTTCGATCGAGTACGAGTATTTCGAATACCGTAGTATTCGATCGAACACTACTCGCTCATCTCTAGTAAACAACATTATCAAGATAATGAAGTAATTAAATTTTAAATATTTGCAAATGTAAACTGCTTTTGGCCTATATTCACATGACAGGCTATTGAATATTGGCCCCACTACATATGTGTGCGTGTAGGTTTAGTTCATACAGTGGGTATTATAAGGAGTTTATAATGTCACGTGACATTAATAATGAATAATGACTTTAATGAATACAGTCACGTGAGTTTGTGTATTAAACTTCACTGTGTTCAGTCATAGGTTAATATCTTGTAATTAGAGATGAGTGAACACTAAAATGTTCGAGGTTCGAAATTCGAATCGAACAGCCGCTCACTGTTCGTGTGTTCGAACGGGTTTCGAACCCCATTATAGTCTATGGGGAACATATACTCGTTAAGGGGGAAACCCAAATCCGTGTCTGGAGGGTCACCAAGTCCACTATGACACCACAGGAAATGATGCCAACACCTCTGGAATGACACTGGGACAGCAGGGGAAGCATGTCTGGGGGCATCTAACACACCAAAGACCCTCTATTACCCCAACATCACAGCCTAACAACTACACACTTTACACATTCCAAAAAACCTCTATCAAAGTGGGAAAATACCTGGAAACCTTCTTTACTCCCCAAATGGATGGACACAAACCCCAATTTAAGCTCAACAAACAGTAACAACCACCCCTTTAAATCACGTTCCCCATGACAACCACGGATGGAATAGACAATGGGAAATCCAAAAGCCCTCACCCTTAACTGTCATTTTGAGTGTGTGTGTGTGTGTGATGTGGTAAGACCTTCCAAAATTCAATTTTCTAGCCCTTAACATGAGCCCTTCCAAACAGTTACAGGACCTTAAGCTGAGCTACCAGCAGAGATTGAGGCCCTTGGCATGAGTAGAGCCTTGCACCAGCAGTGTTTTTGGCACTTAGGGTGAGTTGAGCCTTGTACCAGCGTGTGTCCCTTAACATCAGGCGGGCCCTAAGTTCTGCGCTTTGCACAAAAGTTCCACATTAACTAGGCTGAATGGTACAAAGATTAGTAGGCCCGAGAACCAGGAACAGGTCTTGCAATGGCTGTCGGATAACGCTTAAAGCACATTGTCCACCAGCCAGTCAGCCTCTACCTCCTCTTACCCAACAGTCTTGTCCTCCTTCCACCCAAAATTCCCAATCTTCCCAGAACAATAACCCCAACTGTCCCTGCTCCCCAGAGCTGTTCTCCCTTCCTTTGACTGTACCGCAACCTGCCCCTCCATTTCGCGATTCCACGGACCTAACAGACGAGTATCTGTGTCCAGATGCTCAAACACTAGAGTCTCCTCCATTCCATCTCCGGTCGATTTGGTGGCGGATGACCAGCAACCCACCCTCATCGACGACGATGAGACGCAGTTGCTGTCAGGGCAGCCAGGTGACATGCGCATTGTGCAGGAGGAGGAGGCGAGACAGGAGTTGGAAGAGGAGGTGGTGGACGACGAGGACACCGACCCCACCTGGACAAGGCGGATGTC
This sequence comes from Leptodactylus fuscus, assembly GCF_031893055.1. NCBI lineage: Eukaryota > Metazoa > Chordata > Amphibia > Anura > Leptodactylidae > Leptodactylus > Leptodactylus fuscus. The sequence continues at coordinate 124,264,310 of NC_134268.1, forward strand.
AAGCTGGGAAAGTAGTGTGGATATTGAGGCAGGTGCAGCACCAAAAAGGGTAGCTAGAGGCAGAGACATGTCCAGAGGCAGAGGTCAGCTGCTTTGCCGAAGCCAGGCCAGACCCGGAATGTCCGAAGATGTTCCCTTTTGTACGCAGCCCAGAAAAACTCCCCCATCGAGGGCACGTTTCTTGAAGGTGTAGAGTTTTTTCAAGGAATGCGCCGAGGACAGATATAGTGTCGTCTACACAATTTGCCTCTCGAAATCGAGTAGGGGCCCTGAGAAGAGCAACCTGTCCACCACTTCAATGCACCGTCATTTGGAATCCAAGCAATGGAATCAGTGGCAGGCAGCAACGGCAGGACAAACGTCGCCCGCCGTTCATGCCACTGCCTCTGCTCACAGTGCTGGCGATGCACTCCAGAGGACGAGCCAGGACATCACTTCATCTGCCTCCGCCACTTTGTTGACTTCTCCCTCATCCTCCCCTGTTTCTGTCTTATCTCCTTCTCCTGCACCATCAAAGGCACCATCAGGCGCTTCTTTACAACAACCCACCATCTCTCAGACATTGGAGCGCCGGCAGAAATACACCGCTAACCACCCACCCACGCAAGCCTAGAACGCCAACATCGCTAAACTGCTGGCCCAGGAGAGGTTGGCGTTCCGGCTTGTTGAAACTCCCGCCTTCCCGGACCTGATGGCAACTGTGGCACCTCACTATGCCGTCCCTAGCCGTCACAACTTCTCCCGGTGTGGCGTCCCCGCCTTGCACCAGCACGTGTCACTCAACATCAGGTGGGCCCTTAGTTCCGCACTTTGCTGCAAGGTCCACTTGACCACCGACACTTGGATAAGCGCCTGTGGTCAGGGATGCTGCTTATCTTTAAGGACAGGCAGGGTGAATGTGGTGGAGTCTGGTCCCGGGGTGAAAACTGAGGTACCCTATCTCCTCTCCCAGGCCAAAATTCATGGCAGGAGTAGACTGAAACCCTACGACGCTGCAACCTCCACCCCAGCTACTAGCGCGAAACGCTAAAACACTGGTGTGGGGAGACGTCAGCAGGCGGTGCTGAAGCTCATCAGCTTGGGGGACAGACAGCACAGTGCCTCCGAGGTCAGGGATGCCATCCTGGCTGAGATGGCATTTTTTTTTTCCTGTTACACCTGGGGCCTGGCATTTTTACGCCTGTGATAATGGCTGGAACCTGGTAGCGGCTCTGGAGCTTGCCAGCCTCCAACACGTTCCATGTTTGGCCCACGTCTAACCTAGTGGTGCAAAGTTTTTTGAAAACATACCCAAATGTACCGAAGCTACTGTTGAAAATGCGGCGCTTGTGCGCCCACTTTTGCAAGTGTACAGGAGTCGCTGCTAGCCTAAAAACACTCTAGCAAGGCCTACATCTGTCCAAACACAGGCTGTTGTCTGTCATTCACACACGCTGAAACCCTACAATACCATATCTTGAGCAGGGTGTGTGAGCTGCACAGACCTTTGATGGAGTTCCATCTACAAAACCCAAGGGTTCCTCAAAGTCAGCTCCCAAAGTTTCTGCACCATGAGTTTCCAGGGGTGGCAGAGTTATGGCTAGGGGCAGAGGCATGGATAGGGATGATGTCTAGGGGCAAAAGCAGTGTGGATGTGGAGACAAGCTAAGCAGAAAAAACTGGGGGTACAAGCAGAGGCATGGACTGGGGTGATATCTAGGGGCAAAAGCAGTGTGGATGTGGAGGCAAGCTAAGCAGCAAAAACTGGGGGTACAAGCTAAGGCATGGACTGGGGTGATGTCTAGGGGCAAAAGCAGTGTGGATGTGGAGGCAAGCTAAGCAGGGAAAAAGGTGGCTAGAGGCAAAGGGATGTCCAGAGGCAGAAGACAGCTGCATGACAGAAGCTAGACCAGAGCCAGCAAGGCCCAAGATGCCCTCTTTTCTAGCTTCCTTAGAAAAATTCCCCCATCGAGGCCACGTTCCTCGCTGGGGGAGATAATTTCTAAATGTATAGGTCGAGGACAAACTGAGTGTGGTTTACACACTTTGCAATGCGACTCCCCATCTCCCAGGCCTTTCATTCCAGGCTAAAGTACAGCACAACCCACCCACATGCCCAAGGCTTCAACGGCCTCATCTCAAAAATTCTGGCCCAGGAGATGTTGGGGTCCCAGCTTGTGGACACTCTGCCCATTTTGGGCCTGCTGGCTACTGCGCCACCTCACTGTGCCGTCTACACCAGCACTTTTCCCCAAACATGAGGCGGTCCCTAACTTCAGCGCTTTGCCCAAAAGATCCACGTGACCAGCTACGAATGGACAAGTGTATGCGGACAGGGACGCTACCTTTCAATCTTGGCACAGTGGTTGAATGTACTTGAGGCATGGACCGGGTCGCAAAATGTGGTGGACTGACTTGTCTCCCCACACAACATTCCTGGGAGGAGGGCTGAAACACCACCCTCCTCCTCCGCTGTTAGATTGACCCCAGCTACGAGCTGGAAACGCTGCAACACTGGTGTGGGGAGACGTCAGCAGGCCGGGCTGAAGCTCATCAGCTTGGGGGACGGACAGCACACTGCCACTCAGGTCAGGGATGCCATCCTGGATGAGATGGCAATTTGTTTATCCCCGCTGCCCCTGGCAGCGGGGATAAACAATGTAGTGGTGCAACGATTTTTAAAAACATACCCCAAATTAGCTGAGCTAAGGGTGAAAGTGCGGCACTTGGACACCCACTTTCCCAAGTCTACAGTACCTGGAGCTAGCCGCAATACACTCCAGCAAGGCCTACATCTGCCTGAAGCACCTACTGTTGTGCGAGGTCACCACACGCTCTAACCCTAGATACCGTATGTTGAGCAGGGTGTGTGAGCAGCAGAGACCTTTGATGGAGTACCAGCTACAAAACCCAAGGGTTCCTCAGAGTCAGCTCCCTCACTTTCTGCACCATGAATTTCCATGGGTGGCAGACTTATGGCTAGAGGCACAGGCATGGATAGGGGTGATGTGTAGGGGCAAAAGCAGTGTGGATGTGGAGGCAAGCTAAGCAGCAAAAACTGGGGGTACAAGCAGCCGGTGGCATCATCACTGACAAGCACAGCTGTCTGTCAGCTGACAGGCTGACTTTCACCAAAATGAACAGACAATGGATAGACTCATCATATACATGTCAGTTACATGACAAATTTAGTGCAATTTGCAAGTCCAAGATGGGTTGGAGATCTGCAGAGAGGAATCTCACCACCTCTTGCGGGTGCCATCATTTGGAAGGCAAGCCCTGGGCTCAGTGGGTGAGAGCAAGCGCAGGATAATCGTCGTTTGGCCTGGCGGCCACTGCCTCTCCCACTGTTGACAGGGCTGGCGCTGCAGTCCAGACCAGCAGCCAGGACACCTCCACATCTGCCTCTGACACTTTGGGGAGTTCACCCTCATCCTCACCTTTTCCTGCCATTTCTCCTTTTGCCCGCGCCATCATGCGCCTCTTCCCAGCAACTCCCCATCTCCCAAGCCTTTCATTTCATGCTAAAGTACAGCGCAACCCACCCACATGCCCAAGGCTTCAACGGCCTCATCTCAAGAAATCTGGCCCAGGAGATGTTGGAATCCCGGCTGGGGGACACTCTGCCCTTTTTGGGCAGAGTGTCTACTGCGCCATCCGCACTGTGCCGTCCACACCAGCACTTTCCCCCAAACATGAGTGTCTACTGCGCCACCGCACTGTGCCGTCCACACCAGCACTTTCCCCCAAACATGAGGCGGTCCCTAAATTCAGCGCTTAGCCCTAAAGTTCCACGTGACCAGTTACGAATGGACAAGTGCATGCGGACAGGGACGCTACCTTTCAATTTTGGCACAGTGGTTGAATGTAGTTGAGGCGTGGACCGGGTCGCAAAATGTGGTGGCCTGACTTGTCTCCCCACACAACATTCCTCGGAGGAGGGCTGAAACACCACCCTCCTCCGCTGTTAAATTGACCCCAGCTACGAGCTGGAAACGCTGCAACACTGGTGTGGGGAGACGTCAGCGGGCCGTGCTGAAGCTCATCAGCTTGGGGGCCAGACAGCACACTGCCTACAAAGTGAGTCATGCCATCCTCGATGAGACGGCAATGTGGTTTTTGCCACGGCACCTGGGCCCAGGCATGTTGTCATGTGTGATAATGGCCGTAACCTGGGATCGGCTCTGTAGCTTGGCAGCCTGCAACATATTCCATGCCTGGGCCACGTTTTTAACTCATTGCTGCTAATCATTTTAAAAAGGTACCCCAATGTTCCTGAGCTACTGGTGAAAGTGTGGCGCTTGTGCGGATAGTTTTTAAAGTCTATAGTTGCCGCTGCTAGCCTCTATGCACTCCTACAATGCCTGTACCTGCTGGAACAACGGCTGTTGTGCGACGTCTCCACACTGCTGGCACTAAACATATCATGTGTTGAGCAGAGTGTGTGAGCAGCACAGACCTTTGATGTAGTTCAAACTCCAAAACCCTCGGGTTCGTCAAAGTCAACTCCCTCAGTTGCTCAACCATGAGTGGCCATGGGTGGCAGACTTATGTGAAATCCCATCCCATCCATTGCACTGGACACGAAACATCAGCATGCGCTCATCACAACTCCGGATATGGCAGCTGCGTTAAGCAGGGTGCAGGTTACAACACAGACCAGGCCCGAGCACCAGGAACAGGTGTTAGAAATACTGCAGCATCCGCCATTTCCTTCCAATTTTGGGGTTTTGGACCCGCCACCGACTTGTCTGGACCTAAGTGGGGATCATGAGACACAGTTGCCATCAGGGCAAGCTGTGGTCATGTGCGGTTTGCAGTAAGGGGGCAGTGTGCAATTGGAAGAGGAGTTGGTGGATGACGAGGCCACCGACCCCACATGGACAGGGGTGATGTCTAGGGGCTAAAGCAGTGTAGATGTAGAGGGAAGCTAAATCAACAAAAAACCTGGGTAGAAGCAAAGGCATAAACTGGGGTGATGTTTAGGGGCTAAAGCAGTGTAGATGTGGAGGGAAGCTAATTCAACAAAAAAACAGGGTAGAAGCAAAGGCATAAACTGGGGTGATGTTTAGGGGCTAAAGCAGTGTAGAAGTGGAGGGAAGCTAATTCAACAAAAAAACAGGGTAGAAGCAAAGGCATAAACTGGGGTGATGTTTAGGGGTGAAAGCAGTGTAGATGTGGAGGGAAGCTAATTCAACAAAAAAACAGGGTAGAAGCAGATGCATAAACTGGGGTGATGTTTAGGGGCGAAAGCAGTGTAGATGTGGAGGGAAGCTAATTCAACAAAAAAAAACAGGGTAGAAGCAAAGGCATAAACTGGGGTGATGTTTAGGGGTGAAAGCAGTGTAGATGTGGAGGGAAGCTAAGCAGCAAAAACAGTGGGTTGAAGCAAAGGCATGCAAAACTCTACCCTGTTGGAAGACTTATTCCTAGGTCTGGAACACGTTAATGGCCCCCCTGGACAAATTACTGCCACTCAGGGGCCTAGTGTCACCAGGAGGGACAAGTATAGGCGCATGTTGTGGGAATACCTGGCCGACACCAGCTCTGTCCTCTCCGATCCCTCTGTGCTCTACAGCCTACACTTATTTTCTCATCTTTTTTTCTGCACTGCACATCTCTTGCCTGCTTCCTTTGGGATCTTAGAAGTGGTGGTCCACTTCCACAGATGGTAACTTCAGTGCTGGAGTTGTCAATAAACAGTGTAACGGGAGTAGCTGAGGAATCGCGGTCTTAACCACTTTTTGGCACAAAATTAACTTCCAAAGCCAAATATGGTGCAAGTATATGATGCAAGGACACCTACACACCTATCTCTGACACATTGGGGAGTTCACCCTCATGCGCCCTTTTGGCCTGCACCATCATGCGCCTCTTCCCAGCCACTCCACATTTCCCAAGCTTTTCATTGCAGGCAGAAGTACAACACAACCCACCCCCATGCCCAAGCCTTTAACAGCCTCATCGATAAACTGCTGGCCCTGGAGATGTTGGTGTTTGTTTATGCTTCTGGATACCCAGGCCTTCCGTCAGCAGATGGCAGCTGGGGCACCTCCCTATACTGGGCCTAGCCGTTACTACTTCTCTTGGTGTGCTGTACCTTGCGCCTGCATGTCCCATAACATCAGTCGGGCCCAGAGCTCTGCGCTTTGCTGCAAGGTCCACTTGACCACCGACACATGGACAAGCGCCTGTGGTCAGGGATGCTGCAGTGCTTATCTTTAATGACAGGCAGGGTGAATGTGGTGGAGTCTGGTCCCCGGGTGCAAACTGGGGTGGCCTATCTCCTCTCACAGGCCAAAATTCATGGCAGGAGTAGACTGAAACCCTACGATGCTGCAACCTCCACCCCAGCTACTAGCGGCAAACACTGTAACACTGGCGTGGGGAGATGTCAACAGGCCGTGCTGAAACTGATCAGCTTGGGGGACAGACAGCACAGTGCCTCCAAGGTCAGGGATGCCATCCTGGCTGAGATGGCATTTTTTTTTCCCTGCTACACCTGGGGCCTGGCATTTTTGCGCCTGTGATAATGGCTGGAACCTGGTAGCAGATCTGGAGCTTGCCAGACTCAAACACGGTCCACGCATGGCCCACGTTTTTCAACTTGTTGGTGCCATGTTTCTTTGAAACCTACACCATTGTGCCTGATATACAGGTCAAAGTGGGGCCATTTTCGTAAGTGAGAACTAGCCTCTGCTAGGCAGAAAACATTAAGAGCACACTCCTCTCATCTTCGCACCGTTGGCTGGCGGAGGAAGACTAGGGGGTTGGAGTGGCATCTGATGTCCCTGTCCCACACGAGGCTAGAGGGTGCACTTCAGTGCATCCCATTGCTTCACCACAAATGGTGTGAAGGGGAGTGGAAAATGGAGGAAATGGAGAATGACCCTTACAGTTGGGGCCAGCAAAGGCATGCCAAGTAACACACTGGCACACATGGCTGACTTCATCTTGGGTTGCTTTTCAACACATATTTCACATCATGAAGAACAAATAATACTGGATTTTTACAAGCCTCAAACCCCGGTCTAGGTCTAATGTCTGTTCCTTTCTTATATTAGGGGAGAGAGAAAAAAAATTACTTCAGTGATACGTTTAGCGTACATAGACTGACTATTAATGTGTATCCCACTTAGTGTTGTTAGGGTTACACACCGTCACAACCTGGCTAAAGCTTCTATAGCTGTTAATAAAGTCAACATAACTTTACGGTATCCAAAAAGACAGCTGGTACCGACAGAGAGCAAGACAAACGTCAACCGAAGCTGTGAGCTCTGAACACCCACAGTGACTTTGGCGTCATCATCATTATAAGGGAGCGGGTGGTAATAAATAACTTGGCAGTGCCTAAAACCCAAAAAGCTTATACAACTATATTTAAATTAAGATACACAAATGGCACTTTTTAGTAGCATGTCATGAGACAAGCTGATAAGATCTTCCTTTGTGCAGTGCTATTTGAAAGTTAATAGCTGCCTTCATTTTAAATCAGGAGAAGTTGCAGACAGATTAGATTTAGAACATGTTGTCTTCATTGTCAAAATCCTCTATATAGGTAATGTGTTTTTTGGGCCGAGCTGTCTGGGAACGAGCTGGTGCAGCACTGACAACCTGGGTGAATATGGCAAGAGCCTGAGATGTAGGGTGAATGAATCCCCAAATTATTTGGGGAATTTCCACTCAGAAACTGGCACTATATACCAGTAGTAAAAATTGTGGGTGCACATAACCCCAATATATTCTTTGAATTCCCAGTCAGAAACTGGCACTATATGGCAGTAGCAAGAAATGAGGGTATTTGTAACCCCAATATATTCTTTGAATTCCCAGTCAGAAACTGGCACTATATACCAGTAGCAAAAATTGTGGGTGCACGTAACCGCAATATATTCTTTGAATTCCCAGTCAGACAATGGCCCTATATACCAGTAGCAAAAATTGTGGGTGCACATAACCCCAATATATTCTTTGAATTCCCAGTCAGAAACTGGCACTATATACCAGTAGCAAAAATTGTGGGTGCACGTAACCCTAATATATTCTTTGAATTCCCAGTCAGAAACTGGCACTATAAACCAGTAGCAAAAATTGTGGGTGCACGTAACCCCAATATATTCTTTGAATTCCCAGTCAGACAAAGGCACTATATACCAGTAGCAAAAATTGTGGGTGCACGTAACCCCAATATATTCTTTGAATTCCCAGTCAGACAATGGCACTATATACCAGTAGCAAAAATTGTGGGTGCACGTAACCCCAATATATTCTTTGAATTCCCAGTCAGACAATGGCACTATATACCAGTAGCAAAAATTGTGGGTGCACGTAACCCCAATATATTCTTTGAATTCCCAGTCAGAAACTGGCACTATATGGCAGTAGCAAGGAATGAGGGTATTTGTAACCCCAATATATTCTTTGAATTCCCAGTCAGAAACTGGCACTATATACCAGTAGCAAAAATTGTGGGTGCACGTAACCCCAATATATTCTTTGAATTCCCAGTCAGAAACTGGCACTATATACCAGTAGCAAAAATTGTGGGTGCACGTAACCCCAATATATTCTTTGAATTCCCAGTCAGACAATGGCACTATATACCAGTAGCAAAAATTGTGGGTGTACATAACCCCAATATATTCTTTGAATTCCCAGTCAGAAACTGGCACTATATGGCAGTAGCAAGAAATGAGGGTATTTGTAACCCCAATATATTCTTGGAATTCCCAGTCAGACAATAGCACTATATACCAGTAGCAAAAATTGTGGGTGCACGTAACCCCAATATATTCTTTGAATTCCCAGTCAGAAACTGGCACTATATATCAGTAGCTAAAATTGTGGGTGCACGTAACCCCAATATATTCTTTGAATTCCCAGTCAGACAATGGCACTATATACCAGTAGCAAAAATTGTGGGTGCACGTAACCCCAATATATTCTTTGAATTCCCAGTCAGACAATGGCACTATATACCAGTAGCAAAAATTGTGGGTGCACGTAACCCCAATATATTCTTTGAATTCCCAGTCAGACAATGGCACTATATACCAGTAGCAAAAATTGTGGGTGCACGTAACCCCAATATATTCTTTGAATTCCCAGTCAGAAACTGGCACTATATGGCAGTAGCAAGGAATGAGGGTATTTGTAACCCCAATATATTCTTTGAATTCCCAGTCAGAAACTGGCACTATATACCAGTAGCAAAAATTGTGGGTGCACGTAACCCCAATATATTCTTTGAATTCCCAGTCAGAAACTGGCACTATATACCAGTAGCAAAAATTGTGGGTGCACGTAACCCCAATATATTCTTTGAATTCCCAGTCAGACAATGGCACTATATACCAGTAGCAAAAATTGTGGGTGTACATAACCCCAATATATTCTTTGAATTCCCAGTCAGAAACTGGCACTATATGGCAGTAGCAAGAAATGAGGGTATTTGTAACCCCAATATATTCTTGGAATTCCCAGTCAGACAATAGCACTATATACCAGTAGCAAAAATTGTGGGTGCACGTAACCCCAATATATTCTTTGAATTCCCAGTCAGAAACTGGCACTATATATCAGTAGCTAAAATTGTGGGTGCACGTAACCCCAATATATTCTTTGAATTCCCAGTCAGACAATGGCACTATATACCAGTAGCAAAAATTGTGGGTGCACGTAACCCCAATATATTCTTGGAATTCCCAGTCAGACAATAGCACTATATACTAGTAGCAAAAATTGTGGGTGCACGTAACCCCAATATATTCTTTGAATTCCCAGTCAGAAACTGGCACTATATACCAGTAGCAAAAATTGTAGGTGCACGTAACCCCAATATATTCTTTGAATTCCCAGTCAGAAACTGGCACTATATACCAGTAGCAAAAATTGTGGGTGCACGTAACCCCAATATATTCTTTGAATTCCCAGTCAGACAATGGCACTATATACCAGTAGCAAAAATTGTGGGTGCACGTAACCCCAATATATTCTTTGAATTCCCAGTCAGACAATGGCACTATATACCAGTAGCAAAAATTGTGGGTGCACGTAACCCCAATATATTCTTTGAATTCCCAGTCAGACAATGGCACTATATACCAGTAGCAAAAATTGTGGGTGCACGTAACCCCAATATATTCTTTGAATTCCCAGTCAGACAATGGCACTATATACCAGTAGCAAAAATTGTGGGTGCACGTAACCCCAATATATTCTTTGAATTCCCAGTCAGAAACTGGCACTATATGGCAGTAGCAAGAAATGAGGGTATTTGTAACCCCAATATATTCTTTGAATTCCCAGTCGGAAACTGGCACTATATACCAGTAGCAAAAATTGTGGGTGCAAGTAACCCCAATATATTCTTTGAATTCCCAGTCAGAAACTGGCACTATATACCAGTAGCAAAAATTGTGGGTGCACGTAACCCCAATATATTTTTTGAATTCCCAGTCAGACAATGGCACTATATACCAGTAGCAAAAATTGTGGGTGCACGTAACCCCAATATATTCTTTGAATTCCCAGTCAGACAATGGCACTATATACCAGTAGCAAAAATTGTGGGTGCACGTAACCCCAATATATTCTTTGAATTCCCAGTCAGAAACTGGCTCTATATACCAGTAGCAAAAATTGTGGGTGCACGTAACCCCAATATATTCTTTGAATTCCCAGTCAGACAATGGCACTATATACTAGTAGCAAAAATTGTGGGTGCATGTAACCCCAATATATTCTTTGAATTCCCAGTCAGAAACTGACACTATATACCAGTAGCAAAAATTGTGGGTGCACATAACCCCAATATATTCTTTGAATTCCCAGTCAGACAATGGCACTATATACTAGTAGCAAAAATTGTGGGTGCACGTAACCCCAATATATTCTTTGAATTCCCAGTCAGAAACTGGCACTATATACCAGTAGCAAAAATTGTGGGTGCACGTAACCCCAATATATTCTTTGAATTCCCAGTCAGACAATGGCACTATATACTAGTAGCAAAAATTGTGGGTGCACGTAACCCCAATATATTCTTTGAATTCCCAGTCAGAAACTGGCACTATATACCAGTAGCAAAAATTGTGGGTGCACATAACCCCAATATATTCTTTGAATTCCCAGTCAGAAACTGGCACTATATACCAGTAGCAAAAATTGTGCGTGCATGTAACCCCAATATATTCTTTGAATTCCCAGTCAGAAACTGGCACTATATACCAGTAGCAAAAATTGTGGGTGCACATAACCCCAATATATTCTTTGAATTCCCAGTCAGAAACTGGCACTATATACCAGTAGCAAAAATTGTGGGTGCACATAACCCCAATATATTCTTTGAATTCCCAGTCAGAAACTGGCACTATATACCAGTAGCAAAAATTGTGGGTGCACGTAACCCCAATATATTCTTTGAATTCCCAGTCAGACAATGGCACTATATACTAGTAGCAAAAATTGTGGGTGCACGTAACCCCAATATATTCTTTGAATTCCCAGTCAGAAACTGGCACTATATACCAGTAGCAAAAATTGTGGGTGCACGTAACCCCAATATATTCTTTGAATTCCCAGTCAGACAATGGCACTATATAGCAGTAGCAAAAATTGTGGGTGCACGTAACCCCAATATATTCTTTGAATTCCCAGTCAGAAACTGGCACTATATACCAGTAGCAAAAATTGTGGGTGCACGTAACCCCAATATATTCTTTGAATTCCCAGTCAGAAACTGGCACTATATACCAGTAGCAAAAATTGTGGGTGCACGTAACCCCAATATATTCTTTGAATTCCCAGTCAGACAATGGCACTATATACCAGTAGCAAAAATTGTGGGTGCACATAACCCCAATATATTCTTTGAATTCCCAGTCAGAAACTGGCACTATATGGCAGTAGCAAGAAATGAGGGTATTTGTAACCCCAATATATTCTTGGAATTCCCAGTCAGACAATGGCACTATATACCAGTAGCAAAAATTGTGGGTGCACGTAACCCCAATATATTCTTTGAATTCCCAGTCAGAAACTGGCACTATATACCAGTAGCTAAAATTGTGGGTACACGTAACCCCAATATATTCTTTGAATTCCCAGTCAGACAATGGCACTATATACCAGTAGCAAAAATTGTGGGTGCACGTAACCCCAATATATTCTTTGAATTCCCAGTCAGACAATGGCACTATATACTAGTAGCAAAAATTGTGGGTGCACGTAACCCCAATATATTCTTTGAATTCCCAGTCAGAAACTGGCACTATATACCAGTAGCAAAAATTGTGGGTGCACGTAACCCCAATATATTCTTTGAATTCCCAGTCAGACAATGGCACTATATAGCAGTAGCAAAAATTGTGGGTGCACGTAACCCCAATATATTCTTTGAATTCCCAGTCAGAAACTGGCACTATATACCAGTAGCAAAAATTGTGGGTGCATGTAACCCCAATATATTCTTTGAATTCCCAGTCAGAAACTGGCACTATATACCAGTAGCAAAAATTGTGGGTGCACGTAACCCTAATATATTCTTTGAATTCCCAGTCAGAAACTGGCACTATATACCAGTAGCAAAAATTGTGGGTGCACGTAACCCCAATATATTCTTTGAATTCCCAGTCAGACAAAGGCACTATATACCAGTAGCAAAAATTGTGGGTGCACGTAACCCCAATATATTCTTTGAATTCCCAGTCAGACAATGGCACTATATACCAGTAGCAAAAATTGTGGGTGCACGTAACCCCAATATATTCTTTGAATTCCCAGTCAGACAATGGCACTATATACCAGTAGCAAAAATTGTGGGTGCACGTAACCCCAATATATTCTTTGAATTCCCAGTCAGAAACTGGCACTATATGGCAGTAGCAAGGAATGAGGGTATTTGTAACCCCAATATATTCTTTGAATTCCCAGTCAGAAACTGGCACTATATACCAGTAGCAAAAATTGTGGGTGCACGTAACCCCAATATATTCTTTGAATTCCCAGTCAGAAACTGGCACTATATACCAGTAGCAAAAATTGTGGGTGCACGTAACCCCAATATATTCTTTGAATTCCCAGTTAGACAATGGCACTATATACCAGTAGCAAAAATTGTGGGTGTACATAACCCCAATATATTCTTTGAATTCCCAGTCAGAAACTGGCACTATATGGCAGTAGCAAGAAATGAGGGTATTTGTAACCCCAATATATTCTTGGAATTCCCAGTCAGACAATGGCACTATATACCAGTAGCAAAAATTGTGGGTGCACGTAACCCCAATATATTCTTTGAATTCCCAGTCAGAAACTGGCACTATATACCAGTAGCTAAAATTGTGGGTACACGTAACCCCAATATATTCTTTGAATTCCCAGTCAGACAATGGCACTATATACCAGTAGCAAAAATTGTGGGTGCACGTAACCCCAATATATTCTTTGAATTCCCAGTCAGACAATGGCACTATATACTAGTAGCAAAAATTGTGGGTGCACGTAACCCCAATATATTCTTTGAATTCCCAGTCAGACAATGGCACTATATACTAGTAGCAAAAATTGTGGGTGCATGTAACCCCAATATATTCTTTGAATTCCCAGTCAGAAACTGACACTATATACCAGTAGCAAAAATTGTGGGTGCACGTAACCCCAATATATTCTTTGAATTCCCAGTCAGACAATGGCACTATATACTAGTAGCAAAAATTGTGGGTGCACGTAACCCCAATATATTCTTTGAATTCCCAGTCAGAAACTGGCACTATATACCAGTAGCAAAAATTGTGGGTGCACGTAAACCCAATATATTCTTTGAATTCCCAGTCAGACAATGGCACTATATACTTGTAGCAAAAATTGTGGGTGCACGTAACCCCAATATATTCTTTGAATTCCCAGTCAGAAACTGGCACTATATACCAGTAGCAAAAATTGTGGGTGCACATAACCCCAATATATTCTTTGAATTCCCAGTCAGAAACTGGCACTATATACCAGTAGCAAAAATTGTGGGTGCATGTAACCCCAATATATTCTTTGAATTCCCAGTCAGAAACTGGCACTATATACCAGTAGCAAAAATTGTGGGTGCACATAACCCCAATATATTCTTTGAATTCCCAGTCAGAAACTGGCACTATATACCAGTAGCAAAAATTGTGGGTGCACATAACCCCAATATATTCTTTGAATTCCCAGTCAGAAACTGGCACTATATACCAGTAGCAAAAATTGTGGGTGCACGTAACCCCAATATATTCTTTGAATTCCCAGTCAGACAATGGCACTATATACTAGTAGCAAAAATTGTGGGTGCACGTAACCCCAATATATTCTTTGAATTCCCAGTCAGAAACTGGCACTATATACCAGTAGCAAAAATTGTGGGTGCACGTAACCCCAATATATTCTTTGAATTCCCAGTCAGACAATGGCACTATATAGCAGTAGCAAAAATTGTGGGTGCACGTAACCCCAATATATTCTTTGAATTCCCAGTCAGAAACTGGCACTATATACCAGTAGCAAAAATTGTGGGTGCACGTAACCCCAATATATTCTTTGAATTCCCAGTCAGAAACTGGCACTATATACCAGTAGCAAAAATTGTGGGTGCACGTAACCCCAATATATTCTTTGAATTCCCAGTCAGACAATGGCACTATATACCAGTAGCAAAAATTGTGGGTGCACATAACCCCAATATATTCTTTGAATTCCCAGTCAGAAACTGGCACTATATGGCAGTAGCAAGAAATGAGGGTATTTGTAACCCCAATATATTCTTGGAATTCCCAGTCAGACAATGGCACTATATACCAGTAGCAAAAATTGTGGGTGCACGTAACCCCAATATATTCTTTGAATTCCCAGTCAGAAACTGGCACTATATACCAGTAGCTAAAATTGTGGGTACACGTAACCCCAATATATTCTTTGAATTCCCAGTCAGACAATGGCACTATATAGCAGTAGCAAAAATTGTGGGTGCACGTAACCCCAATATATTCTTTGAATTCCCAGTCAGACAATGGCACTATATACTAGTAGCAAAAATTGTGGGTGCACGTAACCCCAATATATTCTTTGAATTCCCAGTCAGAAACTGGCACTATATACCAGTAGCAAAAATTGTGGGTGCACGTAACCCCAATATATTCTTTGAATTCCCAGTCAGACAATGGCACTATATAGCAGTAGCAAAAATTGTGGGTGCACGTAACCCCAATATATTCTTTGAATTCCCAGTCAGAAACTGGCACTATATACCAGTAGCAAAAATTGTGGGTGCATGTAACCCCAATATATTCTTTGAATTCCCAGTCAGAAACTGGCACTATATACCAGTAGCAAAAATTGTGGGTGCATGTAACCCCAATATATTCTTTGAATTCCCAGTCAGACAATGGCACTATATACCAGTAGCAAAAATTGTGGGTGCACGTAACCCCAATATAATCTTTGAATTCCCAGTCAGACAATGGCACTATATACCAGTAGCAAAAATTGTGGGTGCACGTAACCCCAATATATTCTTTGAATTCCCAGTCAGAAACTGGCACTATATGGCAGTAGCAAGAAATGAGGGTATTTGTAACCCCAATATATTCTTTGAATTCCCAGTCGGAAACTGGCACTATATACCAGTAGCAAAAATTGTGGGTGCAATTAACCCCAATATATTCTTTGAATTCCCAGTCAGAAACTGGCACTATATACCAGTAGCAAAAATTGTGGGTGCACGTAACCCCAATATATTTTTTGAATTCCCAGTCAGACAATGGCACAATATACCAGTAGCAAAAATTGTGGGTGCACGTAACCCCAATATATTCTTTGAATTCCCAGTCAGACAATGGCACTATATACCAGTAGCAAAAATTGTGGGTGCACGAAACCCCAATATATTCTTTGAATTCCCAGTCAGAAACTGGCTCTATATACCAGTAGCAAAAATTGTGGGTGCACGTAACCCCAATATATTCTTTGAATTCCCAGTCAGACAATGGCACTATATACTAGTAGCAAAAATTGTGGGTGCATGTAACCCCAATATATTCTTTGAATTCCCAGTCAGACAATGGCACTATATACTAGTAGCAAAAATTGTGGGTGCACGTAACCCCAATATATTCTTTGAATTCCCAGTCAGAAACTGGCACTATATACCAGTAGCAAAAATTGTGGGTGCACGTAACCCCAATATATTCTTTGAATTCCCAGTCAGACAATGGCACTATATACTAGTAGCAAAAATTGTGGGTGCACGTAACCCCAATATATTCTTTGAATTCCCAGTCAGAAACTGGCACTATATACCAGTAGCAAAAATTGTGGGTGCACATAACCCCAATATATTCTTTGAATTCCCAGTCAGAAACTGGCACTATATACCAGTAGCAAAAATTGTGGGTGCATGTAACCCCAATATATTCTTTGAATTCCCAGTCAGAAACTGGCACTATATACCAGTAGCAAAAATTGTGGGTGCACATAACCCCAATATATTCTTTGAATTCCCAGTCAGAAACTGGCACTATATACCAGTAGCAAAAATTGTGGGTGCACATAACCCCAATATATTCTTTGAATTCCCAGTCAGAAACTGGCACTATATACCAGTAGCAAAAATTGTGGGTGCACGTAACCCCAATATATTCTTTGAATTCCCAGTCAGACAATGGCACTATATACTAGTAGCAAAAATTGTGGGTGCACGTAACCCCAATATATTCTTTGAATTCCCAGTCAGAAACTGGCACTATATGGCAGTAGCAAGAAATGAGGGTATTTGTAACCCCAATATATTCTTTGAATTCCCAGTCAGACAATGGCACTATATACCAGTAGCAAAAATTGTGGGTGCACGTAACCCCAATATATTCTTTGAATTCCCAGTCAGACAATGGCACTATATACTAGTAGCAAAAATTGTGGGTGCACGTAACCCCAATATATTCTTTGAATTCCCAGTCAGAAACTGGCACTATATACCAGTAGCAAAAATTGTGGGTGCACATAACCCCAATATATTCTTTGAATTCCCAGTCAGAAACTGGCACTATATACCAGTAGCAAAAATTGTGGGTGCATGTAACCCCAATATATTCTTTGAATTCCCAGTCAGAAACTGGCACTATATACCAGTAGCAAAAATTGTGGGTGCACGTAACCCCAATATATTCTTTGAATTCCCAGTCAGAAACTGGCACTATATACCAGTAGCAAAAATTGTGGGTGCACATAACCCCAATATATTCTTTGAATTCCCAGTCAGAAACTGGCACTATATACCAGTAGCAAAAATTGTGGGTGCACGTAACCCCAATATATTCTTTGAATTCCCAGTCAGACAATGGCACTATATACTAGTAGCAAAAATTGTGGGTGCACGTAACCCCAATATATTCTTTGAATTCCCAGTCAGAAACTGGCACTATATACCAGTAGCAAAAATTGTGGGTGCACGTAACCCCAATATATTCTTTGAATTCCCAGTCAGACAATGGCACTATATAGCAGTAGCAAAAATTGTGGGTGCACGTAACCCCAATATATTCTTTGAATTCCCAGTCAGAAACTGGCACTATATACCAGTAGCAAAAATTGTGGGTGCACGTAACCCCAATATATTCTTTGAATTCCCAGTCAGAAACTGGCACTATATACCAGTAGCAAAAATTGTGGGTGCACGTAACCCCAATATATTCTTTGAATTCCCAGTCAGACAATGGCACTATATACCAGTAGCAAAAATTGTGGGTGCACATAACCCCAATATATTCTTTGAATTCCCAGTCAGAAACTGGCACTATATGGCAGTAGCAAGAAATGAGGGTATTTGTAACCCCAATATATTCTTGGAATTCCCAGTCAGACAATGGCACTATATACTAGTAGCAAAAATTGTGGGTGCACGTAACCCCAATATATTCTTTGAATTCCCAGTCAGAAACTGGCACTATATACCAGTAGCTAAAATTGTGGGTACACGTAACCCCAATATATTCTTTGAATTCCCAGTCAGACAATGGCACTATATACCAGTAGCAAAAATTGTGGGTGCACGTAACCCCAATATATTCTTTGAATTCCCAGTCAGACAATGGCACTATATACTAGTAGCAAAAATTGTGGGTGCACGTAACCCCAATATATTCTTTGAATTCCCAGTCAGAAACTGGCACTATATACCAGTAGCAAAAATTGTGGGTGCACGTAACCCCAATATATTCTTTGAATTCCCAGTCAGACAATGGCACTATATAGCAGTAGCAAAAATTGTGGGTGCACGTAACCCCAATATATTCTTTGAATTCCCAGTCAGAAACTGGCACTATATACCAGTAGCAAAAATTGTGGGTGCATGTAACCCCAATATATTCTTTGAATTCCCAGTCAGAAACTGGCACTATATACCAGTAGCAAAAATTGTGGGTGCACGTAACCTCAATATATTCTTTGAATTCCCAGTCAGACAATGGCACTATATACCAGTAGCAAAAATTGTGGGTGCACATAACCCCAATATATTCTTTGAATTCCCAGTCAGAAACTGGCACTATATGGCAGTAGTAAGAAATGAGGGTATTTGTAACCCCAATATATTCTTGGAATTCCCAGTCAGACAATGGCACTATATACCAGTAGCAAAAATTGTGGGTGCACGTAACCCCAATATATTCTTTGAATTCCCAGTCAGAAACTGGCACTATATACCAGTAGCTAAAATTGTGGGTGCACGTAACCCCAATATATTCTTTGAATTCCCAGTCAGACAATGGCACTATATACCAGTAGCAAAAATTGTGGGTGCACGTAACCCCAATATTTTCTTTGAATTCCCAGTCAGAAACTGGCACTATATACCAGTAGCAAAAATTGTGGGTGCACGTAACCCCAATATATTCTTTGAATTCCCAGTCAGAAACTGGCACTATATACCAGTAGCAAAAATTGTGGGTGCACGTAACCCCAATATATTCTTTGAATTCCCAGTCAGACAATGGCACTATATACCAGTAGCAAAAATTGTGGGTGCACGTAACCCCAATATATTCTTTGAATTCCCAGTCAGAAACTGGCACTATATACCAGTAGCTAAAATTGTGGGTGCACGTAACCCCAATATATTCTTTGAATTCCCAGTCAGAAACTGGCACTATATACCAGTAGCAAAAATTGTGGGTGCACGTAACCCCAATATATTCTTTGAATTCCCAGTCAGACAATGGCACTATATACCAGTAGCAAAAATTGTGGGTGCACATAACCCCAATATATTCTTTGAATTCCCAGTCAGAAACTGGCACTATATGGCAGTAGCAAGAAATGAGGGTATTTGTAACCCCAATATATTCTTTGAATTCCCAGTCAGACAATGGCACTATATACCAGTAGCAAAAATTGTGGGTGCACGTAACCCCAATATATTCTTTGAATTCCCAGTCAGAAACTGGCACTATATACCAGTAGCTAAAATTGTGGGTGCACGTAACCCCAATATATTCTTTGAATTCCCAGTCAGAAAATGGCACTATATACCAGTAGCAAAAATTGTGGGTGCACGTAACCCCAATATATTCTTTGAATTCCCAGTCAGAAACTGGCACTATATACCAGTAGCAAAAATTGTGTGTGCACGTAACCCCAATATATTCTTTGAATTCCCAGTCAGAAACTGGCACTATATACCAGTAGCAAAAATTGTGGGTGCACGTAACCCCAATATATTCTTTGAATTCCCAGTCAGACAATGGCACTATATACCAGTAGCAAAAATTGTGGGTGCACGTAACCCTAATATATTCTTTGAATTCCCAGTCAGACAATGGCACTATATACCAGTAGCAAAAATTGTGGGTGCACGTAACCCCAATATATTCTTTGAATTCCCAGTCAGACAATGGCACTATATACCAGTAGCAAAAATTGTGGGTGCACGTAACCCCAATATATTCTTTGAATTCCCAGTCAGACAATGGCACTATATACCAGTAGCAAAAATTGTGGGTGCACGTAACCCCAATATATTCTTTGAATTCCCAGTCAGAAACTGGCACTATATGGCAGTAGCAAGAAATGAGGGTATTTGTAACCCCAATATATTCTTTGAATTCCCAGTCAGAAACTGGCACTATATACCAGTAGCAAAAATTGTGGGTGCACGTAACCCCACTATATTCTTTGAATTCCCAGTCAGAAACTGGCACTATATACCAGTAGCAAAAATTGTGGGTGCACGTAACCCCAATATATTCTTTGAATTCCCAGTCAGACAATGGCACTATATACCAGTAGCAAAAATTGTGGGTGCACGTAATCCCAATATATTCTTTGAATTCCTAGTCAGACAATGGCACTATATACCAGTAGCAAAAATTGTGGGTGCACGTAACCCCAATATATTCTTTGAATTCCCAGTCAGAAACTGGCTCTATATACCAGTAGCAAAAATTGTGGGTGCACGTAACCCCAATATATTCTTTGAATTCCCAGTCAGACAATGGCACTATATACTAGTAGCAAAAATTGTGGGTGCATGTAACCCCAATATATTCTTTGAATTCCCAGTCAGAAACTGACACTATATACCAGTAGCAAAAATTGTGGGTGCACGTAACCCCAATATATTCTTTGAATTCCCAGTCAGACAATGGCACTATATACTAGTAGCAAAAATTGTGGGTGCACGTAACCCCAATATATTCTTTGAATTCCCAGTCAGAAACTGGCACTATATACCAGTAGCAAAAATTGTGGGTGCACGTAACCCCAATATATTCTTTGAATTCCCAGTCAGACAATGGCACTATATACTAGTAGCAAAAATTGTGGGTGCACGCAACCCCAATATATTCTTTGAATTCCCAGTCAGAAACTGGCACTATATACCAGTAGCAAAAATTGTGGGTGCACATAACCCCAATATATTCTTTGAATTCCCAGTCAGAAACTGGCACTATATACCAGTAGCAAAAATTGTGGGTGCATGTAACCCCAATATATTCTTTGAATTCCCACTCAGAAACTGGCACTATATACCAGTAGCAAAAATTGTGGGTGCACATAACCCCAATATATTCTTTGAATTCCCTGTCAGAAACTGGCACTATATACCAGTAGCAAAAATTGTGGGTGCACATAACCCCAATATATTCTTTGAATTCGCAGTCAGAAACTGGCACTATATACCAGTAGCAAAAATTGTGGGTGCACGTAACCCCAATATATTCTTTGAATTCCCAGTCAGACAATGGCACTATATACCAGTAGCAAAAATTGTGGGTGCACGTAACCCCAATATATTCTTTGAATTCCCAGTCAGACAATGGCACTATATAGCAGTAGCAAAAATTGTGGGTGCACGTAACCCCAATATATTCTTTGAATTCCCAGTCAGACAATGGCACTATATACCAGTAGCAAAAATTGTGGGTGCACGTAACCCCAATATATTCTTTGAATTCCCAGTCAGACAATGGCACTATATACCAGTAGCAAAAATTGTGGGTGCACGTAACCCCAATATATTCTTTGAATTCCCTGTCAGAAACTGGCACTATATGGCAGTAGCAAGAAATGAGGGTATTTGTAACCCCAATACATTCTTTGAATTCCCAGTCAGAAACTGGCACTATATACCAGTAGCAAAAATTGTGGGTGCACGTAACCCCAATATATTCTTTGAATTCCCAGTCAGAAACTGGCACTATATACCAGTAGCAAAAATTGTGGGTGCACGTATCCCCAAAATATTCTTTGAATTCCCAGTCAGACAATGGCACTATATACCAGTAGCAAAAATTGTGGGTGCACGTAACCCCAATATATTCTTTGAATTCCCAGTCAGACAATGGCACTATATACCAGTAGCAAAAATTGTGGGTGCACGTAACCCCAATATATTCTTTGAATTCCCAGTCAGACAATGGCACTATATACCAGTAGCAAAAATTGTGGGTGCACGTAACCCCAATATATTCTTTGAATTCCCAGTCAGACAATGGCACTATATACTAGTAGCAAAAATTGTGGGTGCACGTAACCCCAATATATTCTTTGAATTCCCAGTCAGAAACTGGCACTATATACCAGTAGCAAAAATTGTGGGTGCACATAACCCCAATATATTCTTTGAATTCCCAGTCAGAAACTGGCACTATATACCAGTAGCAAAAATTATGTGTGCATGTAACCCCAATATATTCTTTGAATTCCCAGTCAGAAACTGGCACTATATACCAGTAGCAAAAATTGTGGGTGCACATAACCCCAATATATTCTTTGAATTCCCAGTCAGAAACTGGCACTATATACCAGTAGCAAAAATTGTGGGTGCACATAACCCCAATATATTCTTTGAATTCCCAGTCAGAAACTGGCACTATATACCAGTAGCAAAAATTGTGGGTGCACGTAACCCCAATATATTCTTTGAATTCCCAGTCAGACAATGGCACTATATAGCAGTAGCAAAAATTGTGGGTGCACGTAACCCCAATATATTCTTTGAATTCCCAGTCAGACAATGGCACTATATACCAGTAGCAAAAATTGTGGGTGCATGTAACCCCAATATATTCTTTGAATTCCCAGTCAGACAATGGCACTATATACCAGTAGCAAAAATTGTGGGTGCATGTAACCCCAATATATTCTTTGAATTCCCAGTCAGACAATGGCACTATATACCAGTAGCAAAAATTGTGGGTGTATATAGCCCCAATTCTATTGCTAGGGGACTTGCAGGGTATTTCTGAGGTGAAGGTGGGGGGGCACACCGTTGGAACGGGGATTTGGGGTGTATATATGGGGTATACGGGAATACACTGTCAGTGTATTCCATTCAGGATCCTGGGAAAGCTGGGTTGCGGCGATTGAGCCCGTCAGTGCCACGTTACACTGACAAGCTTCTCCCTGGAATTGAAGTTATATGTAACCCCAATATATTCTTTGAATTCCCAGTCAGACAATAGCACTATATTGCAGTAGCAAAAATAGTGGGTGTATATAGCCCCAATTCTATTGCTAGGGGACTTGCAGTGTATTTCTGGGGTGAAGGTGGGGGGGCACACCGTTGGAACGGGTATCGGCGGTATATATAGGGTATACGGGAATACACTGTCAGTGTATTCCATTCAGGATCCTGGGAAAGCTGGGTTGCGGCGATTGAGCCCGTCAGTGCCACGTTACACTGACAAGCTTCTCCCTGGAATTTAGCTCTTATAAGAGCTGTTGGTTGTCTTCTCCTTCCTATCCTAGCCTATCCCTGCCTACCCAGAATCTAAGCCCTAGCTAACTGGACGGAAACCTCCGTCCCCGGTTAATTGCAAGCTCAGAATGACGCGAACCTGGGCGGCGCTGTTCTTTTAAATTAGAGGTCACATGTTTTCGGCAGCCAATGGGTTTTGCCTACTTTTTTCAACGTCACCGGTGTCATAGTTCCTGTCCCACCTACCCTGCGCTGTTATTGGAGCAAAAAAGGCGCCAGGGAAGGTGGGAGGGGAATCGAGTAATGGCGCACTTTACCACGCGGTGTTCGATTCGAACATGCCGAACAGCCTAATATCCGATCGAACATGAGTTCGATAGAACACTGTTCGCTCATCTCTACTTGTAATGCTTTCAAAGTTGTATTCCTTCTTGCAGGTTTACAATTTTGTTATTTACACTGAAAACCACCATTCCTAGTGTTTATATATCTGGTGTAAAAGTAAAATGTGCAGTTCACAAGGAATGGCAACAGTCTTCCTCAGCTTTTCTTCACATTTTACATACAGTAACATTGGGTAATTAAAGCAGTGTAAAAAATGTTTTCCCTTACGTCCGCAACAGCAGCACAATAACGGGGTATTTTCTGCCCCAGTGTGCTGATAGGACAGGCGGAATATTTAATTAGCATAATAAATGCAGCCTAAGCCCTATAAGAGGGCACAGAGGCCTCCCCCTTGCATGTTTTTTTTCTGTCCTGTGTGTTGGACAAGTGGGGAGGACTCTGTGTCCTCCTATGGTTAGGCCAAGGTTCTTACCTGGCTTGGACTGTCTGTTTTTCCGCTTCTGCTGGAGTCGAGGTTTTTCTTGTCCTGTAGGGAGAGCAGGTTAGTGAGCCTCTGGAAGAAGTTGACCTCAGTTTCTGAGGTTCAAAACAACCTTTCTGCTTGCCATCACGTCCGCCCCAGGCTCTTTCTGCTGAGTCTCCCTATATTTCCTTTCTTGATTATAGGGTACAGTTATGTTTTCTTCCAGGATTCAGGCCAAAGGTGCCCTCCGTGACTAATATGAGTCAGCTAATTTCCATTCCCACTTTCTTTTCTGAACCTTCCTCTCCCGAAAAGGAGAGACTACATAGTCTGGACTTAGTCTCCAAATTTATTTAGACCGCACTGGACCCTTCACAAGAGCAACCAAAATGGTGGAAGGTCTGCAAACCATGTCCTATGAGGAGCGGCTATAAGAACTGGGATTGTTTAGTTTGCAGAAGAGAAGGCTGAGGGGAGATTTAATAGCAGTCTACAAATATCTGAAAGGTAGTCACAGTGCAGAGGGATCTACCCTATTCTCATTAGCACAAGGAAGTACAAGAAGCAATGGGATGAAACTAAAGGGAAAGAGATACAGATTAGACATTAGGAAAAACTTTCTGACAGTGAGGGTAGTGAGAGAGTGGAATAGGCTGCCACGGGAGGTGGTGGGCGCTCCATCAATGGAAATCTTCAAGCGGAATCTGGATAAACATATAGCTGGGATGATTTAGGAAAACCTGCACTCGCAGGGGGTTGGACCCGATGGCCCTTGAGGTCCCTTCCAACTCTACCATAAGAATAAGAATAAGGGCTGAGTATCTTTTAGTAAATATAGCCGGGAGATACAAGAGTCTCAAAGCCTCTAAGGCATCCATCTCCAAGGAGGTTATCAAGGTTTCCTTTCAAGTGCAAGGCATTGCTCCTCTAGGTTTTCTGAAGGCCCACTCAACTAAGGCTGTTTCCACTACCTGGGCAGAGAATAGGGCTTTGCACTTAGAACAGGTCTATGCTGCGGCTGCCTGGTCCTCGCATCTGACATTTATAAAACATGATAGATTAGGGTCCCATGGGTCAGAGGCCACCGCCTTTGGGCGGTCGGTCCTAGAGTCTGTGAGACAAGTGGGGAATTACTTGTCAGATCCCCGTTGTTGTGCTGCTGTTGCAGACGTAAGGGAAACATTGATTATTTAGATAATCTGTTTTCCCTTAGTACTATCAGCAGCACAAGCTTACCCTCCCTAAAATTGTGTATTGTAGTACTTGAATAAAACAAGCAGAGGGGAGGTCTCTGTGCCCTCTTATAGGGCTTAGGCTGCATTTATTATGCTAATTAAATATTCCGCCTGTCCTACACTGGGGCAGAAAATACCCCATTATTGTGCTGCTGTTATGACTAACGGAATACAGATTATCTACATAATCAACGATCCTCAGTCCTTTATTATTTTTGACTTGCTTTGCACTCCATGGCAAAAACATGCAGAGGTAACGCTATGGTTTCTTACGCTGGGTTCACACCTGCGTCTGGGGTCTCCGTTCTATGGTTTCCGTCTTCTGCATGGCAGAAGACGGAAACCATAGACCGGGTCCGGCCGTGCGCGGCGGTGAGCGTTTTGCGCTCTCCGCCGCGAAACCGGATTTTTTTATCCGGACACAGAGTACTGCATGTCCGACTCTGTGTCCGGATTATAAAACCCGGTTTCGCGGCGGAGAGCGCAAAACGCTCACTGCCGGACAGCTTTCTCACCCATTCAAATGAATGGGTGAGAAAGTCTCCTGCAGGTTTCCGTCTCCTGCCTCTGTTTTAGGCAGGAAACGGAAACCTAAGTACGGAGACCGGGCCGCAGATGTGAACGAGCCCTTACACTGGATATACACTGGACATATACATTTTCTTGGACATACACTAGGCATTTTTAATGACTGAAAACTCAAGTTGGGTTAAGGCCACACGTAGTAGGTCAACTGATGTTGTCATTCCACAGCAGACTCACCTGTGGCAGAAAGCAGCCAAAATTGGCTGTTTTTCAACCTGTACAGGGATTTGAATTCAACTAAGGGAAAAGTAAGCATTGAATTAGTATGGTCTTTCAGAGTTTGAGTGGGTTTTGTCCATGTACTTCAGTTTCCTCCCAAACAGTAAAGACATACTAATCTGGAATTTAGACCATGTCCTAGCGGGGACAGCAAGTATTGACATTTAAACCACAGTGGAATATGTTTTTGCTATAGAAAGCAAGCGAGACATATATTAAAGGGGCTCTATCAGCAAAATCATGCTGATAGAGCCCCACATATGCATGAATAGCCTTTAAAAAGGCTATTCAGGCACCGTAAATGTTATATTAAACTACCCCCCGTTTTAAAATAATACCCTAAAAAAGAATGTGATCTACTTACGCATCGTGCACGATGGGCGGGCATTCAGGGTGCGCCGTCTTCTTCATCCACGCCTCCTCTTCCTCCGATGTCCTCGGGTCCTGTCCTCCTCCGGCGATCGCGAACTGACATTGATAAAAAAAAATGGCCTGGGCGCATGCGCAGTAGCATGCGTCTTCTACTACGGCTACTGCGCATGCGCCCAGGCCATTTTTTTTATCATTGTCAGTTAGCGAGTGCCAGAGGAGGACAGGACCCGAGGACATCGGAGGAAGAAGAGGCGTGGATGAAGAAGAAGACACACCCTGAATGCCCGCTCAGCTTGCACGATGCGTAAGTAGATCATTCTTTTTTAGGTTTTGCTGATAGAGCCCCTTTAATATTGAATTGTGACAGAAGACAGATATCTGTAGAAAGATGGCCTGTTCATTTGGAATATTTAGGTCATTGTTGAGTGCAGTACTTGGAAAGTCGATCATGCTAAAAGAGAATCCTGCAGTCTAGTACAGGAACAAACCCCACCACTGCAGACCACTGCATACAGATAATGGAAGAGCTGTGGACTACGCTGAAAACAGGTTTAAATGCACTGCTACCTCATAAGTTTTTTGTATTTTTGCTATACAGCACAAATCAGGACAACAACAATAGACAGATATTACAAAAATTATATTTTCTAATGTTTTATGAAAAAAGAGCAACCATATATCTTAAGAGCTGAGGATATTATTTGCATTATAATTTACATCTAAAAATTATTAAATGTCATTCAACAAAACCCTGCCCTATTTCTAGAGCTCCCATTATCTCTCTACTCGATTATTTGGTTAAGGCTACTGGACTGGACTGCAACTCAGGTAGCAAGTGCCCAATGTTAAAGGAACCTAGAAAACAAAAAAATAAAAACAAATCCCAGCAATTCTAGCTGAAAATCAAGAATGAATACAAAAATGTGCACAATATACCGTATTTTTCGGACTATAAGACGCACTGGACTATAAGGAGGAAAATAGGGAAAAAAAAATTTGAAGCAAAAAATTGTAAAATATTTAATATATGGGAGTTGTAGTTTTGCAACAGCTGCAAGGCCACATTGACAGGTGACCCTGCAGCTGTACGGGGATGCATAGAGTGTTTTTTTTTGCGGGGCCAGATGTACTTTTTAGTTTACCATTTTGGGGAATATCTATTGCTTAGATCACCTTGTATTGAAAAAAAAAAAACAGTGGTTTATGATATATGATTTTCTACTTTTATATATATATTCTAGGGACAGGAGGTGATTTAGAACTTTTATTTATTTCATATTTTTATTATATATTTTTAAAGTTGTTTTTTTTTTGTTTTTTTTTTTACTATTTTATTCCCCCCTGGGGGCTTGAACCTGCGGTCACTTGATTGCAAGTCCCATAGACGGCAATACAACTGTATTGCCGTCTATGGGACATTCTGTATATTAGTATTACGGCTGGTCATAGACCCAGCCGCAATACTAATATAGCCGTGACAGGCCTGGGAGCCTCATTAGGCTCCCGGCTCTCACCCGAACAGGTCGGCTCCTGCGATATCGCCGCGCAGGAGCTGGCCTGCAACTTCACAGGTATGGGGCCGGTGGGGACCGGCCCCGGGGGAGAAGGGGCCACCGATACTGACCCAGCATCCGCTGTACTAGAGAGGCGGATGCCGGCGAGGGATAGACGCCATCACAGGTGCCGGGGCCTGAGACATCGCTATGCTCCTCTGCCCTGCATGAAGCCAGCGGCGAGGGGACGGAGGAGCGGAATAGCATCGCCCCTGCCGCTGCTAGCTTCATGCAGGGCAGAGGAGCGCAGCGATGTCTCAGGCCCCGGCACCTGTGCCAGCGTCTATCCCTTGCCGGCATCCGCCTCTCCATTACAGCGGATGCCAGGCGCCACATTCAGACTATAAGACGCACCCTTCTTTTCCCCAAAAATTTTGGGGAAAAAAAGTGCGTCTTATAGTCTGAAAAATACGGTAGTTATGGCTATTTCTGTAGGACTGCAATTTAGCAGAAATTTTGCAGACATAGATTGGGCAGACAGCCTTTGTGCAGTACCATTACCCACTGGAAACAGACTACATGCACAAATATGCCATCACAGGAAGTTAGGAAGGGGCAGGGCTTAGCTCCAATTAAGTCTAAGGCCAGGGACCCCCGGGATGGAAACACCGCAGGAAAAATTACAGTGTTTTACAGAAGAGGTAAAGAGGTGGATACTAGATAAAACATACTGAATGTACCTAGTTTCTGACTACAACTCTACAACATATATACAATTGTGAGTCCTGCAGTGAGATTTTGGGAGATCTTTATCAATCCCGAAGTCAGTAGTACGGTTAGGTTAATATCATTGGGTGTTACACCATAATTGAAGATTTATACCTAGAGGAGAGGTTGTCATCTTTTCACTCTCTCTGGGGAATACTCATGGTGGTGACGATACCTTACCTGGTTTAGTTGACAGTTGGACGTCATTTAATATTACTTCCAGTTTGGGAGATTTTAACCAAATTATTAAAAGTTATGTTTTATATATACTTTATTATTTGAGTGTAGGGATACCGTTTTTCTATTGGATATCAGTAGTCCCTAACATAGGATTAACTGGTATACTACCCAGCCTTCCCAGGAACCAGAAAAGCACATCTGACATGTTACAGCACAATTATGTGGCAAGAAATGGTATTTATGTAAAGGTATTCTACCATTAAAATCTAATTTTTTCTCACTGACATGTAGGAATAGCATTAAGAAAGGCTATTCTTCTCCTAACTTTAGATGTCTTCTCCGCGCCGCCGTTTAGTAGAAATGTTGGTTTTCGTCGGTATGCAAATGAGTTCTCTCGCAGCACTGGGGGCGGATCTCCCAATGCTGCGAGAGAACTCTCCAGCACCGCCTCCATCTTCTTCAGAAACGGCCTCTTCACGCGTCTTCTTCCAGCACTGGCGTAAGTAAGTAAGTAAGAAGATGAGTGAAGAGGCCATTCCTGAAGAGGATGGAGGCGGCGCTGGAGAGTTCTTTCGCAGCATTGAGGATGCCTCCAGTGCTGTTTGAGCGATGGGGACCGCCCCCAGTGATGCGAGAGGACTCATTTGCATACCGACGAAAACCAATATTTCTACCAAACGGCGGCGCGGAGAAGACATCTAAAGTTAGGAGAAGAATAGCCTTTCTTAATGCTATTCCTACGTTTTAGTGAGAAAAAAAATAGATTTTATTGGTAGAATCCCTTTAAATGCAGTATTCAGCCTGACTGTGAGAAAATTGATTGCAGGATCCTTGGCTCACTGTTCAGTTTTCAACAGGCTACAACGCTTGTTAAGCCCCACTTAGGACAACCTCCACAATTATCGATATAATTCCAAAATGTAAACTGGCATTTAAAACTAAATTTTATTGATATGCATTAAAACCCGGGTACATAGGAAATAATTTACAATCATACCTATACCCTCCGCAGATTTTAAAGAGGCCATGTCCACTATAATGTAACTTAGGGGAAAACAGGTAACCCTCTTCTCAAAAGACAGGGGGGTCCTGGTATATGTATAATCTCCCCAAGATAACCCCCTTTGTTACTACTGGGTGGGTATATTTGGTCTTTATAATGTAGCAACAAAAAGACCAAGCAAAAAAAATAAAATGTTTCAAACTAATCAAAAGCTGAAACCTAATGAAAACACACTCTTAGCAGGGCCACACAGTGGCTCAGTGGTTAGCACTGCAGCCTTGCAGCGCTGGAGTCCTGGTGTTCAAATCCCACCATGGGCAAAAAAACCATCTGCAAGGAGTTTGTATGTTCTCCCCTTGTTTGTATGGATTTCCATCCCATATTCCAAAAAAAGACATACTGATAGGGAAAAATGTACATTGTGAGCTCTATGTGCGGCTCACAATCTACATTTAAAAAGAAAAAAAGAAAACACACTCTTAGCTTCAGTTGTGGAACCTTTTAAAGCAGCATAAAGGTCGGAGACATATTCATCATTGAGAACAGTAATGTTCAATTCCAGACCCATTAAAGGGATTCTACCATTAAACTACTTTTTTTTCTAATTACCACGTCGGAATAGCCTTAAGAAAGGCTATTCGTCTCCTACCTTTAGACGTGGTCTCCGCCGCACCATTCCGTAGAAATACCGGTTTTAACCGGTATGCAAATGAGCTCTCCACAGCAATGAGGGCGGGCCCCAGCGCTGAAAGGTCGATGAGCGCATCCCCATTGCTGCCCGAGAGCTCTTTCCTGTGCCGCCTCCTTGTTCTGCAGCAACTCCGCCTCTTCTGGCTTCTCTTGCTCTTGTAGTTCTATACAGGAGCATAGAGAGGCCACCCAAAAATGGCCGCCGGCCGGCTCCGGTATTGAACTGCAAGAGCGGCTACCCCAAAATGGCCACCGGCCGGCTCCTGTATTGAACTGCAAGAGCGGCTACTCAAAAATGGCCGGGGGCCATTTTGGGGTAGCCGCTCTTGCAGCTCAATACAGGAGCCGGCCGGCGGCCATTTTTGGGTGGCTTCTCTATGCTCCTGTATAGAACTACAAGAGCAAGAGAAGCCAGAAGAGGCGGAGTTGCTGCAGAACAAGGAGGCGGCGCAGGAAAGAACTCTCGGGCAGCAATGGGGATGCGCTCATCGGCCTTTCAGCGCTGGGGCCCGCCCTCCTTGCTGCGGAGAGCTCATTTGCATACTGGTTAAAACCGGTATTTCTACGGAACGGCGCGGTGGAGACCACGTCTAAAGGTAGGAGACGAATAGCCTTTCTTAAGGCTATTCCGACGTGTTCATTAGAAAAAAAGGTAGTTTAATGGTAGAATCCCTTTAAAGCCAAATAACCTAAATTCAGGTGTATAAAGCATCAGTAAGGACAAGATATTAACCCTTTCGTTGCCGAGCACGTAGCTATACGTGCTTTCAAGGTGGCACTTCAGTAGCGGAGGACGTAGCTACTACATCCTTGCTACTGAAGCCCATAACTCTGTCAAAAATTGGGTTATCTTGACAGTTTTGGTGTCATTTTAAAGTCAAGAATCTTGACTTTAAAATGGCAAAACGATCTGATGACCTAGAGGTCACCAATCGCTCCCAAAACTGTTAATATAGGCAGATTCTGCTCCCTGTTTTTTCTATAGAAAAGTAGGGGAGGCACTATAAAAAGTAGTATAGTGAGCGAGCGCTGCCATTTTCAGCTTATATGAAAGCCAAGAGTCTGCCCTTTAAAATAAGCTAGCGATCAGATGACCAGGGGATCGCTGATCACAGCTGTCAACTAAAAAATACGACGGTACCGCTCCGTGACGCGACAGTAGAAGGGGAGGGGGAGCGCTCACATAAAGCTTTACAGTGAGATGAAAATTGCAAGCAGCGTTGCAATTTTGATCTCATTTGAAAGCTAGGAACATGGGCTACAAAATAAGCCAGCGATCAGCTGTCCAAAAGGTCGCTGATTGCAACTATCACATAAAAAAGACGGCGATATCGCTCCATCTGTCCCTCGCTTGTTTGTACTGCTGAAGAACGGGCGGCACTCATATAAACTACTACTGTGATATGAATCTTGTGAACAGTATCACAATTTTAATATCATGAACTAGCTATGAACATGGGCTATAAAATAAGCCAATGATCAGCTGTCCAAGGGGTTGCTGATCAAAGCTGTCAACTAAAGAAGTCAGCGGTACCGCACAGTGTCGGCACTATTGAAGGGGATGAGGGAGAGCTCACATAAAGTGTTACATTGAGATGAAACCTGCAAGTAGATTAGCAGTTTCCATCTCATCTGAAAGCTAGGAACATGGGTTATAAAATGAGCTAAAATTATGAATCTACTTGCAGTTTTCATCTAACAGTTAGAGATGAGCGAGTAATGTTCAAAACGGCAGTTTCGAATAGCACGCACCCATAGGAATGAATGGAGCCGGCCGGCACGCAGACGTTCTGCCGCTTAACCCCCTGCGTGCCGGCTGCGTCCATTCATTCCTATGGGTGCATGCTATTCTAAACTGTGGTTTCGAACAGTACTCGCTCATCTCTACTAACTGTAACACTTTATGTGAGCTCTCTCTCACCCCCTTCAATAGTGCTGACACTGTACTGCTGACTTCTTTAGTTGACAGCTGTGATCAGCAACCCCTTGGACAGCTGATCACTGGCTTATTTTATAGCCCATGTTCATAGCTTCCAAATGATATTAAAATTGTGACACTATTCACAAGATTCATATCACAGTAGCACTATATACGATCCCTGCACGATCTCAGCACCATAGATAAGAGGGACAGAGGGGGCATACTGCCGTCTTTTTTATCTGATAGCTGTGATCAGTGACCTTTTGGTTAGCTTATTACTGGCTTATTTTATAGCCCA
The DNA here is from genome assembly GCF_031893055.1 of Leptodactylus fuscus. Classification (NCBI taxonomy): domain Eukaryota; kingdom Metazoa; phylum Chordata; class Amphibia; order Anura; family Leptodactylidae; genus Leptodactylus; species Leptodactylus fuscus. The sequence goes on from NC_134268.1 coordinate 124,297,085, forward strand.
TGTTCCTAGGTTTCAGATAAGCCATTAATAAGCTGACCAAAAGGTCACTGATCACAGCTATCACATAAAAAAGACAGCTGGTCCTGCTATCTCTGTCCCTCTCTTATCTGTGGTGCTCAAGAATGGGCACTGTGCTACTGAGTATGAGATGTATTGTGACACTCACAATTTCCATCTCATTTGGAAGCTAAATGTCTGAGCTTCAGAGTAAGGTAACATCTAGTGACCAATAGGTCATCAGATCCTTCTTATCTGCATAGAAACTGTCCTTACCTGTCTAAAGTGAGGAGCCCAGGAAGCAGTGTCACTACAACTTCCACCACATTCACTTACACTAACATAATAACATTTATACATGTACATATCCATTCAGTTACACTAACAGAATAAAATTTATACACGTACATACCCCTTTTTAAAATTCTTAGCACCTTACCCCTGTCCCTGATATACCGACCCCACTCCCCTTCTATTATCCAAACCCCCTATTTCCTATAACGTCTTTAAGTTAAGGGATTCTTCTTTAAATTTAAGATATTATATACTGTTAAAAGTTAGTATCGCTTAGTGCACAAAGAACTCAGCTTTGACAGTTTTCTGTATATATAGTTCAAATGTCTCAAAGATTTAGTCTCAAAGCTGAACTTTTGTGTAATTTTTGCAAAAAATCAATGTTTGATAAAAAGTTGCATGAAGGTGGCTGTGAGTATAATAAGCTAGATGGTATTTTTATGATCGTCAGGGTGTCTGCTGTTTGGAAATATATAATTTTTGGCGGTTTAGTCATTGTTTATGGTGTGTGTGGCATGTTTTATCACTGTCACTACTACTTTCAAATTTGAAGACAAAAAGCAGATTTTGGGTGTTTGTGATTTTTGCAGTTTTGAGAACATAAATAGTGTCCGGGTGTATACACATGTGGTATGTATAAACTCCTCACACCCTGGCCTTTTAGTTTTAGGAAGTATTAGATGAATATAGTTCAAACTGTCTCAGATATTTAGTCTCAAAGCTGAACTTTTGTGTAATTTTTGCAAAAAATCAATGTTTGATAAAAAGTTGCATGAAGGTGTCTGTGAGTATAATAAAATAGATGGTATTTTTATGATCGTCAGGGTGTCTGCTGTTTGTACATATATAGGTTTATGGGGTTTAGTCATTGATAGTAATGTCTATGGCATGTTTTATTCATGCTACTATTTTTTTCACATTTAAGGCCAAAATCAAGATTTTGAGGTGCACTTTTTTAGGGTCTTAAAGGGAGTTTAGTCACATATATGTAGTATTGATGAATTAAAGGCACCTTAGACTTTAGTATACTAAAGAAATTATGTCAGTATATCCCTGCATGTGGTAGAGTTTAGGTCAGAAATTTGGAATTTTGGATTTTTTTTTAAGAAAAAAAAAAAACTTTAACTCAAATGTATACAAGTATAATGTAGCATTCCACGATAGAACTGTTCAAGCTATATTCCCCTGGCTCCCTGCTTTCAGAAAATATATTGGTATGGGGGTCTTTGACAAACATTTAATTGAGAAATATGCGTTTTATTCAGACATGTCAAAACTGTGAAAATTGCTCTGGCTACTGGAGATGCAAAATTTCCAGAGACCCTTGGCAACGAATAGGTTAATTTTAGTCTCCTCTGATCTCAAACTAAATATTTGTTTTAGTCTCTTAACATCTCAATATTTGTTTTAGTCTCTTATCATCTCAATGCATTTCACTCAACTTAATGTAGTTCCTCAGGAGACTGATATGTAAATTGCCTGGCATCTTGTGCAAGCCTGCTATTTCTCATCACTTGATGTGTATACTAGCCTGCTACCTCTATGGCATCTGCAGTTTCAATAACTGTAACAGGTATAATCTCCCACTCGAATCAAATTCAATAGTTTGAGAGCACCATATACTGCAACCTAACGGCTACGAGCTGCCATGCTTAACAGCGTGATTATTTGTACGTAGATGAAGGCGGTGAAAACCACCCTTCCCTGTGCCCGAATGGTAGGTACATTATTCCTCTCTAGCATATTTTCTTGTAGCCATGCTATGAATAAGGGTTCATATGTAACCCGAAACGCTTCAGTTTGGAGCTGCGATTTTTTATTGTCTGTCCCACAATGTATTTTCTTCTTTCTTTTTTCTTGCACTGTATTTTATAATTTTTAACCTGCAAATGGAATAAAAGTTAAGTCTTATGGAAGCCAGGTGTAGAAGATACCTACTTCTTTTTTCATGATACATTATCCTCAGCCGGAGGCAAAGCACCGCTATGGGTCCCTTTATACCCAGTGTAACAGGCCAGAGTATACCCTCAGGCCAGACTATATCCGGGGTTAAAGTGGCCTAGGCTAGATTATACCCCAGGTATACTTTGGCCTATGCCAAATTATACCCCGGGGTATAAAATACCCTAGGCCAAAATATACCCCTCCAGGCCAGATTATACCCCCGGGGTTAAATAGGCCTAGGCTAGATTATACCCCGGGTATATTTTGGCCTAGGCCAAACTATATACATACACTGAAAAAATTCCCTATCAAATTAAATAAAATGTAACTTTTATTTCAAACTGCTTGATAAAAACGTAGACCCAATTAAAATAAAGGTAGCAGGGTATTGCTAGACAAAGGTTGCTGAGTACTGTAGTGACAGTGGGCTTACCCTCTATATATACTGTCCTGCCCTCAATGTCCTATATTTGTATTGACTCAACACTATTGTAATAAAGCAATAAACTATCCTTCCTCAACCTTTAAGATTGATCAGAGGGAAAATAGCACGGGGGTATTTCAGTAATCAGCTTAGTATAGCAAAACAGCTCTCTACCCCGTCGATCCTAAGGGAGAGGCTATCAGGCTGAGAACGCTGCTACAGACGCCCCCTATCCCCCACTAGCATAATGACCTCAACGCGTTTCCCTTTTTAGTTCATCAGGAGGCACGGTTATAAAGCGCAATGGCTAATTAAATAGTTGTGCGGTAAAAAACGCAGTTCACGGGACCATGAGGGTTGGCCCCGCTACTTCATAAGGATCGACGCTGCCCGCTGCCGAACTCAGGCTTTATATATCCACAAACGCCTGAGTCTCCGCCTCCTAGTATCCCGCCCCCTTCCTCCCGCGCTCCAATCCCTGAGCGACTGGGAGACGGACCCCTGAGGGGGCGTGGCCAATGATCCAGGACGGCTGGATACGGAGCCTCGCACATGCGCGAGAGCTTAATAAAACACAGCGCTGACTTCTTCGAGCAGAACGACTATATCGGGACATAGAATAAATTAACTCATTGCTTCCCAAGCTCTTGCATGGCGATTATAAAGGGGTATTCTCCAGGATGATCCAGTGAATTCAAACAGTACATTTGTAGTGATTGTACTTTTAGGGAGGAGGAACAGAGATACGATCTAAATAAGCCCTCTGACACCGGCTCCTCAATCCAGTACTTTGGGAACAGAGTCAGAGAGCCTCCTACTCGGTCACACATATTCTTATAAAGTTCATTATCATGTGGGACCAACCACAGTAGTATTGCAAGAATCACAAAAATGACCAAAGGGGAGAGCCATGGTCGATTAACCCCCGGTCTCCCCCAAAACCACAAAGACCCCAATCCTGTTGGTATCTCCTTATAATAGTATAGAGATATTCTCTTATTTGGTCAATTAACAGTATTTTATAATATTCACCCGCAATAACAGACTGCCTTTCATGCCACGATGTTTTAGTAGGATGATATCGCTCCATGCTGTATCTACTTACCCTTAAAATAGATTACCATAGTGGAATCCCACAGGTCATTCCACATCTGCCCATTCATATCTTTTTAAAAAAAGAGGGAAGCAATTTTAATCACAGAACCAGTTTACAATAAAGGTGGATTAACTAACCCCAGCACCGTGGAAAAAGTGTAACAACACACGCGTGCTGGTGGTAAACCCACACAGATCCAAATTTTACACAGAACTCACAGGAAAGGTAGAAAGGATAGGGATTCGTTCAGACCCGCAGGACTTAGGGATCTGAATCAAAAGATCCATTGCGTCTCTTTTTTCAGGATTAAATTATCCCAATCCCCTCGTCTGATTGAGCGTGGCACTTTTTCCAGTCCTTGGAATTTTAAAGAAAAGGGATCCCCTGCATGTTTGGCCCAGATGTGATTCGCCACTGGGGTCTCCCTTTTATGCACAATGTCTCCGACATGCTCGAGTATCCGTCGGCGGAACTCCCGCTTTGTTTTGCCAACGTAATTAAGATTGCAAGAGCATGTCGTGGCGTAGATGATCCCTTCACTTCGACAGTTAATAAACTGTCGAGTTTGATAAATTTTACCGGTACCGTGCGCCAAGGTCTCCGTGCCTTTCTTCACATAGGCGCAGGCCCTACATGATCCACATTTAAAAGTGCCCACAATTTGCGTTCTGGAGAGCCAAGTGTCTTCTACTGGATTTGGTGGTAAATGGCTCCTAGTAACCCAATCTGCTATATTTCTACCTCTCCTGTGAGTAATAGAAGGATACGGAGTAATAATCTTTTTCACATCTTCGTCCTGCAACAGAATCCCCCAAAAGGTATTGAAGATTTGGCTGATTTAGTGAGAATACTTATTAAACGTGCCTATCAGACGTGTTACTTGTCTAGTATCTTCCCTTTTCCTTGGGGTTAACAGTGTATCTCTTGGTGTGTCCCTGGCTAGATCCCTAGATTTTCTAAGGAGATCAATTGGATATCCCCTAGAGGAGAACCTTTGAGCCAAGGCTTCACTGTGTTTCTCAAATTCAGTCAACGAAGAGCAGTTCCTTCGAACTCTAAGGAACTGACCCTTCGGTATACCTTCCTTTAATGCTCTGGGGTGATGACTGTCCCAGGTCAATAATGAGTTAGTTGCCGTGTCCTTTCTAAAGAGACTTGTCTCAAGTGTGCCTTGTTCTGTGATTTTAATAGTTACATCCAGGAAAGATATTTGAGTATTATGTATCACTGATGTAAAATGGAGGTTCAGATCATTAATGTTCAAATGATCCACAAACTGTCCAAACTGTTCGTGAGACCCCGACCAGACGATCATGACGTCGTCAATATAGCGAAGCCATAAGACAATATGCTCCGCCCACTGTTCACAGTTGTCACTGAACACCACCGTTTCCTCCCAGTACCCAAGGTATAGGTTGGCGTAAGTAGGTGCGGCGGGGCACCCCATCGCGGTGTCCCGCCGCTGCTGGTAAACCTTGCCATTAAAGAGGAAGATGTTATGTGACAAAATGAACTGGAGTAGCTCCATCACAAACTCCCCATGTTCTTTAAATCTTGATCCCCGGGTCCTTAGGAAGCGCCCCACAGCCCCACACCCCAAATTATGGGGGATGGAGCTGTAGAGCGCCTCCACATCCAAGGATGCCAAGGACGCCCCAGATGGAATCTGGATGCCCTCCAGATGACGGAGGACATCCATTGTGTCCCGGACATAGGAGGGAAGCGCAAGGACAAATGGACGCAGAACCCTGTCCACATACTCACTTGCGCCCTGTGTGATCCCCCCTATGCCCGAGACTATGGGGCGGCCTTTAAGTGGTGTTAGCCCTTTGTGAATTTTGGGCAGGATGTAAAAGGTAGGGACCCGGGGACAGCTGGGGAACATATATTGCCACTCTTGATGTGTGATCAGACCTCCCGCCTTGGCCCTGTCTAAGATATCCACTAGTTCAAGACAGTATTCCTCAGTAGGGTCATTGGGAAGTATGGTGTAGCTCTCGGTGTCAGTTAAGATGTTCATACAGATTTCCACATAGTGTTCTCTATCCAACAGCACTACGTTCCCCCCCTTGTCCGCTGTCTTAATTTCAACGGATTTATCCGCTCCAAGATTTTGTAGAGCCAGCATTTCACTTTTAGAGAGATTATCATGTTTATAGCCAAGATTTTGTGATAATTTATCCAACCCATCCAGTACTAGTCTCTCAAAAGTGTCTATAAGTCTGGTATCACAAGGAGGGGGATTCTTCTTATTTTTTAACCTTAAATTGGTCAGCTGAAGTGGTTCTGTTTCTCCTTGACCCTCAAGATGCAAGCTTTCTAAGGTCCTCACCTTCTAGGCCAAACTATACCCAGGGGTGTAAAATAGTCTAGGCCAAACTGTAACAGGCCAGAGTATACCATCAGGCCAGACTATAACCAGGGTTAAATTGGCTTAGGCTAGAATAAACCCTAGGTTTATTTTGGCCTAGGACAATTTATATCCCGGAGTATAAATGAGTTTAGGTCAATTCATACCTCTCAGGTCATATTATACCCACCTGTGATCAATTTAAATTCACAGTTTGCGCAAATATGTGTACAAAAATGTGAAACCTTGTTATAGTCTGGCCCAGGCCATAGTATACCCCTGATGATACACTCTACACCGGGGGTGTAAAATAGCTTAGGCCAGACTATATTCTCCCGCCTTATCGGGCACAAATTTTAAAAAGTCGCAAACAGCAAGTAAAAATTCTTGCAAGTAACAAGCCAAAATGCCTTAAGATTGCACCAAATTATCATCTAAATAGTAACTGCGCAATTTTATTGATACATTCCCCTCACAGACTTTTTTTTTTACTTCAACCAGAAAAAAACTTGAAGTGTCATATGCCAAGCAGAGAAAGGAAATTCAAAAACTGACCCAGGCCACAGTATACCCCGGGGATAAACTTTATACCTGGGAGTATAAAATAGTCTAGGTCAGACTATATTTCTCCAGGGCATAATGTTAGCACTTCACTGCTTTTTCTCACCCTCTCTAATTTGTTGAAAAGTGTGCAGATCTGAACCGACAGTAGATGGCGCTGTTCCATCAGTGCATAGTTAATTTTATGTACTATTACTTGCTATGTATGTTTCTCTCTGCTCTCTAAGACACCAAACTTTTTCCAATTTTGACAACCATGGAAGACCAACTGTATGACCAGCTTTTGAGATTCTACACTGCAACACAACAAAGGTACCCTTAGTGGACCTATGATCTACCTCCAGAGAAACGTGTAAGTCCCAGTTCAGACAAACAGCAAAGCCATATCGTGCACAAGGAGGAATTGTTTATCATGGGGAAAAGGAGGTTCTCACTAAAAGCAGACTGCCAAATATCTTTAAGGCCTTTCATGACAACCCAATATCTGGGGGCCATTTTGGCAGAGATAAAACTTTAGCCAAAATCTCTGACCATTATTACTGGAAGGAAATGAAGAATGACGTGCACCAATATGTCAAAGCCTGTCAAAAATGTTTTGTCACAAATCCCAAAATCACCAAGGAAGCTCCACCACTCAACAGTATACCAGTGCCTGGAAAAGTATGGAGCTTAGTCGAGATTGATATGATTGCTCCTGTTCAGGAAACATCAAATGGAAACAAATATATAGTTGATGCCACTGATCATTTCTCCAAATGAACTGAAGCAACAGCTGTTCCAGATAAGAGTGCCAAATCAGTAGCAAATTTTTTATACTCAGTTATTTGTCGTCTTGGCTGTATAGAGACTCTGATTAGCGACCAGGGACGAGAGTTTGTAAATTCCATCATTGACAACCTGTTGGAGCATTTTCAAACAGATCAACGAATTTCATCTGCATACCACCCACAAACAAATGGCCAGCGGGAAGGTGATAATCGAACACTCAAAGAAGCTCTTAGTAAGCTTGTAAATGACCAAGGAAACAACTGGGAACAGTTCATCCCTGGTGTTCTGTTTGCCGATCACACATCTGTGCATGCTTCAACCAAGTTCACTCCATTTGAGGTCAAGTATGGACGGAAGGCCAAGCTTCCTATGGACCTTAATCCCTCAAAAAATGACACAGCGGATCCCATGCCCATTTCAGATGACGCCACCTCTGATGTGCTAAATACACTAACAACCATTCTTAAAAAGCTCCACTCAAATGTCAGTACCAACATCCACTCTGCCCAGGAACACCAGAAGTGTGCCTTTGATCGCCGACACAACAGCAACAAAGAAATCACTGCTGGTACCATAGTTTATATCAAGAATCAGTGCCGTATTCATCGCATGGGTTCAAAGATGGAACCATGCTGGATTGGACCCTATTTAGTTGTGGAATCCTTGACCAAAGGACGAGTAAAACTTAAGAACAACAAGACAGGCCAAATACTAAGCAACACCTATCACACCAGCAAGCTTAAGATTTACCAGGATGAAGAGACTTCTCCACCACCCCACTCCCATGATGACTGTCCCAGTGACTCTGCCACACAGAAACACAAGCAAAGTAAGACTTTCAACCTACTACTAAGTTCAAGAAGGAAGTATCTTAGTACCACTCTTGGCCTTATATTTAGTAGGGTTGTATACTATGGATGCAGAAGGGACCTCAGACAACCACGGCATACATATAAAACCAAAGGTGATGGAAACTGCTTCTTCTGGGCCATCAGCTACATCTTGACAGGAACAGAGGACAACCATTCCCTTCTCAGAGATAAAGTTATCGACCACATGAAAACTGACTTGACAAAAAAACTACAGGACTACTTGAACCAAAATGTGAATGAATATGTGGACATCTCTGGAATCTCTCGTGACGGAGTCTGGGCAACTGATGCAGAGATCATGGCCACAGCGAATCTGTTGATCTATTCTACACAAACGTCGGTGACTCCATGGATTGGTTGACATATCTTGCAAGCTTCAATCTGCAGTCAACAACGGTACATGCACTGTATCTTGAAAATAAGCATGATTATTTCAATGTTGTTATCAGTGTTTAGCTTTAAACGTTAATATTGTTGCAAAGACTTACTAGACTAAAGGTCCTAATACACAGAACGATTATTGGTTTATTTGTTGTCCCAGATAGTTGGACCTTGCATAGCACAATAAGTGACATCGCACACGTGAAATCATTGAGAAAAAAAAATGTCCATACTCAATGCTGAAGGCAATAATGAGTCATTTAATTTTGGGATATGATCATTTTGGTGACATCTGATCGTTACCGATATGTCGCTACGGTGGCCATTTGTTCCCATCTTTGGTTCTTCCCTACTCTTTCCTATTCTCCATTGTATCCCCTAGTCCTCTGGTGAATTCGAATGAGGTATTATTGAAACTAGTCTAGTGAGTGTCATTGATAACTGTTTGAAGTTAAGTGTTTGTTTTGGGGTTGTTTAGCGTTAGGTAGATGTGTAAGTTACCAATGGTTTTGTACTAAAGTAATAGTCTGGCGAGATGTGGCATTTTTTGTATAACTACAGTGTAAGTTTCATATTTAGGTGTAATAACTAGTTATCCATAGTTTCCTTCTATGTATAGACAGTTGCTTTTCAAGATTAGGTGCTAATTTAGGGGAGGGAGGGGAGGGTTTAGTTGTAATGTAAGACTGAAGAAGTGTTTTTTTTTTTTTTTTTTCTATAAGCACATACAAGACATGTCTTTAACAACTCACATTATTCACAAACAAGATATACTGCAGACAACATTGGCCAACCTGAAACAGCACTTTGCATGAAAATAATAACTTTGTCCTTTAGCTGAGACTTCTATCAGTTGTCCTCCAGTGCAAATGGTATAATCTCCTGGGGAGATTATACATATACCAGGACCCCCTTGTCTTTTGAGAAGAGGATTACCTGTTTTCCCCTAGGTTATATTACAGTGGACTTGGCCTCTTTAAAATCTGGGGAGGGTATAGGTATGATTGTAAATTATTTCCTATGTACCCAGGTTTTAATGCATATCAATAAAATTTAGTTTTAAATGCCAGTTTACTTTTTGGAATTATTAAGCCCCACTTATCAGCCTTACCATCCAAAGTAATAATCAGGAAATTAACCTGCGTTCTTTGGACAATTTCTACAGGATATGTTGGTTCAGAATTACACAGAAAATCTTACAGACTGATAAGTAATAGGGTGAAGCTTGTCTCATGTTTACATTCCTTAATTATTTATAGTTTTAGTGTCTCTTTAAAACTGTAATTTTATTCCAATATTATATCCAAACCAGTAACAGGATTTCTTATGTCACATTAAGTGGATACATGGTAAGTCTTTATTGTACTACACCAATGAAAAAGATCATCTTTAACCACTGTTATGTATTTTCATGCTACCAAATTGCTAAATATGTTCTAATACGTGTCCCTGGAGTATCTAATATAAACTTTAAACACCTTCGGATACTGTTATAATGTAAGACTGAAGAAGTGTTTTGTTTTTTTTTCTCTATAAGCCCATACAAGACATGTCTTTAACAGCTCACATTATTCACAAACAAGATATACTGCAGACAACATTGGCCAACCTGAAACAGCACTTTGCATGAAAATAATAACTTTGTCCATTAGCTGAGACTTCTATCAGTTGTCCTCCAGTGAAAATGGTGCTCCAGTTTAAGCAATTAATGTTTTTTAAAAAATCCAACTGAAGAGCTCTAAAAGTCCCTTAAAGGGTTGCTGGCTTTGTGCTTACACAGGAACATGAATGCACAAGCTACAACCTTGAGGTAACCATGAGCATAAATCAGTATTTTGTGTTTTGTTCTTTCTTGAATTAGAAGGATCCATCCATAGATTGTTTTAAAGGCTGAATAAGGTGTATAGGCTGTAGTGACACAAATGTTGTAGTTTTTTCCTGCATTAAAGAACTGCACTGTCTATTAGTACATGTTCCATTGGCTTATTTTAAACCCTAGAGCAACAGTCAAAATTGTCCCTGTAACAGTTTTCACCAACAGATTAAGTGTCCATCATACAGTTTTAAAAGAAACAGTATCTGTAATGTTCTCAGTCAGTATGAGGTACATAAAGGTATTCTCTGTTCTTTTTTACATACTGTTGGAAAGACTGTTGTCACTCTATCCCTTTTTCTTAAAAAATAATAATTTTATTTTGACATTTTTAGAACAAAAAAAAATGTTCGTTATTTCTATGCTGGCACTGTAAAATGGCAGTAATAGTTGAAAGATGGACACACATTTCCTTGGTTTCAGTTCTTGTTAATAGTCTGTATACATAGAAAATGATTAATTAAAACTAAATTAAAGAAGAAAAACTATGTACAAAAAAATTCTTCTTTTAGGAGTGTAAGGACTTGGCACCAAAATATGACTGTTCTCCCATCCGGGAAAATAATTCACTGTATCAAATATAAAATATGGATTAGCGAGTTACAACAAAATATTGGCTACGGAGAGAGCTACGGAGCACAGTTTTGTGAGTCCGATGTATTTGCTGACGAAATACTTTGATGGTATGGAGGTGCATTCATTTCTTCTATCACTATGGTAGGTGTATAAGGTGGAGGTGCTTCATTCAAGCTGGAAACATCAAAGTTGTCTGTCATATTCAAAAAGTGTGAGTCAGGATTACGTATTTCTGGAGTCAGCTCACTGTATGGTGGAGGCTTCAAATCATCTGCTGCATGTTGAAAGCAAAGACAATGGATCAACCACATTCTATAAGTATTCTTTGAGAAAAGGTTTAAAAATATTGAGAATGGACAAAATATATAGAGTACCTAGGAACTCAGTCCTACACTGATGAAGGGAACAGAATAATAATTACAATTTGTGCTAGTCACTTTTCCATAACCACAAATTTCTAGATGATAGCTTTATTATTATCCACACTAAAAGAAGGCTGACAGTCATTTGCATAGTGGATACCTCATAATGCAGTACTTCATAAACAAAACAGGTGCCAACAGGTCTATTTTAAAAGGGTTGTCCAGGCAAAACGGGACACTACATTTATTATTATTAGAGATGAGCGAACAGTATAATATTCGATGTTCGTTATTCGTTCCGAATAGCATCTCAATATTCGACTATTCGAACGAATAGAAAACCCCCTTATAGTCTATGGGAGAAAATGCTTCGTTTCAGGGGATCCCACCATTCGACTCAGGAGCATCACCAAGTCCACTATCACACCTCAGCAAATGATGACTGCAAAATGCAACTGGGACAGCAGGGGAAGCATGCCTGGGGGCATCTAACACACCAAAGTCCCTCTATTACCCCACTATCACAGACTAACAACCACACACTTTCCACATTCAAAAAAAACGCTATCAAAGTAGGAAAATACACGGAAACCTTCTTTACTCTCAACATACATTAACAAGCACACCTTTAAATCACGTTCCCCATGACAACCACAGATGGAAAAGGCAATGGCAAATCCTTCAGTCCCCACCCTGAACTGTCATTGTGGATGTGTGTGTGTGTGATGTGGTAAGACCTTCCAAAATTAACTTTTAAGGCCCTTAACATGAGCCCTTCCAAATTAAGTTACAGACCCTTAAGCTGAGCTACCAGCAGAAATTGAGGCCCTTCAGGTGACTTCAGCCTTCTACCTGTAGAGTTTTAGGTCCTTTAACTTAGTTCAGCCTTGCACCAGCAGAGATTTGTTGGCCCTTTCGGTGAGTTGAGCCTTTAAAAAGCAGTGTTTTTGGCCCTTGGCATGAGTAGAGCCTTTAAAAAGCTGTGTTTTTGGCCCTTGGAGTGAGTAGAGCCTTTAAAATACAGTGTTTTTGGCCCTTGGAGTGAGTGTTAAAACATTAATTTTCAGGCCCTTGGGGTGAGCCCTAAAACATTAATTTTCAGGCCCTTGGGGGGAGCCCTAAAATATTAATTTTCAGGCCCTTGGGGGGAGCCCTAAAACATAAATTTTCAGGCCCTTGGGGGGGAGCCCTAAAAAATTGAGTTGCAACCCCCTGGGGTGGGGGGGGGGGAGATAATGGAAATATATATATATATATATATATATATATATATATATATATTTTTTTTTTTTTTAAATGTAGATTGTGAGCCCCACATAGAGCTCACAATGTACATTTTTCCCTATCATTATGTCTTTTTTGGAATATGGGATGGAAATCCATGCAAACACGGGGAGAACATACAAAATCCTTGCAGATGGTTTTATGCCCTTGGCGGGATTTGAACACCAGGACTCCAGCGCTGCAAGGCTGCAGTGCTAACCACTGAGCCACCGTGTGGCCCCTTATATATATTTTTTTATATTAAAAAAAAAAATTCACATGCAGAATTAGGGGCTGGGGTTGTAGAAGGATGAGGAGTATGAGGAGGAAGAGTAAATTGTTTGCTGACTGAATCTCTCCAGTACCTGGGCTCTGGAGTGGATACCCAGCTGGTTATCTATGTCCTCACCCATGTCCCCTGCTGCTGGCAGCCCCTCTCCAGTACCTGGACTGTGGAGTGGATATACAGCTGTGTATCCACATCCTAGCCCACGTCCCCTGCTCATAATGACGAAGGACATTGGTGGCATCCCCTCTACAGTACCTGGACTGTGGACTAGACACCCAGCTGGGTATGCAAGTCCACGTCCTCTGCTGCTACTGACGAGAGGCAATGCTGGCAGCCCCTCTCCAGTACCTGGACTACACACCCAGCTGGGTATGCATGTCCACGTCCTCGCCCACGTCCCCTGCTGCTACTGACAAGAGGCAATCTTGGATGTAAGAAGAAATACTATAGAAAGTAATAGGATCAACTCTAATTTCAGATCTCACAGAAGATAGCTTCACATAGTGAAGCTATGCACAAAGAGAAAAAGGGGCGTGACAGATGGGTGAAGGAGGCGGGGTTTTTAAAGCAAACTTGAAAACACACCTCCTTCACCTATCTGGCCTATCCGCTCCTTCCCTGCCTGTGTGGTTTAATTGCCGGAGCGAGAGCTGAGAGGCAGTGAAGGAGGGGTGGGCCAGATGGGAGAAGGAGTCGTGGTTTTCTCGGCAAGCTTGAAACCACGCCTCCTTCACCCGTCTGGCCCGCCCCTCCTTCTCTGCCTCTCATATCTCGCTCCTGCAATGAAGCGACACAGGAGGGAAGGAGGGGCAGGCCAGACAGCGCTGCTCTCCTTTTGCTTCGCACAGACAGGACAGGGAGGGGACACAGACGCACCCCCATTTTCCTCCCATATTTGGAGGAAAAAAAGTGCGTCTGATAGTCCGAAAAATACGGTTAGTACTATCAAGTACTTACCATATTTTTCGGACTATAAGACGCACGTCTTTTTTTTTTTATTTTAAAATTATTCTCTATTTTGATCATAGACTTCCTACATTCATATAGAAACCTTACTATATAATTTTGCTTTGGCTTTGCATTCTAAAATGCTAAAATTTTATATAAATTACACAAAAAATAATTAAATGAGATAATTAATTAATAAATAAATAAATACAAAATTATACTCACCTTTTCTGGGTGCTCTGATGCCTCCCAGTGCAGTCCGATCTTCTTTGTCCAGCGTTGATGTGTGGCAAAGTCCCAGGCACACATGACCGCTGACTCTAATCAGTGGCCTCAGCGAAAGGCCTGAGATGTCACTACTAGAGATGAGCGAGTACTATTCGAAACGGCCATTTCGAATAGCATGCACCCATAGTAATGAATGGAAGCGGCCGGCACGCAGGGGGTTAAGCGGGTAACCCCCTGCGAACCGGCTACGTCCATTCATTCCTATGGGTGCGTGGTATTCGAAACTGGAGTTTCGAATAGTACTCGCTCATCTCTAGTCACTACTTGTGACATGATGGGTCTCTTACTAAGGCCTGCTGAAGTTGCTGACTAGCCTCAGCATTCACATGACCACTGAGGCTTATCAGTGACTTCAGTGAAAGGAATCTGTGACGTCACAGATGGTGAGCAGTTTCACTTTGAGAAGACGTCAGATCAGCAGGGCTGGACCGCAATGGAAGGACACCGGGTACAGGCGACTATGATTGTTTTAGAAATGTTTTCACCTCCCCCAGCCGATATAAAAATTCACATTTCACCTGGACAACCTCTTTAAGGCTGGGGACATACGTGGTAATTTTGAAATCGCTGGTTGCTAACCCTCTGCAAATTATAGTAGCAAAATCCCAATAATAAACTGAGGAAAAAAAATTCAGCATGTCAGTTACTGCTATGACTCCACAACGGTTTTCAACCTTTGCAACGTGAAGGCTGAAAACTGTTCTAGCTGCAGGAGTGAAATCTCCTTCAAAGACTAGCTGGTTCTGTCAGTGGGTCCACTGTGAGATATAACGCTGCGGATATCCCACTGCGACCAACATGTGTGGCAGCAGCCTAAGGCTAAGGCCCCACAGGCTGGAAACACAGCACTAAAGCATTGCGGGAACAACCAGGGTGTGAATACATCACAGTTCTTCCTGCACCGCTTTGAACAGAAAGTTCACGGAGATTTGGATAAATCCCATCCACTTTGCAAGTACTGTAAAATGCCACGATTTTTCCGCAAATAACGGCGTTTCCGGCCTGTGGGGCCCTGGCCTAAAGTAGACTTTACAAGCAATGAGCATATAATCCACTCTTAAAGATTATTATTATTATTGTTTATTTATATAGCACCATTACTTCCATGGTGCTTTACATTTGGGGGTTTACATACAATACACAAAATATACAGGTAGATATAATACTAACAGTGACTGACTGGAACAGTGGGGTAGAGGGCCCTGTCCGCAAGGGCTTACAATCTATGAGGGAAGGGGCATAGAGACAGAAGGAGAGGGGGAGACTGTTTAGATAGTGGTGTGGTGGTAGTGTTATTGGAGGTTGTAGGCCTTCCTGAATAGGTGAGTCTTCAGGGCCTTCTTGAATCCTGTGTTTGTGGGGGTCAGTCTTATGTGACTTGGAAAGGAGTTCCAGAGTACCCCCATACTCGGGAGAAATCTTGGAGACGGTTGTGTGAAGAATGGATGAGAGCAGAGCGGAGTAGGGGGTCATTGGAGGATCTGAGGTTACGTGTAGGCTGGTAGCGAGAGATTAGTTTGGAGATATATGGAGGGGACAGGTTGTGGATCGATTTGTATGTTAACGTTAGTAGCTTGAACTCAATTCGCTGGGCTATGGGTAGCCAGTGGAGGGACTGGCAGGGTGGAGCAGCTGATGAAGATAGGGGGGGGGGGGGTGAGGTGAAAAAAGCGAGCAGTGCAGTTTAAGGTGGACTGGAGGGGGGTGAGGGTGTTTGCTGGGAGTCCATGGAGAAGGGTGTTGCAGTAGTCTGAGTGGGAGATTATGAGGGCCTGGACGAGCATCTTAGTAGTTTCAGGGATGAGGAAGGAGCGGATTCAATGGATGTTCTTGAGTTGGAGGCGGCAGGAAGTGTTAAGTGTTTGAATGTGTGACTTGAAGGATAGGTCAGGGTTCAGTGTTATCCCAAGGCAACGGGCCCGTAGGACAGGGGTAAGTGTGGTTCCGTTAACTTTGATAGGTGGGTCAGGTGGAGGGGCCATACGGGGTGGGGTGAAGATGATGAACTCCGTATTCTCCATGTTGAGTTTGAGAAAGCGGGAGGAGAGGAAGGAGGCTACGGCCAATAAACATTCTGGGACTCTGGCCAGCAGGGAGGTAATGTCTGGTCCAGAGATGTATATTTGGGTGCATAGCAATGGTATTGGAAACCATGAGATTCTATGAGGGCCCAGGCCAAGGGTGTAGATGGAGAACAAAAGGGCTCCTAGGACGGAGCCTTGGGGGACACCTACAGAGAGAGGGCGTGGTGAGGAGGTGGTGTGCGAGTGGGAGAAGCTGAATGTGCGGTTGGTGAGGTATGAGGAGATCCAGGAAAGGGCCAGATACATGGTTGAGTAAAAGTAAAAGTAACATTTGCTGTATATAAAGGAACTCAATGGTTAATGTACGTATCTGCATCAACTAATAATACACTACATCTTATTGTCCAGTTTCTAAATCTATTACTACAGAACGTATGGATTACTTTCCAGTACAACAGTAGTCAACCACAGTACAGCCATATGTCAAAATCAGATTTATTAAAAACTCTAGTGCAGATTTACTGAAGCTATAAAAAAAATATGGTAAGGTGATAATCATACCTGTAGAGATGGCTTCATATGGAGGTGGCACTTCAAGTTGGCTGTACGAAGGTGCAGGAGGTAAAGAGGCAGATGGTTCACCTAGTGAGCTGTCATCCTGAACACCATACCAGTTGGCACACACTGAAGGCTTTAAAACAGGAATAGAAATACAAAATAAAAAATAAAAAATCTGGTTTCAATAAACAAAAAACTTGCCACACATTTCTTTTTGGCTCGGTTCACATATGCGTGCAGGGATTCCATACCCCTCTTTGCATGAAAATGCGGAGAGAAAAGTGCAGCAAACAACACTTTTCTCTCCGCATTTTTTGTGTGGAAGCTGAGCGGAAAAATATGGCCTTAAATAAATAATAAAATAAAATAATAAATAAAAGCACTTTTTTCAAAATGCTTCATAAGCATACATAAACGTTCCTAGTTGCCTATGCTACTCCAACTGCTTGCCTTTTGTCCTCACTGAAACAATAACCTTTGATAGTATTGGGATAAAATAAACATGGAGGTGAACAGGAGCTTTTTGACAATTTTTTTGAACTGCAGTTTTTATTGAATTTTTCAGTATAAAAAATAAAACAGAGGTACAAAACAGTGCATGGTATATGCAAATGAAAAATATGAAAAAGGAGTGCATAAGAAATGTGACATGAGGACAAGGCAAGATGCACAAAGGAGGTGGGTTAGGCAGGGAAGGGAGGGAAGATCAGAGACTCTTCAGGGTACAGAATATATCCCACGGAGACCAAATCAAAGCAAAGGCTGCAACCATATTGTTCAGGCTAGCTTTCAAATACTCCAAGTAATGGATGTCTTTGACGTGAACGAGGAGATCAGTACTGGAGAGTGAAGTAGTGGATTTCCAACAGGATGCTATAAGGGTTTGGCCTCTATACAGAGGTAAAGAAACAGTCTCATGGATTTCTTGCCCATCTGCCTCAGAGGGAGATTAAGCAAATTGGTGTGTTGGCCAAAAGTATTGGTGTGTTGGCCAAAAGTATTGGCATCCCTGCAATTCTGTCAGATAATACTCATTTTCTTTCAGAAAATGATTGCAAGCACAAACTCTTTGGTATTAACATCTTCATGTATTTTGCTTGCAATGAAAAAACACATAAGAGAATAAAAAAAAAAAGTCAAATCATTGATCATATTACACAAAACTCCAAAAATAGTCCGGACAAAAGTATTGGCACCTTCAGCCACTGTGCAGTATTAACTTGGTAGCACAACCTTTAAACAAAATAACTACGAACAACTGCTTCCGGTAACCATCAATGAGTTTCTTACAATGCTCTGCTGGAATTTTAGTCCATTCTTCTTTGGCAAACTGCTCCAGGTCCCTGAGATTTGAAGGGTGCCTTCTCCATACTGCCATTTTGAGATCTCTCCACAGGTGTTCTATGGGATTCAGGTCTGGACTCATTGCTGGCCACTTTAGAAGTCTCCAGTGCTTTCTCTCAAACCATTTTCTAATGCTTTTTGAAGTGTTTTTTGGGTCATTGTCCTGCTGGAAGACCCACGACCTCTGAGGGAGACCCAGCTTTCTCACACTGTGCCCTACATTATGCTGCAAAATTTGTTGGTAGTCTTCAGACCTCATAATGCCATGCACACTGTCAAGCAGTCCAGTGCCAGAGGCAGCAAAGCAACCCCAAAACATCAGGGAACTCCGCCATGTTTGACTGTAGGGACCACGTTCTTTTCTTTGAAGGCCTCTTTTTTTTTTTTCCTGTTAACTCTATGTTGATGCCTTTTCCCAAAAAGCTCTACTTTTGTCTCATTTGACCAGAGAACATTCTTCCAAAATGTTTTTGGCTTTCTCAGGTAAGTTTTGGCAAACTCTAGCCTGGCATTTTCATGTCTCTGGGTAAGAAGTGGGGTCTTCCTGGGTATCCTACCATACTGTCCCTTTTCATTCAGACGCCGACGGATAGTACGGGTTGACACTGCTGTACCCTTGGACTGCAGGGCAGCTTGAACTTGTTTGGATATTAGTCGAGGTTCTTTATCCACCATCCGCACAATCTTGTTTTGAAATCTCTCGTCAATTTTTCTTTTCCATCCACATCTAGGGAGATTAGCCACAGTGCCATGAGCTTTAAACTTCTTGATGACACTGCGCACGGTAGACACAGGAACATTCAGGTCTTTGGATATGGACTTGTAGCCTTGAGATTACTCATGCTTCCTCACAATTTTGCTTCTCAAGTCCTCAGACAGTTCTTTGGTCTTCTTTCTTTTCTCCATGCTCACTGGCTACAAGTATGATATAGTTATTGTAACCACCTGTTAGGTGCCTCAGGTAAGGAACAGGTGCTGTTAATTACACAAATTAGAGAAGCATCACATGATTTTTTAAACAGTGCCAATACTTTTGTCCACCCCCTTTTTTATGTTTTCTGTGGAATTATATCCAATTTGGCTTTTTGACAATTCTTTATGTGGTTTTCCAATGAAGACAAATTAAATGAAGATAATAATACCAAAGAATTTGTGATTGCAAGCATTTTCTGGAAGAAAATGAGTATTATCTGACAGAACTGCAGGGGTGCCAACACTGTAGGTGGAGATTATTAGTGATGTCTTTAACTCCCCTCTAGAAACCTTGTATCAATGGAGAGTCCCAAAATATATGGTTGAGGATGCCCAGCAAATCAAGGGGATTGCATGATTCAGTCAATGTAGGAAGAAGGGAGTGCATCAATGTCAAATCAAATCAACTCAAAGAAGCTTTATTGGCACTTCCGAATATATATTTGGCATTGCCAAAGCAAGTAAAGTGGGGGGGACAGTTGGGGTTGGGAATGGTGGGTATGGGGAGGGGGTTATTTGGGGTATAATAGTCTTTGGGGTCTCATCTTCCCCTTAGTTGGTGGCAGGTGGACACATCTTGGGCAGCGATCTCCACAATTGACTCCTTTTCTCCCAATAGGATGTAGATTTCCTCTTCTCATCATCCAATCAGATTAAAACAAGTCAGAAGAGCTTTATTGGTGCCAGAGGGAATGTTTGGTATGGCAAGGGGGGGGGGGAGGGGTCATTGGGACATGTGGGGGTGGGTAATTAGAGGGGGGGAAATGTCCGGGTGTGAATGGGTGATTAGGGGTAACAGTCCGTGGGGTTTCATCTTTCCCTCATTTGGTGACAGCTGGACACATATTGGGCAGCGATCTCCACAGTGGACTCCTTTTCTACCAGTAGGATGTAGAGTTTCCCCTTCTCGTCTACAGATATGAAGTCTGGTATGTGGGCAGAGAGTCTTTGGAAGTAGATGGCTCTCACAGCTGAATATTTAGTGCAGTGTAGCAGGAAATGGGCCTCGTCTTCTAGGGCTCCCTGGTCGTCTGTCTGTGTCACCAGGTCTCCATCTCCAGGCTGTGGGCGCTCAGTCTGTATCGGCTCAGGGTCTGTCTTTGGGGTAGGGTATTTTTTCCAGGTAAGTGGCCATGGTGTAGTTATTTATTGCGCTTCTCCATTCCTCGATGTTCAGGGCATGTTGGGGTTTTTGGCTTGGCTTGACGGCTGATGATTGGTTGGGGGGCGTTGGGTTTGCTTAGGGTTCTGTGGCTCAGCCAGGCTTGGTGGTGGTAACAGCCGGAGCTGCTACCTTGTATGTGTGTAATAGTGCCCTCTTCTGCATGGTCAGCCATAGGGGGAGCCTGCCTAGCTCTGCCCGGCATCCCATGTTGGAGGTGCTGTGATTGACATGGAGGAGGTACTTACAGAACTTGGAATCCCACTTTGACTGGTCTGGGTAGGTGGCTGAGCCCCAAACCTCACTCCCATAGAGAAGGATCAGAGCGATGACTGCATCAAATATCTTCACCCAGACTCTCACTGAGGTGGTGCAGTTGCCTTCTGATGGTTCTGCAGGCTTTTCCTTTCAGGGTTTCTATTGCTGCTTTGAAGCTCCCTGATTGGTTGAGCTCCAGCCCCAGGTAGGTGTAGCTGCTGGTTTTCTCCAGTGTGGAGCCATTTAGTGTGACGTGTGAGATGGGGGCTTTATTGTGGCCCTTCTTCTGAAATACCATGACGTTGGTCTTCTTGTGGTTGATGGGTAGAGCTCATGTGGTACTGAACTTTTCCAGTGCTGCCAGGCTGTCTTGGAGGCCTCTCTCGGTGGGGGACAGGAGTAGCAGGTCATCAGCATATGCATCAGCAGGAACTTCACCTTACGGTCATTCAGGGTAATGCCTGCTGTTGGTGAGGCCTCCAGGACTGTAGCCAGTTCATTGATGTAGATGTTGAAGAGCATTGGGCTCAGGCTACAGCCCTGTCTGACTCTGTGGGCCTGCTGGAAATATGCTGTCCTTTTCTCGTTTACCTTCACACTGCACTGGTTTCGGGTGTAGGAGTTCTTGAAGACATCATAGGATCTTCCTCCTACTCCACTCTCTAGGAGCAGACGAGGGTGCCATACTGAGTCAAACACCTTCTTAAAGTCTATGAAACAGGCGAATATCTTGCCTATGCTGGTGTTGTGGACGTGGGTCTTGATGAGGCTGTGTAGGGTGTAGATATGGTCTGTAGTGCAGTGGTTTGGCATAAACCATGCTTGGCTCTTGCTGAGGACCTCTTGTTGTGTGAGGAATGTGAGGATTCTGTTATTGATGATGCTGTTGAACATTTCCCCAGCATGCTGCTGATGCAGATCCCTCTGTAGTTGCTGGGGTCATACTGGTTCATACTGCTGCATCCACATGTGCTTGTCTCCATGTTTGATGGCTTTCACATGTTTTTTAAGCTCCTCCTTGAACCATATTAGTATGCCTCCTGAGTGACGGCCTAGTTTGGTGGTCTTGCTTTTCCAGGCAGCGACAGAGAATTCCTTGTAGCCCATGAGTGTTAGGGATTCATCTTCTACCCGGGTCCATGTCTCTAGGAGGATTTGGATGTCGATATTTTTTAGTCTGTCTATGAAGTCTGGATAGTTTGGTTTGGATACAAAGGCTGAGGCGTTCAGCCCTTGGATATTCCAGCTACTGATAGTCAGTGGTGTCATCTATGGTGGGTATACCTTGTAATTGGCTGTCCTGCAGAGGACGGGCTGGATTCCTGACTGGTGGCCATGCTCTGGATGTTGAGTACAGTCAGGATCAGAGTGCTGCACAGAGTGCTGAACATGGTCTCTATCCTCTACATGTCTGTGCTCTGCCTTGCTCTGTATGGCACATGTGGCTTCCGCCATGGTTTATGGAAGTATCCATTTCCAGTTTATTGGGGGAGATGTGGTGTAGAGATGAGCAAACACCGTTCGATCGAATACATATTAGATCGAATATCAGGCCGTTCGAGGTATTCGATTCCAATCGAATACCACGAGGCAAACTCAGTAAAAATTCGTATCCCCTCCCACCTTCCCTGGCGCGTTTTTTGCACCAATAACTGCGCAAGGGAGGTGGGACAGGAACTACGACAACGGAGGCAGTTAAAAAAATCGGAAAAAGGAATTGGCGGCCGAATTCAGGACACCTTTTAGACGAATGGTGAGTTTAACATTCGATTAATTTGAGAATGTGAACTATGTGACTGTGAGACAGATCTACAGACAGGGTTAGCTAGGGATTACCTTTATTTAGGGGGGAATGTTACTCACCCAGCTCTTTGGGGCTCTATCTGGTCGGGATCCCTGTCAGCTTGCGATAAGCACGAGCTGACTTTTTCCCATAGGAATGCATTGACCAGCGTTGATTGGCCAGTGTACAGCATTCGGCCAATCAACGCTGGTTCTGCTGGAGGAAGCGGAGTCTAAGATCTGTCCACAGAAGTTTCCATTGTGGTTCGATCTCAGATGTAGCAGTGCTGACACAGCACTACTACACAGAGAAGCGGCAGAGCTCAGCACACACAGAGCATGGTTCAGCGCACACTCAGCACTGCTACATCAGATGCAGCAGAGCCACGTGTGCAGCATGGTTCAATGCACACTCAGCACTGCTACATCAGATGCAGCAGAGCTGCGTGTGCAGCATGGTTCAATGCACTCAGCTCTGCTGCATCGGATTGCTACATCGGACACTGCTACATCGGCCAGTACTACTACATCGGGCCATGCGCTCAGCTCGGCTGCTCCGGAGTAGCCAAGCTCAGAAAACGGCCAGCTCTGCTTCATCCCCGATGTAGCAGTGCTGGCCGATGTAGCAGTCCGGATGGCTACATCGGACACTGCTACACTGCTACATCGGCCAGAACTGCTACATCGGGCCGTGTGCTCAGCTCGACTACTCCGGAGTAGCCAAGCACAGCGAACGGCCAGCTCTGCTTCATCTTCGATGTAGCAGTGCTGGCCGATGTAGCAGTGTCCGATGTAGCAGTCCGATGCAGCAGAGCTGAGTGTGCAGCAGGTTCAGCTGAACCTGCTGCACACTCAGCTCTGCCGCATCGTACTGCTACATCGGACACTGCTACATCGGCCAGCACTTAGGGTTTTTTTGGACTACATGCTGTGTAGTGAATAGGATCGTTTTTAAAATCCAATCTCCGAATGATCGGAAATCAGATTTTAAAAACGATCCTGAAATTTCAAGATCGGCTCAACCCTAAGTACTGGCCAATGTAGCAGTGTCCGACGGAGCAGTCCGATGCAGCAGAGCTGAGTGTGTAGCAGGTTCAGCTAAACCTGCTGCACACTCAGCTCTGCTGCATCGGACTTCTACATCGGACACTGCTACATCGGCCAGCAATGCTACATCGGGCCGTGCGCTTAGCTCGACTACTACTACCGATGCAGCAGAGCTGAGTGTGCAGCAGGATTCAGCGCACACTATGCTCTACTTCATCTGCGGTGTAGCAGCGCCAGCATTGCTACATCTCGGCATAGGAATGCATTCACCAGCGTTGATTGGCCGAATTCTATAGCATTCGGCCAATCAACGCTGGTTCTGCCGGTGGAGGCAGAGTCTAAGAGCGGTCCACAGCAGTCTCCATTCTGGTCCGATCTTAGACTCCGCCTCCTCACAGACCAGCCTCCTGCAGAACCAGCGTTGATTGGCTGAATGCTGTACTCTGTATGGCATTCGGCCAATCAACGCTGATCAATGCATTCCTATGGGAAAAAGTCAGCTCGCGCATATCGCAAGCTGACAGGGATTCCGACATAATACAATGAATTAGTGCACACAGGAAGAATATGCAAATCTGTCTCCCAAGATGTAAACAGGGAGACAGTGCCTCTGTTATGCTGCCCTCTATAGCAAGCACCCTGAACAACATGCCTGAGTTCCCAGAAGCCTTCACTGCATGATGCGAGGTTATAACCAAATCAATTTCTCAGCTACGGACGGCACCGTTTCTGTCTCTTTGGACTTCATCAGCGCAGCCTAGAGAGAATTGATTTGGTTTAAGTGAGAGACCAGATTGTGGGGATAACGTCTATCCTTAGGGAGAGACCACCTTCTCAGGTGTGTGGAGACTTACAGCCATAGTTGCTCCACTGCAAAGGAACATGGCAAGAATATGCAAATCTGTCTCCCAAGATGTAAACAGGGAGACAGTGCCTCTGTTATGCTGCCCTCTATAGCAGTGCACACAGTTCACATTAAAGTACTTCTGCAGTGTTTGCAGTAATTCACACTTAGTATGCACTGCAGTATCTTGGCAGCTGTTCACACTAGTATCGCTGCAGTAATGCACATGAAGCACCGCTGTAGTGTTCTACAGTTAGGCACATTAAGTATGTGCTGCAGTATCTTGGCAGCTGTTATTATTATTTATTTATATAGCACCATTAATTCCATGGTGCTTTACATTTGGGCGTTACATACAATACACAGAATATACAGGTAGATATAATACTAACAATGACTGACTGGCACAGTGGGGTAGAGGGCCCTGCCCACGAGGGCTTACAATCTATGAGGGAGGGGGGGGTAGAGACAGAAGGAGAGGGGGAGACTGTACAGATGGCAGTGCGGTGATAGTGTTATTGGAGGTTGTAGGCCTTCCTGAAGAGGTGAGTCTTCAGGGCCTTCTTGAAGCCTGTGATTGTGGGGGTCAGTCTTATGTGTCGTGGTAAGGAATTCCAGAGTATGGGGGATGCACGAGAGAAATCTTGGAGATGGTTGTGTGAGGAGTGGATGAGAGCAGAGCGGAGCAGGAGGTCATTGGAGGATCTGAGGTTACGTGTGGGCAGGTAGCGGGAGATTAGGTCAGAGATATATGGAGGGGCCAGGTTGTGGATGGCTTTGTATGTTAGCGTTAGTAGCTTGAACTCAATTCGCTGGGCTATAGGTAGCCAGTGGAGGGACTGGCAGAGGGGAGCAGCCGATGAAGATCGGGGGGTGAGGTGGATTAAGCGAGCAGCGCAGTTTAAGGTGGACTGGAGGGGGGCGAGGGTGTTAGCTTGGAGTCCATGGAGAAGGGTGTTGCAGTAGTCTAGGCGGGAGATTATGAGGGCCTGGACGAGCATCTTGGTAATTTCCTGGGTGAGGAAGGGGCGAATTCGGCGGATGTTTTTGAGCTGGAGGCGGCAGGAGGTGTTGAGGGCTTGAATATGTGGCTTGAAGGATAGGTCAGAGTCCAGGGTTACCCCAAGGCATCGGGCCTGTGGGACAGGGGTAATTGTGGTTCCAATAACTTTGATAGATGGCAGATGGAGGGGGGAACATGAAACTGGGGGAGAGATGGAGGGAGGACATAAAATGGGGCAAATGAAGGGGGATATGAAACTGTATGGAGGGGCCATACAGGATGGGCTGAAGATGATAAACTCTGTTTTCTCCATGTTGAGTTTGAGAAAGCGGGAGGAGAGGAAGGAGGCTACGGCCACTAAACAATCTGGAATTCTGTCCAGCAGGGAGGTAATGTCTGGTCCAGAGATGTATATTTGGGTGCATAGCAATGGTATTGGAAACCATGAGATTCTATGAGGGCCCAGGCCAAGGGTGTAGATGGAGAACAAAAGGGCTCCTAGGACGGAGCCTTGGGGGACACCTACAGAGAGAGGGCGAGGTGAGGAGGTGGTGTGCGAGTGGGAGACGCTGAATGTGCGGTCGGTGAGGTATGAGGAGATCCAGGAATGGGCCAGGTCTGAGATACCAAGGGACGAGAGAATTTCTAAAAGGAGGGAGTGGTCAACTGTGTCAAAGGCAGAGGAGAGGTTGAGGAGGAGGAGGACAGAGTAATGGCGCTTGGCTTTGGCGGTTAGCAGGTCGTTAGTGACTTTTGTTAGGGCAGTTTCAGTGGAGTGCCGGGGTCTGAAGCCTGACTGAAGTCTGTCAAAGAGCAGGTTGGATGAGAGATAGGAGGAGAGTTCAGAGTGGACATGCTGCTCCAGAAGTTTTGAGGCGTACGGGAGCAGTGAGATGGGTCGATAGTTGGCAGGAGAGGACGGGTCAAGGGACGGTTTCTTAAGTATAGGAGTGGCGTGTTTGAAGGCTGAGGGGAAGGATCCATTGATTAGGGATAGATTGAAGAGATGGGTTAGGGCTGGAGTAATGATTTCAGCGAGTTTGGGGATGAGATGTGACTGGATCGGGTCGAGCACGCAGGAGGTGAGGAGAGTTTTTCGTCAGCTATGGAGGAGAAACAGGTCAGGGATGAGAAACAGTAAGTAGTTGGGTAGAGGGGTTGTCGGGAGAGTAGGGTGAGACTGTCTGATGGTGTCAATTTTAGTTTTAAAGTAAGCGGCAAAGTCGTCAGCTGAGATAAGTGATGTCGGAGGGGGGGCGGGAGGACAGAGGAGGGAGTTGAAGGTGGAGAAGAGCTGTCTGGGGTTGCGAGAGAGTGCAGATATGAGTGTGGTGAAGTAGACCTGCTTTGCAGAGGTGAGTGCTTTCTTAGTTCACACTAGTATCGCTGCAGTTATGCACATTAAGTACCGCTGTAGTGTTCTACAGCTATGCACATTGTTTCACGCTGCAGTTTTTTTCTTATGGTAGAGTTCTAGAGTACAGTTCTTGGCAGCAGTTCACATTGTATTCCTTTTGAGTTCAAACATATAGCCGCCCACCACTGGGCCTGTGGACCTCGTCTGCAGTGTCTTGCAGACGAGCGGGTCTGTTGTTTAAAAATATTTATATATTATATATATATATATATATATATATATATATATATATATATATATATACACAGAACCGTAACACTGAGACACACACAGACAGACAGATATATACACACACATACATACAGACAGACACATATAGACACACACGCATACAGACAGACACATATAGACACAGACACACACAGACAGACAGACAGACACACACACACACACTCTCCACCCTGCATATCACATTCCCCTCTCAGTACCTTAGGAGTCCTGCGGGCACTAAGACATGCCTCCCTAGTCAAGCTGTGCGGGCCAGTCTGAATCAGTCAGAGGGCCGGATATGGCCCGCGGGCTGAGCTTTGCCCAGGTCTGGTCTAGAGGGATGGTCTACCCAAGTAGACGGATGGCCTTACTTTCAGATGTTCAGCTCTCATGTGAGATTATGTGAAGTCAGATGTGATGTTCCTGTTGCTTACAGTCAGTCTTACAGCTAGGGTTCTTGTCTTCTATTTTAGGTTCCTTTTTTGTTCTTGTTTCTTTTTTCCTTAAGATATTTTTAGTCTTCCTTAGTTCTGTCTTCCATGGAGTCGATATTTTCCAAGTTTCGTCTAGCAGGTAGCTCATTACAAGGTATTAATTTGTGGGGATTCAGGAGCTCATTGTCGGTGCTCCTTACTCCTCTGATTCAATTTGTACTGATCCTCCTTAAACCCCACCACACAAAGTCTGCTGCACAATATTTCCTTTTTTTTTTTTTTCCTTGAGTTCTGCACTGCAACTGCACCTCAAAAGAAGTGTTCCACTTATGGACAGCATTTGGTAGAGAAGATACTAGTACAGAGTATATTTTTTTTTCTTACGTGCATGATGTATTACACTATTTATGTGGTCACTAAGTGCCTATTTATTTTTATACTGTGTGTGTTTTTTTTTTTTTAACCTAGAAACCATATGCACTATTTACCTGGTGCCCAAGTCCCTAATTTCTCTGCTTCACTGTTTCTGTAACCCCTGGTTCACATTAGCATTTGTATTCCAGCCAGAAGGAGTCCGCATGGAGACCCCTGAATAGAATACAAGCGCAATTGCAAGCGTTGTGCTGTAAAAGCACATGGACCCCATAGACTATAATGGGGTCCGTGTGCTTGCCGCGCACAGCCCGCACATGATTCATGCGGCCAGTGTGCGCCAAGCACACAGACCCCGTTATACTCTATGGGGTCCATGTGCTTTGACAGCACAGCGCTTTCAATTGCGATTGTATTCCGTCCGGGGGTCTCCATGCGGATTCTCCACAGACGGAATACAAAAGCAAACGTCTACCAACCCTAAATCTTGCCCTGACAGTCAGAATTTTCAAGTACTTATCTGCTTCAATAACTCTTTAAATAGGCACTGTTTCATCACACTCTGAATAAATTAATATGACAGGTGATTGTAAGGAACTGTATAACTTATCAGACAAAAAATGCCTTATCAGGGCTCGATCACATCTGCACCCGGTCTCCGTTCTGCAGGTGTCCGTTTCCTGCACAAAACAGAGGCAGGAGATGGAAACCTGCAGGACTCTTTCTCATGAATGGGTTTGAAAGCTGTCTGGCGGTGAGCGTTTTATGCTCTCCACTGCGAAACCGTTTTTTTATAAATCCGGACACAGAGTCGGACATGCAGTACTCTGTGTCCGGTTTAAAAAAAACGGTTTTGCGGCGGAGAGCATAAAACGCTCACCGCCGCTCACGGCCGGACCCGGTCTGTGGTTTCCGTCTTCTTGCATGCAGAACGGAGACCTGAACGCAGGTGTGAACCTAACATCAGACTATTTCTCTGTTAAACTGCCTTTCACTGCTATAGCCATCACATGACTCAGAATTCACATGTCTATAGAAGATTATGGAGATGGGAAGGGGACAAAGCAATAGTAAAAGATGCTAAATAGTTGCTTTATTATCACAGCCAAAGCACTTTACCAACATCAGTAGATCAGTATATCTCTATATTTTTACTGAATGGTCCTGGGGCTGTTTTCAATCCATTCACTATTGTTCTTGGATGGAATACAATTTAGCCTGTGTGTGACCATTACTATTGTTCTGGATTAATGGTCACCAATTGTCTAAATTCACCCTATGCTGTACACGGATTGATTGCACTGAATAAAATCCTTACATATAGAATTAGTTATAAAATGTAGCATTTTTTTTTTTAATTGATGTGGCTGCAACATGGACATATCACATCAATACAAGTTTTATGGGTTCATGGAAAAATGTATGGCAAAGGTGTGTCAGTTTTTCATGGACCCAGAGACATAGAAAAATGATTCTCAATGCATAATGGCTAACAACCACGTGCACTGCATTCAGGTCCAAAATGCCCAGAATGGAAGCTCGCACATGGCCATGGGTACCATGCTTACTTTAGAAGACCAATCACCATTTTCATCAGTATGGATGGAGGCGGTCATTGCAGTTAGTGGCGCCCTAGGAACAAGAAGTTAGCTCAGCTGCATTCATCACTCAACACTCTGCTCCTCACTTCCTCTCTATGCCAAATAATGATTTCACAGAACTCACTCTGAGGGCACATTAATGTTCATTTTGCTTCTAAAATAAGGGTAACACCACTGCCCATGTAAAATAGACATCACTAGGTGTGTTACCTGTGAGGAACCATTGTGTTTCATATGGGGGTACTGTGGGGAACCAATACAAAACTGTTATAAGTAATTTATAAGGAATCACTACTTCGGGTTACTCGGTTAGGACTCTTTTGTCACTAGGGGATTCGCTTGAAAGGTTGACAAACAAGGATATAAAAAGTATAGGAAGTAGAAAAAAAGTTGATTTGTTTTCACAAATGTTAAAAACAGATTAAAGGGGTTGTCCCACATCGCATACTTACCGGTCTTCGTTTCTGTGAATTCTTCTATCTTCCGGCTTTGTCTCGTCATTGGTGGGCGGGGTCACATATGCAAAGCCAAGCGGCGAGATGCCGCCAGCCCTGCGTGCGCGCTCATAGACCGTCTAGCCTTGTGAAGGCTAGACTGGTGTATGAGCGCGCAAGCTTGGCTTTGCATATGTGACCCCGAGCGGAATAACAACATCGCTTCTGCCGCTGCTGGCTTCATGCAGGGCAGAAGCATAGCGATGTTGCTGGCTCACCTGTGCCGGCGTAGTCCCCAGCATCCACCTCTCTATTACAGCGGATGCTGGGGAGTGTTAGACGCTGGCACAGGTGAGCCAGCAACATCGCTATGCTTCTGCCCTGCATGAAGCAAGCAGAAGCGATGCTGCTATTCCGCTCCTCCGCCCCCCCCCCCATCCGCCCCGGAATAGCAGCTTCGCTTCTGCTTGCTTCATGCAGGGCAGAAGCATAGCGATGTTGCTGGCTTCACCTGTGCCAGCGTCTAAGGGTGAATTCACACTGAGTAAACGCTAGCTTATTCTGAACGTAAAACACGTTCAGAATAAGCGGCGTCTAAAGCAGCTCCATTCATTTCTATGGGAGCGGGGATACGAGCGCTCCCCATAGAAATGAATGGGCTGCTTCTTTCACTCCGTGCAGTCCCATTGAAGTGAATGGGGAGTGCCGGCGTGTACGCTCCGGCATGAGCAGAGCTTGCCGTATACGCCGGCACTTCCCATTCACTTCAATGGGACTGCACGGAGTGAAAGAAGCAGCCCATTCATTTCTATGGGGAGCGCTCCCATAGAAATGAATGGAGCTGCTTTAGACGCCGCTTATTCTGAACGTGTTTTACGTTCAGAATAAGCTAGCGTTTACTCAGTGTGAATGCACCCTAACAGTGTATCAGTGTATTGGCGGCCCCTTCCCCCAAAGAATAAACTACACCCCCCCTCCCCTCCAGGCTCGCTCCCGTGCACTTAGCCCCTCCTCCTTCCCCCCTGAGAGCAGGCTGACACATCCTTTGACTCAGGAGCAGCTAGGTCAGGGCTGTGGACACAAAAAATGAATAAAGTGATATAGTGCACAAACAAAGCAGTTTTGCTGAAGCAATGTTTTTAGGAAAAGTCTTACATTCACATTTACAAGCATTATAGATAGGATCCTTGTGACGGGACAACCCCTTTAAACACTGACAACATACGTTACTCAAAAAATTCTAAAACTACAGTAAAATCATACATCTTGTATCAAGAATACAGTGGCTCAAAAAAGTATTCATATCCCTTGAACTTTACCACATTTTGTCACTTGACAACCACAAAATTAAATGTATTTTAATGACATTTTAAGTAACAGACCAACACAAAGTAACAGATAATTGTGAAGTGGAATAAAAATGATACATGGTTTTAAAAATTGTAATAAAATCTGAAAAGTGTGATTTGCAAAAGTCCAGCTGTATGTAATTTAGTTTCAGTTCTGTTTTGTGAATGTCTCAGTGGTTTGATCGAGAGCACTAGTGAACAAATAAGCATCATGAAGACCAAGGAAAAAAACAGACAGGTCAGAGATAAAGTTGTGGAGAAGTTTAAAGCAGGGTTAGGGTCTAAAAACATATTTCAAGCTTTGAGCATCCCAAGGAGCACTGTTCAATCTATAATCCAAAAATGGATTAAAACATAGATAAACTGCCAGATTGAGCAAGGAGAGCACTGGACAGAGAAGCAGCCAAGAGGCCCATGGTCACTCTGGAGCAGCTGCAGAATTCCATAGCTCAGACGGGAGAATTTGTCCGCAGGACAACTATAAGTTGTAAACTCCATAAATCTGGCCCATATGGAAGAGTGGCAAGACGAAAACCATTGTTGAAAAAAAAATACTTAAGAAGTCAGTTTGCACAAGCCATACAGGGAGCACAGCAAACATGTGCAAGAAGGTGTTCTGATGAACTTTTTGGCCTAAATGCAAAGTACTATGTGTGGTGGAAAAGTAGCACTGCACATCACCTTGAACACACCATCACCACTGTGAAACATGGTGGTGGCAACATCATGCTGTGGAGATGCTTTTCTTCAGGACGGACAGGGAAGCTGGTCAGAGTTGATGGAGCTAAATACAATACAATCCTTAAAGAAAACCTGTTGGAGGCTACAAAAGACTCTACAGTGGAATGGTTTAGATTAACGAATATTCATGTGTTAGAATGACCCAGTCAAAGTCCAGATCTACATACCATTGAGCATCTGTGGCAAGATCTAAAAATTGCTGTTCAGAGATACTTTCCATCCAATCTGGCTGGGCTTGAGCTATTTTGCATAGAGGAATGGGCAAAAATCTCAGTCACTAAAAGAGCAAAGCTGATAGAGACATACAATGTTGGCCAAAAGTATTGGCACCCCTGCAATTCTGTCAGATAATACTCATTTTCTTCCAGAAAATGATTGCAAGCACAAACTCTTTGGTATTAATATCTTCATTTATTTTGCTTGCAATGAAAAAAACACAAAAGAGAATGAAAAAAAAGTCAAATCATTGACCATTTTACACAAAACTCCAAAAATGGGCCGGACAAAAGTATCGGCACCCTCAGCGTAATACTAGGTAGCACAACCTTTACACAAAATAACTGCGAACAACCGCTTCCGGTAACCATCAATGAGTTTCTTACAATGCCCTGCTGGAATTTTAGACTGTTCTTTGGCAAACTGCTTCAGGTCTCTGAGATTTGAAGGGTGTCTTCTCCAAACTGCCATTTTGAGATCTCTCCACATGTGTTCTATGGGATTCAGGTCTGAACTGACCACTTTAGAAGTCTCCAGTGCTTTCTCTCAAACCATTTTCTAGTGCTTTTTGAAGTGTGTTTTGGGTCATTGTCCTGCTGGAAGACCCATGACCTCTGAGGGAGACCCATCTTTCTCACACTGGGCCCTACATTATGCTGCAAAATTTGTTGGTAGTCTTCAGACTTCATAATGCCATGCACACGGTCAAGCAGTCCAGTGCTAGAGGCAGCAAAGCAACCCCAAAACATCAAGGAACCTCTGCCATGTTTGACTGTAGGGACCATGTTCTTTTCTTTGAATGCCTCTTTTTTTCCCCTATAAACTCTTTGTTGATGCCTTTTCCAAAAAGCTCTACTTTTGTCTCATCTATCAGAGAACATTCGTCCAGAACATTTTTGGCTTTCTCAGGTAAGTTTTGGCAAACTCCAGCCTGGCTTTTTTATGTCTCTGGGTAAGAAGTGGGGTCTTCCTGGGTATTCTAGTCCCTTTTCATTCAGAAGCCAATGACACGGTCACGGTGACACGGGTTGACACTGCTGTACCCTTGGACTGCAGGGCAGCTTGAACTTGTTTGGATGTTAGTCGAGGTTCTTTATCCACCATCCGCACAATCTTGTGTTGAAATCTCTCGTCATTTTTTCTTTTCCATCCACATCTAGAGAGGTTAGCCACAGTGCCATGGGCTTAAAACTTCTTGATGACACTGCGCACGGTAGACACAGGAACATTCAGGTCTTTGGAGATGGACTTGTAGCCTTGAGATTGCTCATGCTTCCTCACAATTTTGCTTCTCAAGTCCTCAGACAGTTCTTTGGTCTTCTTTCTTTTCTCCATGCTCAATGTGGTACACACAAGGACACAGGACAGAGGTTGAGTCAACTTTAATCCATTTCAACTGGCTTCAAGTGTGATTTAGTTATTGCCACCACCTGTTAGGTGCCTCAGGTAAGTAACAGGTGCTGTTAATTACACAAATTAAAGAAGCATCACATGGTTTTTCAAACAGTGCCAATACTTTTGTCCAACCCCTTTTTTATGTTTGGTGTGGAATTATATCCAATTTGGCTTTTGACAATTCTTTTTGTGGTTTTCCATTGAAGACAAATTAAATGAAGATAATACCAAAGAATTTGTGATTGCAATCATTTTCTGGAAGAAAATGAGTATTATCTGACAGAATTGCAGGAGTGCCAATACTTTTGGCCAACACTGTATTCCAAAACACTTGAACCACAGTGAAAGGTGGCTCTACAAAGTATTGATGTGGGCGGCTCAATACTTTTGCACGTCCAATTTTTCAGATTTTTGTTTGAATAAAATTTGGAAAAATATGTGTCATTTTCCTTCCACTTCACAATTATGTACTACTTTGTGTTGGTCTATCACTTAAACTCTCAATAAGTTTGTGGTTGTATGGTGACATTGGGGAGAGGAGACCTTCCAAGAAAAGCTGTATTCTCATTTCCACACCAGGACAACTCAAAGTGCATATTAACACCTATAAGAAGGGGGAGTATAGACCATCCTTATAACAATCACAGGCAAAAAACATAGATCCAAACTCCTGTTGGGGACCAAAATACATTGAGACAAATAAGGGGTGGGACAGGATAGGAGGATCATAGACTCACTTGAGAATGGAATCTAATCCTCTCCTTATAAGGTGGATATAAAGTCATACCACACATGACACACTTCATTAACACAGAGATTTTTTTTTTTTTTTAAGTTGCTTGTGTCTTCTGTATTCTGAGATATTTGCCATAAGTGAGTCCAAAAGTAAAGGGAAATATAAAAATAGGACTTATACTTTTATACTTTCCTGATGGGTCCAAAACTGCAACAAAAACGAGTACTAAAAAAACTGTATAAAAAGAGAAACAGACATGGGCTGCACATCCCAATCTTATACATTGATTTGCTTTTCAGCAAATTCTACAATACTGCACATGAGGTTCTTAGTATACATATTGATCAAGGTGTATAAGCTCAATAGCCACTTCACGGCGACCTCTTTATAGGGGGCCCTCCACTACCGGTTGCGGCACTAAACAGCGACCACAACCAACACAATATAGCGTCCACAGGGAGAGCGACCCAGCAGCCCAGCAACACTCCTGCTACCAGACTAAACCAGGCTCTGGGACACATTTCCCCATGGGCAGTGCACCACAGCAACAGCAGACAGCACACAGCAATGCACCATGTGAACAGATCACAAAAAAGTTCACCTTACCACATGGTGTGAGTCAAAGAACTGCAACGTGTGAACAGGTCTCAAAAAGTTCACTTTGCCATAAGGTTTCAGTTAAAGAACTGGGGCAGTAGAATGTTCCCTTAACAGCTGGGCTAAACGAGAGGAGTGCCAAGGCAAAAAAAAAAAAAAAAAAAATGGAAAAGACATTTGTATATTTTATGCATAAAGTTCTGTTAGTGCAGTGTAACTGCAGGTTGTTGTAAGTTGTTTCTAAAGGCTCACTTTAAATAAGACCTGTGTGATCAGGCTAAGGAGGTCTGGGATGGTCATATCCACCTTCTCTTGAGTAGGGCATAACTTTGGCTGTGCGTATTGACCGTGGAATCTGGGAAAATTTTAAAGAGAGTAGGGCCTTTTTCCTGTATTCTGTCTTTTCCTCTCTCTTTCCTGAAAAAACAAACACTTTTTCTACTATCACTCCTGGTGAAGAACCCATGCAACTGGGAGCTGTGGACACCAGGAATCGACGAGAGCATCATCTCCGAAATAACCTCTGCCTCTACTGTGGTACTTCAGGTCATATCATCCGAGACTGCTTGATCAGACCCCACACACCAGCGGAAAACTTCAGTGCCTGAGTAGTAGTCGGGAAAACAGACAACCAGGTATTTGCTGGAAATAACAATAAGATGTTATTATCTGTGTCTCTGTCCTCTGGGGACAGATCTGTTTCTGGCCAAGCCCTAGCTGACTCTGGGTCTGCAGCAAACTTTGTCAAATTTTCGTTTGCCTCAGCTTTAGGCATTGATCTTTTAGCACTCAGTACTCTTTTGTCGGTTACTGGGGTGGATTTTGCCTCACTGGCCAAAGGGGTACGGTCCAATACAAGACCTCCTTCATTACATTGCAAGTGAGCATATTCATAGGTCATAAGCTTTTTTGTTATGCAGCATTTGTCTTCCGATATTATTTTGGGGCTCCCCTGGTTGATCCTCAATAACCCTATTTTTGATTGGGGTAACAGGTGGAGATCAGTGCTCATCCCATCGTATTGCTTTGCACACCTTAGATTATGTCACTGAGGAGAAGGTCTCAGCTATTAAATGTTGGGAACACCCCTTTAGTCTTAAAACCAGAAAGTATCAGAAACGCCAAGCAACTATAATAAGTTTACTTCGTCCTCAAGCGCCTGTTGTTCAGGGAGATCTAGAATACAAGGTAGAGATAATTCTGAATTCCTTTAAAACTGGTTTGTCTGATGTGGCCCCTCATAAAAAGGGGGGGGGGGGTACTGTAACATCTCTAGCTGTTAGGGTCTCTTTGACAGCCTCCGCTTGCATGCTGTGGCACATGAGACATGTTCAATTTGATTCCTTGCTCTGTCTGAACACTGCTCTATTACCTGTCCACTGTAATTGAATTTTCACCACACCCATCTCCTGCACCTTGTTTTCCCTCTGTTCATCAAATAGTTAATCTTAGCCTTGCCTATGTGATTGACAGCCTGTCTACCAATTAAGTCTAGAGCGGGCCCTGGACTTCCTATATACAGGTCATCTGCCCACACAAGTTTGCTGGTTATTTAGACTCTGTCCTGTGACTTTGTCTTCGCTAGCGTCCTACTTGCTCTTTCTATTGTATTACTTACCTCTGACCTTTGGCTTCCCTTGTGACTACTCTTTTGATTTTGTACTACTTTGTCTCTCTGGCTTTTGACCCTTAGCTTGCTGATTCTGCTTCTGTGTTGCTTGTCTTGTTCTGTATTACACTTATTCACAGAAGGGTCCATCGCCAAGTTGCCGTC
Source organism: Leptodactylus fuscus (assembly GCF_031893055.1). NCBI lineage: Eukaryota > Metazoa > Chordata > Amphibia > Anura > Leptodactylidae > Leptodactylus > Leptodactylus fuscus. The sequence goes on from NC_134268.1 coordinate 124,333,641, forward strand.
TGTCACCTAAGTCAGTTCTGGCAAGTAGGTAGGGACAGGGACTGAGTCCATTTTAGGACTCACTGTCTCTGTCTTTCTTCCATTGTTCCAGCAGCAGCCTAAGGAATTGCACAACTAGCAATTCCCTTACATGTTGCTTATAATGTAATTATGGATGGAGTGTCCCTAGAAACAGGTAGTGAATTGTAAATTAGCTAGAAGGGAGATGCCTAGTGGATGGGAATTTAGAGATGGTTTCAGGCAGAAAACATCAACATTTTTAATTAAAGTGCATTACATTTTTGTCCAGAATCACATGTTCTATTAAATGAGACTAATTTATCTGAAAAGTTAGTTAACATTTTGGTTCCTTTTAGGTATCTAGGAATAATCAACACTTGGCAAGAAATGTGAAGAAAAAAATATTTATGTACCTAGTATCAGTAATTTTGATAAGCCGGTCTAGAGTAATAATTTTTCTTCCAAAAAATATACAGTGAATTCCCAGTTCATGACTCTGGCAGAATTACCTGCAGGCTCTAACATCTCTGCCTGTTCAGGTCACTGCGCCACCCTCTGCTTGCTTGCTGCGGTGCAGGAGGCGTGTGCAGTTTAATTCCTTGCTTAGAGTTTTTGGTTGCACTGTGTGAACACAGCTCTTGTTTTGTAATTGAATTTCCACCACACCTGTCTTCTGCCTTTACCTTTGTTGATGAAATGGTTAATTCTAGTCTTGCCCTCCGATTGACAGCTGGCCTTCCTATCAAGTCTAGGGCGGGTTCTTCCTCCCTATTTATTCTTGGCTCACATTCACATTGGTGCTTGCTATTGCCTTGTGCATGCTGGATTTTCTCTTCCTGTTTTTTCTTGTATTCTGATTCTTGACCTTTGGCTTTCCTTATTGACTACTCTTTTGGATATCGATTTTGACACTGCATTGCTCGACTATTACCGAACCCTTGGCTTGCTGACCTCCCTTTGTTGTTTGTCTTGTCCGCATTTTGTGTGTCACGTATTTAGGAAGGGTTTTGTCGTCCAGTTGTCGCCTATTACCTAGGATAGGACCGGCAAGCAGGAAGGGACAGTGGGGGGTTTCAGACCAGGGCTCACTCTCTCTTGTGTCCATTCCTCCAGGGTTCAGCAGCAGCTACTGGGCAATTGTTGTCCTAGCAATTACCTAACACAGGCATTATGGGAACAGGGAAGAATTCAAAAATAGTAACTGTTCAAGCTTCACTGGTCAACTCCATTTTAAAGCTGTGTAAGTAATAAAGCTGTACAAGTCTAAAGCTGGGAGTGGTACCTCAACTGCGGAAAACATCTTGTGTGGTACCAGTCCCAAAGAAATCAAACCCGATGGACTACAATGACTACCGACCTGAAGCACTGACATCCCGCCTGATGAAGGTCCTAGAGAGACTGGTCCTGACACACCTATGCCCTCTAGTGTGCCCCGCTCTGGACCCCCTCCAGTTTGCGTATCGGCCAGGCATTGGGGTAGATGACGCCATCATCCACCTTCTTCACAGAGCTCTCTCTCACCTGGAGAAACCCGGGAACACTGTGAGAATAATGTTCTTTGATTTCTCCAGTACATTCAACACCATTCAGCCAGGGCTATTGAAGGAGAAGCTGAACCTTGGTGGAGTGGACCATCACCTGTTCAACTGGATACTAGACTACGTCACAAACTGCCCCCAGTGTGTGAGAGCCCGGGACTGTGTATCTGACACTGTGATCTATAGTACGGGGGCACCACAAGCTACAGTTCTTGCCCCATTTCTCTTCACACTGTTCACTGCTGACTTTAGGCACAACTCATCCAGCTGTTACTTACAGAAGTACTCCGATGACTCTGCAATAGTAGGCCTTATCACTGATGGCGACGATAGGGAATACAGAGACTTAAACCGGGATTTTGTTCAATGGTGCCAGCTGAATCACCTCAGGATTAATGCTGGGAAGACCAAGGAGATGGTGGTGGACTTTAGTAAACGGAGACGTGCTCCGACCCTGGTGAGGATCCAACGGACATGCATTGAGATAGTCAAGACCTATAAGACTGGGCTGATCACCTGGAGACGCTGCACAGAAAGGGCAACAGCAGCCTGCTCAGGAGGCTGAGGGCCTTTGGAGGCAACTTCCTAGAGCCTTTTTCAACTTTGTGGTTGCTTCAGCCATCTTTTTCGGTGTGGCCTGCTGGGGGAGCAGTATATAAACCAGGGACAGAAATAGACTTGATAGGCTGATCATAAGGGCCAGCTCTGTCCTGGGGAGCCCCCTGGACCCAATACAGGTGGTGGGTGACAGAAGGATACTGTCCGTGGTGACCTCCATGTGGGAGAATAAATCCCAGCCCATGTATGGGACCTTGATGGCACTTGGCAGCACTGTAAGTTACCATCTGCTTCACCCCAAGTGTGAGAAGGAGCGCTATCGTAGGTCCTTCCTTCTAACCGTGATCAGGCTGTATAATCTACATCAGACCAAGAGAAGATCACCCCACACAGAAAACTAAATGAATTTGACTATGAAGTCTTCCTTCTTTCTTTCTTATCTTCCTAAGCTGATACGGACTCCTAGTATATCTTCTCTTCTCAGCATATGTGTCTACTTCTGTAAGATATTACTGTGTATTATCCTGTAACTGTATTATTATGCTGCTGTAACATACTGAAATTTCTCCACTGTGGGACTATTAAAGGATTATCTTATCTTATTAAAGCTAATAGTTTTATTCTCTGCTGCAAACATAACAATACAAAATTGTTTACAGGTATAAAAGAACCTTTGCAACCAGAGAAATCAGTGGAAGCAGTTGCAGCTTTCTGTCCTGCTTGGAGCAGCTTTAAAAAAAAAAACTAAGTATAAAGCGAGTGTGGGAGCTTGCAAGAGTGGTTTGTTCCTAAGTGTGGTTTGGTCTAAGTGTGACTTAGATTAAGTGACAGTTATACTGTGTTCAGGGGTGTATAGACAGTTTTTTTTTACTTTTATAGTCACAAGTCTTTCTCTTTTTTAACCCCTTAACAACCGGCCCATAGTAAAATTACGTCGGCAGTGACAGGTCCTTCCTGACTGCCGTATAGTAAAATTACGTCGGGCAGTCAGGGAAGGATTCCCTGTCAGTGCCGACGTAAATGGAGCGGATCTTAGCTGTACCTGACAGCTAAGAGCCTGCTCCATTACCCCCCATCGGAGGGGTCTCCGATCGGGTTTTTTTAACCCCTTCAGTTCCGTGATCAAACATGATCACGGAACTGAAGCGGTTCCGTGATGCTGCCGGTCTGATCGGCACCCCCCCGCGGCGAGATCGGGGGGTGCCAGTGTCTCCAACATGCAGTCTGGGGTCTGGCCAGTGACCCTAGACTGCTAAAGACCCCCAATACCTGGTTGATCCTGCCCGGGGTAAGAGGAAGTCAGCCGCAGGCAGCCCCTGCGACTGACTTCCTCTAGACGCTGCAAGACACTGACAGCTGTGTCCTGCAGCGTCTAATAGAGAATTAGTGATGCTTTTATCAAAGCATCACTAGTCCAAGTGTCCTAAAGGGACACATGAAAAAGAAAAAAAGTGAAAAATAAATAAAGTTTATAATAAAAATGAATAAAGTTATAAAGCCCCAAAAATGCCCTTTTTTATAGAAAATGAATTATATAAAAAAAAAACCTAAAAATTAATAAAAACAATGCATATTTGGTATCGCCGCGTCCGTAACAATCTGTACAATAAAACTGAAGCAATATTTAATGTACACTGTGCACGTCGGAAAAAAAAAAAAAGGAAAAAACCCGCCGAAAGTAGTGATTTTTCGAATCTTACCTTACAAAATATGCTATAAAAAGTGATCAAAAAGTCATATGCACCCCACAACAGTACCAATAAAAAGCGCAGGTTGTCCCGCAAAAAATAAACCCCCAACCAACACTGTCAACCGAAAAATAAAAATGTTACGCCTCTCAGAAGATGGCGATGCAAAAATCACTGATTTATATCCCCAAATGTGTTTTTATTCTACAGAATTAGTATCACATAAAAAAATAATACAAATTAGGTATCGCCGTAACCGTACCGACCCGCAGAATAAAGGTCACATGTTACTTATACTGTACGCTGCATGGCGCAAAATTAAAAAGGTAAAATGCAATGCCAGAATTGATTTTTTCTTTTTTAAATCCAGCAAAAAAGGGTTAATAAAATGTATTCAATAAGTTGTAGGCACCCAAAAATGGTGTTGTTACAAAATGCATCTCATCCCGCAAACAACAAGCCCTTATATGACCACGTCACCAGAAAAATAAAGAAAATATAGCATCTAGTAATGTGAAGGCAAAAAAGCCCCAAAATCGCCAAATTATTAGAACACAACTGGCTGCGTCAGGAAGGGAATATATAAGCGGTGCGAGCGGATATCAGGGGACACCCCAGATTTACAGCTTATGAGCGAAAAGACACCAGAAGTGACCCCCAAAGTGACACCCAGAGTGACTCCCCCAATCATAGGAGCTACTGGGACATAGTAGGCAATTTGGTGTCTGCAATGTCCTCCGCACCGCTTACATATTCCCTCTTCACCATCCGCTGTTTAGTCACGTCTGGGATACTAATACTAACTACACCTTCTGATAAATTCTTTGAGGGGTGCAGTTTTCAAAATGGGGTCACTCCTTTGGGGAATCCACTTTTCTGGTACCTTACAGGCTCTACAAACATGACATGGCTCCCAGTTACCAAACATCTGAATCTGTACTCCAAAAGCCGCATAGCGCTCCTGCCCTTCTGCGCCCTGCTGTGCGCCCAAACTGCAATTTATGCCACATGTATGACACATGTATGATACTGGTGTACCCAGAATAATGGACATAATGTCATATGTGGGAATAAACTGATATTAGGGCACAGCCGGACACAGAAGGGAAGAAGGGTTATTGGGTTTTTGGAGCGCAGACGGTTTGGTTTTTGGATGCCATGACACTTTTGCAGAGCTGAAACACCAGTAAAGTGGAATCCCCTGATATGAGACCTTATTTTGGAAACTACACCCCTGAAGGATTTATCCAGGGGTACAGAGAGCATTTTTAACCCCAAGTGTTGCTATAACTTATTATCCATAAATGAATATGAAGCTGATTGTGAGAAGTGAAAATACCAATTTTTCCAGGAATCCGTCATTTCAGTGCGTAATATGTTGTGCCCGACTTGTAACAGAGATGAACGCTCTAAAAGCTGTTGTGCCCGGGATACTCGCTTAACAGTTTTTGGAGTGTGTATCTCTACTGACATAAGTTGGGCACAACATATCGGGTACTGAAATGGCAAATCTCTGGAAAAATTTCATTTTTAACTTCTCATTATCAGTTGCGATTTCATTTCTGGAAACTAAATAAATACAACACTCAAGGGTTAAAATGCTCGCTACACCACTTGATAAATCCCATCAGTGGGGTAGTGTCCAAAATAGGGTGACATGTCTGCAGATTCCACTTTATTGGCACATCAGGGGCTTTGCAAAAGTGGCATGACATCCAAAAACCAAACTGCTCCAAAAACCAAAATAGCGCTCCTTCCCTTCTGTGCCCAGCTGTACTCAAATAGCCATTTCTACCCACATATGGCATTAAGTACGTTATCTGGGGTACACCAGTGTCATACATGTGGGCATACACCACCATTTGGGTACATAGCAGGGCGCAGATGTGAAGGAGCGATATGTGCTTTTGGAGTTCAGATTTAGATTCTTCGTTTTTGGACACCATGTCACATTTGGGAAGACCCTAAAATTGCCCCTACAAAATGGGGTCACTTCTTGGGGAATTCCAGTTTACTGTCACCTCCAGGGCTCTGCAAAAATGTCATGGCGCCCAGAGGGTCCCTCTAACTCTGTACCCCAAAATCTAAAAAGTGCAATGCAACTTCCCTTTTGAGCCCTGCTGTGTGCCCAAGCAGCAGTTTATACCCAAATATATAATTTTTTGCCCCTCGGGATGGCCCACTTAATAGTTTTAGGAGTGCAGGTCTCTGACAACACAAAGTGGGTGCAATGTATTGGGCACCGAAATGGCATATTTCTTTAAAAATTTCAATTTTCATTTTGTACATTAATTTTTTGGAAGAATTTTTAGGCTCAAAGTGATAATACGCCTTGATACATTCTTTGAAGGGTGTAGTTTTTAAAATGGGGTCACTTTTGAGGGTTTTCCATTGTATTGATACTTTAGGGGCTCAGCAAATGCGACATGGCACCTGAAAACTATTCCAGCCACATCTGCCCTCCACAAGCCAAATAGCGCTCTTCCCATTCTGATCCCCCCCATGTACCCATACAGCAGATTATGGCCACATATGAGGTATTGCCGTGTTCAGGAGAAATTGTGTAACAAACTGTGGGGGCTTTTTCTCCTTTAACCCCTCGTGAAAATGAAAACTTTGGGGATAAAGGGACATTTTAGTAATTTTTAACCTACACATCCCAAGGTTAGTAAAATCTGTGAAACGGCTATAGGGTCAAAATACTCACTATACCCCTCAATGAATACCTCAAGGGGTCTAGTTTATAAAATGGGTTAATTTATGGGGGTTTTCAATTGTTTTGGTAACGCAAATCTTGTTTGAATGCGCAATGGGCCTGAAACATTTGGAAGCAAAATTTGTGTTCTGAAATCCAGTTGGTGCTCCCTTCTTTTTGGGGCCTACCGTGCGTCCGTACGTAGGATTAAGGCTACAAAGTGTACATTTTTGAACACGGGAGAAATGGGGTCATCTATTTTGGGGTGTTTTTCTTCATTTTCCTGCGTTGTTGTGTAAAAAAACTGCCTTTAAAATGACTCTTTTGTGTAAAAAATATGAGAATTTTTTGTTTGACACAAATTCTTCTAAAATCTATGGGGTCAAAATACTCACTATACCCCATAAAGAATACCTCAAGGGGTCTAGTTTATAAAATGGGGTCATTTATTGGGGTTTTCAATTGTTTTGGTAACTCAAATCTTGTTTGAATGCGCAATGGGCCTAAAATATCTGCAAACAAAATTTGTGTCTTAAAATCCAGTTGGTGCTCCCTTCTTTTTGAGCCTTACCATGCGTCCGTACATAGAATTAAGGCGACAAAGTGTACATTTTTGAACACAGGAGAAATGGGGTCATCTATTTTGGGATGTTTTTCTTCATTTTCATGTGATATGTGCAAAAAAAACTGCCTATAAAATCACACTTTTGTGTAAAAAATAGTGAAATTTTTTTGTTTGATGCAAATTTTCTCAAAACTTATGGGGCCAAAGTACTCACTATACCCCTCAATGAATACCTTAAGGGGTCTAGTTTATAAAATGGGGTCATTTATGGGGGTTTTCAATTGCTTTGGTAACTCAAATCTTGTTGAAATGTGCAATGGGCCTAAAATATCTGCAAGCAAAATTTGTGTTTTGAAATCCATTTGGCCCTCCCTACCTCTTGGGCCCTCCTGTATGTGCGTACATAGGACTAAGGCCACAAAGTGTACATTTTTTAACACGGGAGAAGTGGGGTGATATATTTTGGGGTGTGTTTCTTCTTTTTGATGTGTTGTGTGCAAAAAAACTGTCTTTAAAATGACACATTTGAAGAAAATGAAAATGTAATTTTTTTCAGCATTTGTAATAATTCTTGCAAAACAATATTTGTTTGATCAAAATGCTCATTATACCCCTCAAAGAATACCTGAAGGGGTCTAGTTTTACAAATTGGGTCATTTAATGGAAGTTTCTGTCATTATGCCACCAATTCCTTTCTGCAAACAGCTTGGTACAGGAAAAAAAATCACAAACTCAAAATTTCCAAAATTTGCTTATAAACTTGATAAACTTCTAAATTGTCTAAATTACTCAAATATGTTAAAATTATTTCAAATATGCTTGAAACACAAAAGGAACATTTGGAAGTATATAACTACTAACTTTTTTGCCCTGTATTATTGTGCATATGTGAGATATCGCAGCTGAAAATGGAAAACATTGAAAAATTTTCAAAATTTTCAGCATTTGCGAGTTTTTTAATAAATTTACGCAAGTTATATCAGTCTAATTTTACCTTCTCAGTAAAGTACAACATGTCACGAAAAAACAATATCAGAATCGCTTAGATACCTAATACTGTTACAGAATTATTCACTGATAAAGTCACACAGGGCAAATTTCCAAAATGTGGCTTGGTCATTAAGGTCCAAAACAGGCTGGTCACTAAGGGGTTAAAGGGGGAAGACTCCAGTATGAGACACAGGTAACCAGCTGAAGCTGGTTACCTAATTAGGAGGGGATAAATTGCTGCTGTTTGCTGTGTGCATTCCCTTTGCAACCAGAGAAATCAGTGGAAGCAGTTGCAGCTTTCTGTCCTGCTTGGAGCAGCTTAAAAAAAAACTAAGTATAAAGCGAGTGTGGGAGCTTGCAAATGTGGTTTGTTCCTAAGTGTAGTTTGGTGTAAGTGTGACTTAGATTAGGTGACTTTAGATTCAGGGACTTTACAAGGAAAACCCTTTCACTCTTTATTTGAATTTGTTTGTTTTGCTGTAATATTCCCCATCAAGTAAGATGAACTCCATATTTACCAGTGCTGTCCAGTGTGCATCTTGCAACATGTACGCTCTGCTTGAGCAGCCGCTTGAGGGGGCATATTGTTGTGAAAGATGCAAGCACATTGCACATTTGGAAGCCCAGATCATGGATCTAAATGGACAAATTGAAACACTGCGATCCATTGATAACATGGAAAGGAGTTTGTTGCTCACAGAGCAGCTGCTGGTTGGGGAAAGTGCAGAGGGGGATGGTAGCAAGGAGGTGCAGGAACTTGAGGCAGCTAGCTGGGTGACTGTTAGAAAGCAGCAGGGTAGAGGGAAGAGAGCCAGGGAGGTTAGTCCTGAACTGGCACACCCCAACAAGTTTGCTAAATTGGCAGATGAGGGGGATGTTAGTACAGGGGTAACACTGCTGCAGCATGACACTTCCTCTGAAAGCCAGGGGAATGTCTGCTCCAGTAAGAAGGGGACAGGAGCACAGAGAAGACTAGACAGGTGCTGTTGGGAGATTCAATTATTAGGGGAACAGATAAGGCAATCTGTCACAAAGACCGGGATCGTCGTATGGTTTGTTGCCTTCCTGGCACTCGAGTTCGACACATCGCGGATCGGGTTGACAGATTACTGGGTGGGGTGGGGTGGATCCAGCGGTCATGGTGCATGTTGGCACAAATGACAAAGTTAGCGGTAGGTGGAAGGTCCTTAAAAATGATTTCAGGGATTTAGGGAGCAAGTTGAAGGCAAGGACCTCCAGGGTAGTATTCTTAGAAATACTGCCTATTTCACAAGCCACACAGGAAAGGCAGCAGGATTTTAGGGAGGTAAACAAGTGGCTCAAGAGTTGGTGTAGGAAGGAGGTGTTTGGGTTCCTGGAGAACTGGGCCGACATTGCTGTGGGCTACAGGTTCTATGCTAGGGATGGGCTGCATCTCAATGGGGAAGGTGCAGCTGTTCTGGGAGAGAAGATGGCTAGACAGTTGGAGGACTGTTTAAACTAGGTACTGGGGGGAGGGTAACAGATGTAGAGGGCAAGATAGGGTAGAAATGGAAAGAGGGCTAAATACTGTAACTGGGGTGGAGCGGAGGATGGGGCTAGAGCAGTCAGTAGGCAGTGGAAGAGTAGGGAAGATAAATCTATGAAATATATGTATATACGAATGCCCGAAGCCTCACTAACAAAATGGAGGAACTAGAAGTGATGTTGGAAGAAAATTATGACATGGTGGTGGTAAGTGAGACATGGCTGGACACTAGCTATGACTGGGCTGTAAATATACAAGGGTACAGCATGTTTAGAAAGGAGCACACAAATAAGAAGGGGGAGGGGTTTGCTTATATATAAAATCAGGCCTTAAGCCAGTCGTGAGGACATCTGGGAGGAAAATGAATATGTGGAGTCCTTATGGGTGGAAATTACGGGAGGAACAAAAAATAATAAAATACTGACAGGGGTTTGTTATAAATCTCCAAATATAATGGAAGAAGCTGAAAATATACTAATAAAACAAATAGATGAGGCCGCAAAGCATAATAAAGTCATTATTATGAGGGATTTCAACAACCCTGATATCAAATGGGAGGCAGAAACCTGCAGATCCAACAAAGGGAACAGGTTCTTGTCAGTAATAAAAGACAATTACCTATCGCAACTAGTGCAGGACCCAACAAGAGGCGAGGTACTTTTAGACCTAATTTTAACAAATGAACCTGACACACTGTCAAAAGTGGAGGTTGGGGGACATCTGGGTAAGTGACCATAACATAATAAGTTTTCTTGTACACATTAAGAAGATGTTCATTAGAGGGGGTACAAAAACACTAAACTTCAGGAAGGCCAATTTTAACCAGCTGAGAGAGGAGCTTAGCAGCATAAACTGGGACAATGTCCTCAACATGACAGGAACACAAACTAAATGGGACATCTTCAAAAATATACTAAATAAGAGTACTACAAAACACATACCCTATGGGAATAAGCAGGCCAGAAATCATAGAAAACCAATATGGCTAACTAAAATGGTACAGATTGCAATGAGGGATAAAAAGGAAGCATTTAAAGTACTAAAACAAGACAGTAGTGACACAGCATTAAAAAAACTATAAGGAGAAAAGTAAATTGTGCAAAAGACAAATAAAAGAGGTGAAGATTGAGGCTGAGAGAAAAATTGCCAAGGAAAGTAAAAGTAATCCAAAATTATTCGTCAATTACATAAATAATAATTCAGCTGACAAAGCTGACAATGTGGGCACTCTCAAAAATAATCTGGGTGTAATGGTGGAGGAGGATGAGGAAAAAGCACAAGTATTAAATGCCTTGTGTTTACACAAGAAAATCCATTGGCCAGCAACATGATTAGGGGTAATGTTAACTCTCAATTGAATATCACTTGCTTAACCCAGGAAGAAGTACGGCGCTGCCTGCAAAACACTAAAATAGAGAAATCGCCCGGTCCAGATGGAATACACCCCTGAGTTCTGAGGGAATTAAGCATGGTCATAGATACTTACACACTTACACATATGCCCTTTGCAAGAATTGTAGGGGCCGAATACTGTGTTGGGGTATTTTAATTTTTTTTAAAAATTATAAATAAAGGTTACGTTATATCCTATTTAATGGGGGTGCCCCCTTTCTGGAATAATTGTAAAATTGGTAACCCTTGATCCAGTGTGTTCTAATATAGGGTTTCCCGAAATTGGATCTAATCGAAACAGATTGCATCAAAAAATATTGTTTCAAAAATACTGTAGACCATGGCTGGGTTCCTGGACAATGGTATTAATTCAGCACAATGGTTAGAGGAGGCGAGAACAGTCTTCTCAGAGAAGGAATACACACTATCTGAATCAGTGGGTACTATAAAAGAAACATTTAAGATTCTGACAAAGATTTATCGTGAATTTACACGCTGCTGGTGGGAAATACAGGCACTCACCAACTATCTCGAGAATAAAATTGTCCCCAAGGGGTTAAGAAACCCAATTCAACCTGCAAGAGGAGTTAGATCCACAGCTTTAGTGAGTGCATGGGTCAAAGAGATCACAGACTCATCACTCCGGTTGATCTCTCTCATTTTAGAGAAAGAGAAAACGAACTTGGCCAAATTAGATGAACAGCTAAAGGACATGATTATAAAAGCAAAAACATTCTCAAATGATCCAGAGTATACAAAAAAAGAGAAGGATCTACAGATCAATATTGAAAAATATACAAATCAAATCAAGACTCGTAAACATCAGCAGTTCATGCGAGACCTGCTTGAGTTTAGGGAGAACAAGGCATACTGGGAAAATGATAAACCAGCACCCAGTGATATATCATCGTCCGATTATGATTACTCCGACAGTGAGAGGGGTGGCCCTGGTAGAGATCTACCTCGTGCTAGAGGTCGTGGGTATGGATCCACACACAGGGGCAAAACTAAAACCCGTGGTCAGGGTCGAGATGGAGGGAGAGGGGTAGCCAATAATGTTTTTTTTTTAGCCCAGACCCCGCAGATTACGCAATACATGCTGCGGGACAGAACGGGACAACCTACCAATCAATAAATCTTAACCCTCATACCACTTCACCAGTGGTGGATGAACCCATAGATTCTTTAAGGGTTATCAATTTATCTCAACGTCCCCTGACAGAGTGCGAGTTATCGGTGCTGTGTAAAGGATTGTCATTTGTGCCAACCAACACATTTAAACACTTTCAGTGGGTTAAAGATCTGGCGCTATTCACACGCAAATTGCGTTGGTCCAAGTTTATGTCTACTGTGGAAAGTAGAAGAGCACGTGAATTGGGGGTGGAGGTGGAGGATTTGGAGGGGATTAGGACGTTAGAGAGCCTTTATCTGGAGGGACAAGGCTTGGAGGAAATCCCCCCCCTTGTGACTCCAAATGTGAGGATGTCTTTGAGAAGGTGGTTTTGGAAAGTTTGTCAAAACTGGCCTCCCGGTCTACAACAAAACGGAACAACATAAATATGAATCAACGTGCCGCCCTTAAGATTTTGGAAGCTGATGATTCCATAATAATAAAAACAGCGGATAAGGGCGGTAATGTTGTGGTGATGGACCGGGAGAAGTATATCACCATGTGTGACAGTATTCTTGAAGACCATCTAAATTATGAAGTGTTACCATCTGATCCAACCACCCAATATGCCGAAACCCTCATAAACATCTTGGACGAAGCAAAAGCGCAGGGTCTGATATCCAACCAGGAATATCTGTACATGCGCCCGGACTCTCCCCGGGTCCCAACGTTCTATGCCCTACCCAAGATCCACAAGGGGTACCATCCTCTTAAGGGCCGCCCTATTGTCTCTGGCATAGGGGGAGTCACTGAGGGAGTCAGCAAGTATATCGACCAAGTGTTGCGACCCTTCGTCTTGGCTCTGTCCTCCTATGTCAGGGACACGATGGACGTCCTCCGTCATTTGGAGGGCGTCCATGTACTATCGGGGGCGGCCCTGGCAACTTTGGACGTGGAGGCGCTCAACAGCTCCATACCCCACGATTTAGGGTGTGGGGCTGTGGGGCGCTTCCTTGGGACCCGGGGGGAACAATTTGGTAGGCATAATGATTTGGTACTGAATCTCCTCAATTTTATTCTAACACATAACATGTTCCTATTTAATGGGCCCCACCGCACCGACTTTCGCCAATCTTTATTTGGGACACTGGCCAATATGCTGATACCTTGGCCCGGCACATAGTGCTGTGGCTCAGGTTCATTGATGACATCTTGTTGGTATGGGCTGGCACATCTGAGCAATTCACACAGTTTATTGCGGCTTTAAATCAAAACGAATTGAATCTGCGCTTCACAGCTTTCTTTCACCCGACATGTGTACCATTCTTAGACGTTCAAATTACCCTCAATCCGAATGGGAATTTTACATCTACCCTCTTTAGGAAACCCACAGCAACTAATGCCGACGGTCAACGTAATAAAATGTATGACTATGTACTTAATAGTAAATTACTGGGTAATACTGCCAATGAAAAAGACTTAAGGATTTTGGTGGACAGCAAGCTTACCTTTAATGACCAGTGTCAGGCAGCTGCTGCCAAGGCAAATAAAATTATGGGATGCATCAAAAGAGCTATAGATTCTCATGACAAGGACATAGTTATGCCTCTATACAAATCACTGGTACGGCCACACTTAGAATATTGTGCGCAATTTTGGGCCCCAATATACAAGAAAGACATAAGTGAACTTGAAAAAGTGCAAAGACGGGCAACCAAAATGATTAGGGGAATGTGTGGACTGGAGTACAACGATAGATTAACAAACTTGGGGTTATTCAGTTTAGAGAAAAGACATCTACGGGGAGATCTAATAACAATGTACAAATACATAAAGGGACAATACAAAGAACTTTCTAAGGATATTTTTACTCTAAGGACAGTGACAAGAGGACACCCTCTATGTCTGGAGGACAGAAGGTTTCACCAGAAACATAGAAGGGGATTCTTCACAGTAAGAACAGCGAGGCTCTGGAACTCTCTGCCCCAGGAAGTAGTGATGGTGGATTCATTAAACAAGTTCAAAGAGGGCGGCCTGGATACCTTTCTTGAAGAGAAAAATATAACAGGTTATGGACTCTAGATTTTAAGGACACGTTGATCCAGGGTTTTTATACTGACTGCCAGATTTGGAGTCGGAAGGAATTTTTTCCCCTGAAATAGGGCAATTGTGGTTTTGGCCACTGCACCTGGGCCCAGGCATGTTGTCATGTGTGATAATGGCCGTAACCTGGGATCGGCTCTGTAGCTTGGTAGCCCGCAACATGTTCCATGCCTGGGCCACGTTTTTAACTCATTGCTGCTAATCTTTTTAAAAAAGTACCCCAATGTTCCTGAGCTACTGGTGAAAGTGCGGCGCTTGTGCGGATAGTTTTGAAAGTCTATAGTTGCCGCCGCTAGCCTCTATGCACTCCTACAACGCCGGTATCTGCCCGAACAACGGCTGTTGTGCGACGTCTCCACACTGCTGGAACTAAACATATCATCTCTTGAGCAGAGTGTGTGAGCAGCACAGACCTTTGATGGAATTCCAACTGCAAAACCCTAGGATTCGTCAGCTCCCTCAGTTGCTTAACCATGAGTGGCCATGGGTGGCAGACTTATGTGAAATCCTATCCCATCCATTGCAGTGGACACGAAACATTAGCATGCGTTCATCACAACTCCGGATATGGTAGCTGCATTAAGCAGGGTGCAGGGTACAACACAGACCAGGCCCGAGCACCAGGAACAGGTGTTAGAAATACTGCAGCATCCGCCATTTCCTTCCAATTTTGTTGTTGTGGACCCGCCACCGACGTTTGAGGATGATGAGACACAGTTGCCATCAGGGAAAGCTGTGGTCATGAGCGGTTTGCAGTAAGGGGACAGTGCGCAATTGGAAGAGGAGTTGGTGGATGACGAGGCCACCGACCCCACATGGACAGGGGTGATGTCTAGGGGCTAAAGCAGTGTAGATGTAGAGGGAAGCTAAATCAACAAAAAACCTGGGTAGAAGCAAAGGCATAAACTGGGGTGATGTTTAGGGGCTAAAGCAGTGTAGATGTGGAGGGAAGCTAATTCAACAAAAAACCTGGGTAGAAGCAAAGGCATAAACTGGGGTGATGTTTAGGGGCGAAAGCAGTGTAGATGTGGAGGGAAGCTAATTCAACAAAAAAACAGGGTAGAAGCAGATGCATAAACTGGGGTGATGTTTAGGGGCGAAAGCAGTGTAGATGTGGAGGGAAGCTAAGCAGCAAAAACAGTGGGTAGAAGCAAAGGCATGCAAAACTCTACCCTGTTAGAAGACTTATTCCTAGGTCTGGGACACGTTAATGGCCCCCCTGGACAAATTACTGCCACTCAGGGGCCTAGTGTCACCAAGAAGGACAAGTATAGTCACATGTTGTGGGAATACCTGGCCGACCCCAGCTCTGTCCTCTCCGATCCCTATGTGCTCTGTGCACTTATTTTCTCATCTTTTTTTCTGCACTGCACATCTCTTGCCTACTTCCTTTTGGATCTCAGAAGTGGTGGTCCACTTCAAGAGATTGGTAACTTCAGTGCTGGAGTTGTCAATAGACAGTGTAACGGGATTAGCTGAGGGATCGCTGTCTTAACCACTTTTTGGCACAAAATTAAATTCCAAAGCCAAGTATGGTGCAAGTATATGATGCAAGGACACCTACACATCTGTCTCTGACACATTGGGGAGTTCACCCTCATGCGCCCTTTTGGCCTGCACCATCATGCGCCTCTTCCGAGCCACTCCACATCTCCCAAGCTTTTCATTGCAGGCAGAAGTACAATACAACCCACCCCCATGCCCAAGCCTTTAACAGCCTCATCGATAAACTGCTGGCCCTGGAGATGTTGGTGTTTGTTTATGCTTCTGGATACCCAGGCCTTCCATCAGCAGATGGCAGCTGGGGCACCTCCCTATGCTGGGCCTAGCCGTTACTACTTCTCTTGGTGTGCTGTCCCTGCCTTGCACCTGCATGTGTCCCATAACATCAGTCGGGCCCAGAGCTCTGCGCTTTGCTGCAAGGTCCACTTGACCACCGACACATGGACAAGCGCCTGTGGTCAGGGATGCTGCTTATCTTTAATGACAGGCAGGGTGAATGTGGTGGAGTCTGTTCCCCATGTGCAAACTGGGGTGGCCTATCTCCTCTCCCAGGCCAAAATTCATGGCAGGAGTAGACTGAAACCCTACTACGCTGCTACCTCCACCCCAGCTACTAGCGGCAAATGCTGTAACACTGGCGTGGGGAGATGTCAGCAGGCCGTGCTGAAGCTCATCAGCTTGGGGGACAGACAGAACAGTGCCTCCAAGGTCAGGGATGCCATCATGGCTGAGATGGCAATGTTTTTTTCCCTGCTACACCTGGGGCCTGGCATTTTTGCGCCTGTGATAATGGCTGGTACCAGCTAGCAGATCTGGAGCTTGCCAGACTCAAACATGGTCCACACATGACCCACGTTTTCAACTTGTTGGTGCCATGTTTCTTTGAAACCTACACCATTGTGCCTGATATACAGGTCAAAGTGGGGCCATTTTCGTAAGTGAGAATATGGAAAGAGCCTGAGATGTAGGGTGAATGTATCCCCAAATTATTTGGGGAATTTCCACTCAGAAACTGGCACTATATGGCAGTAGCAAGAATTGAGGGTATATGTAGGCCCAATATATTCTTTGAATTCCCAGTCAGACAATGGCACTATACACTCACCGGCCACTTTATTAGGTACACCATGCTAGTAACGGGTTGGACCCCCTTTTGCCTTCAAAACTGCCTCAATTCTTCGTGGCATAGATTCAACAAGGTGCTGGAAGCATTCCTCAGAGATTTTGGTCCATATTGACATGATGGCATCACACAGTTGCCGCAGATTTGTCGGCTGCACATCCATGATGCGAATCTCCCGTTCCACCACATCCCAAAGATGTGGATTGAGATCTGGTGACTGTGGAGGCCATTGGAGTACAGTGAACTCATTGTCATGTTCAAGAAACCAGTCTGAGATGATAATAGCTTTATGACATGGCGTATTATCCTGCTGAAAGTAGCCATCAGATGTTGGGTACATTGTGGTCATAAAGGGATGGACATGGTCAGCAACAATACTCAGGTAGGCTTTGGCGTTGCAACGATGCTCAATTGGTACCAAGGGGCCCAAAGAGTGCCAAGAAAATATTCCCCACACCATGACACCACCACCACCAGCCTGAACCGTTGATACAAGGCAGGATGGATCCATGCTTTCATGTTGTTGATGCCAAATTCTGACCCTACCATCCGAATGTCGCAGCAGAAATCGAGACTCATCAGACCAGGCAACGTTTTTCCAATCTTCAATTGTCCAATTTCGATGAGCTTGTGCAAATTGTAGCCTCAGTTTCCTGTTCTTAGCTGAAAGGAGTGGCACCCGGTGTGGTCTTCTGCTGCTGTAGCCCATCTGCCTCAAAGTTCGACGTACTGTGCGTTCAGAGATGCTCTTCTGGCTACCTTGGTTGTAACGGGTGGCTATTTGAGTCACTGTTGCCTTTCTATCAGCTCGAACCAGTCTGGCCATTCTCCTCTGACCTCTGGCATCAACAACGCATTTCCGCCCACAGAACTGCCGCTCACTGGATGTTTTTTCTTTTTCGGACCATTCTCTGTAAACCCTAGAGATGGTTGTGCGTGAAAATCCCAGTAGATCAGCAGTTTCTGAAATACTCAGACCAGCCCTTCTGGCACCAACAACCATGCCACGTTCAAAGGCACTCAAATCACCTTTCTTCCCCATACTGATGCTCGGTTTGAACTGCAGGAGATTGTCTTGACCATGTCTACATGCCTAAATGCACTGAGTTGCCGCCATGTGATTGGCTGATTAGAAATTAAGTGTTAACGAGCAGTTGGACAGGTATACCTAATAAAGTGGCCGGTGAGTGTATACCAGTAGCAAAAATTGTGGGTGCACGTAACCCCAATATAGTCTTTGAATTCCCAGTCTGAAAATGGCACTATATACCAGTAGCAAAAATTGTGGGTGCACGTAACCCCAATATAGTCTTTGAATTCCCAGTCAGAAAATGGCACTATATACCAGTAGCAACAATTGTGGGTGTATATAGCCCCAATTCTATTGCTAGGGGACTTCCAGTGTATTGAAGTTAGTTTCTGGGGTGAAGGTGGGGGGGCACACCGTTGGAACGTGGATCGGGGGTATATATAGGGTATACGGGAATACACTGTCAGTGTATTCCATTCAGGATCCTGGGAAGCTGGGTTGCGGCGATTGAGCCCGTCAGTGCCACGTTACACTGACAAGCTTCTCCCTGAAATTTAGCTCTTACAAGAGCTGTTGGTTATCTTCTTCCTATTCTACCCCTGCCTACTAGAATCTAAGCCCTAGCTAACTGGACGGAAACTTCCGTCCCCGGTGAATTGCAAGCTCAGAATGACGCGAACCTGGGCGGCGCTGTTCTTTTAAATCAGAGGTCACATGTTTTCGGCAGCCAATGGGTTTTTCCTACTTTTTTCAACGTCACCGGTGTCGTAGTTCCTGTCCCACCTACCCTGTGCTGTTATTGGAGCAAAAAAGGCGCCAGGGAAGGTGGGAGGGGAATCGAGTAATGGCGCACTTTACCACGCGGTGTTCGATTCGATTCGAATATGGCGAACAGCGTGATATCCAATCGAACATGTGTTTGATAGAACACTGTTCGCTCATCTCTAGTACTAACGAGACTCCTTTGTCTAAATTTTTACCATTGAGCCAACGGGATGTAGACTGTCAGAGTCCGGTATAGACTTGACTTCTCCTCTTAAGGTTATTCAATTTTGTAATGAAAATATTTTTGATGTTTTCTCTTACAGAAGAAAAGACCTGTGTTATTCCGAGTCTAAAAGAATTTCTAGGAACACTTTACGGATGGTTAGGATTTGGTCCAAATCCTCTGTCCAAGATCCAATCCAACCGTTGATGATTGCAAGTTAGGGTTGTTAGGGTTGGTTTACACTAGCGTTTGTATTCCGTCCGGAAGGAGTTCGCATGGCGATCCCCCGAACGGAATACAAGCGCAATGGCAAGCGCTGTGCTGTCAAAGCGCACGTACCCCATAGACTATAATGGGATCTGTGTGTGCTTTACGCGCACTGCCTGCACGAATCATTGCAGGCATATATAGTTTTTGCTGAATTTCTCTCTTCGGAAAATCTCCCTTTAACCCTACAGGGAAAACACCACCATTTCCGCTGCTATAAATGACATGTTGCGATTTTCAGAAACAAGGACGTTTTTGGAAACGCATCCTTTCCACAATGGATTTTTTTCTGCAATGTGTGGCTGGTATTAGCCAAAATCTCATTCTCTTTGCAGGTGCTGTAAAGAGTTTACACAGAGGCAAAAAACGCTACAATTTCGCAATGTGGGGCTTTAGCCGAAAGGGAAAAAACTTAGAACTAAGCATTTATCATCAAACAAAATTTTTGCAAAGAATAGTTAGCCTATACTGAAGTTGGTAAACATATGTATCTTATTAAAGGTCTTGTCCAAACGTATAAACATAAAATTATAAGATTATTATGAATATATTTGCAATGTTTCTGTCCAAGCCCTTTTTAACTCCTTTAGGCTAGTTGCAGAAACTATGGCAGTGTTCAGTGTGCTATATGTGTATTTCACAGATAGCACACAGACCCATTCATTTCAATGGACCGGTACACACGACCATGAATTTCACGGTCCTGTGTCCATGCCACAAAATAGGTCCTATTCCTGTCCTATTTTGCGGCCTGTGCTTCTGCGGCTCCTATTCATTTAATGAATGGAGACGTGAAAGCAAAGTCCATGCACGAGCGGCAGAGGGGGGACATCCCAGCATCCCTCATGTGCTGCCCGTGCTTTAAATTCACGGCTGGTTAGTTGCAGCACGGTCGTCTGCACAGGCTACACATTGCAAAAATCCAGATTTTTTGGTCTTTTCTTTAATGCATGAGTCAGCTGTATGTACTTGGAATTATATCGATTTGATAATGCAAAAAGCAGGCAGTACTTCTGTTACAGATTTTGCTGAAATTTTTTGAGACAAAGCCACAAACTGAATCCAACTAGCACCCAATGAAGTCAATGGCAGGCTTTTTTTTTCAGCGCTGAAAATTCAGCTCCGTTTTCCTCCGTGTGAATGGACCTTTAGGTTCAGTGCACACTGAGGTTTTTGGTGCTGAATTTGACGCTGAGTGTGCCTCAAAATCAGCCTCCAAAAATACCTCCCAATAGAACTCTTAGGGTAAGTTCACATGGAGTTTTTTGGCCAGGATTCTGAGGCCGTATTTGCCTCAAAATCCTGACCAAAAAGACGGCTCCCATTAAAATCAATGGAAGCCACTCAGGAGCTTTTTCTGGGAAGTGAGGTGCTCATTCTTCAGGCCGTTTCGACTTGCGATTTGGCCTGAAGACACACCCTCCTCCGGACTAGACCCATTCATTAGGCCTAATCTGGAGCGGAGCGCACGGCTGGATGCCGGTGCAGGCCTCCGCCTCCGATCCAAAAAACCCTGTGTGAACTTACCCTAATAATTAAGTTGCATTTCGGGAAGGTGGGGATTGGTGTAGTTTTCAGCTATAATGTGCACTATTTTTCTGGCATAATCTATAATAAATTTGTCAATCAAAGTCTGCTTTCATCTTCAGAAGAAATGGCAGTTTGGGTGAAATATGAATAAAAATCTAAATTTGTATTTAAAAACCGGAAAGTGCTACAAAAATTACAACTTTTTCATGCCTTTTACACCACTAAACTTATGTACAAGACATGACAATCCTGCCCTTAATATATTTTATATTCATTTTTTATCTTTGAGATCTATTACATCTTTAAAAGTTATTACATTTTTAGGCTGAAGTCCCACGTTGCGGAATAGCAGCATTTTATTTTGCAGATTTTGTTGTGTTTTTTTAAACCAAAGTCAGGAGTGGATTAACCAAAGGATAGAGCTCCCTATATATTTTACATCATTGCTCTTGTAGCCACTCCTAGGTTTGGCTCAAAAAAACGCAGCTATGTTTCCACAAAGTGGGGCCTCAGCCTTAAAGAGGACCTTTCACCATATCCGGGCACAGGCAGTGTTATATATTGCCAGAAAGCTGACAGTGCGCTGAGTTCAGCACACTGTCGGCTTTCCCGATCTGTGCCCGGTGTGAAGAGCTTACGGCCCGCTACCGTAGCTCTTCTATGGTCAGAAGGGCGTTTCTGACCATTAGCCAGAGACGTCCTTCTGCCTCGCGGCGCCAATCGCGTTGTACTGTGGAGCCGGGAGGAACGCCCCCTCCCTCTGCTCACACAGCTCGTCCATAGACGAGCATTATCAGGAGAGGGATGGGGCGTTCCTCCCGGCTCCACAGTACAGCGCGATTGGCGCCGCGAGGCAGAAGGACGTCTCTGGCTAATGGTCAGAAATGCCCTTCTGACCATAGAAGAGCTACGGTACCGGGCCGTAAGCTCTTCACACCGGGCACAGATCGGGAAAGCCGACAGTGCGCTGAACTCAGCACACTGTCAGCTTTCTGGCAGTATATAACACTGCCTGTGCCCGGATATGGTGAAAGGTCCTCTTTAAATGTTTTTGCATCTGCCTCTAAAATGTAAGATTTAGAATGGAGTGATAATGTACTGTGCTTTTTACTTCTTGAGGAGGGCCTATTTTTTTTTCATAACAAAGCCTTGAACACTTTACATTGGCATGTAACAACGATACTTACATTTTGCTGCTGTTCACAGAGTTGATGTAGATAAGCTCTTCCTCCCACAATTACAATCTGTGCATTACGTGGATTGCTGAGATAAGCATCCAGTTGTCTTTGTCGTGAACGGTACCAGCAGACATAGAAGAATATTTTTATGATCATAAATATTATCACTATTCTGGGAAGAAGATATAAAAAAATTACAATGTAAATCAGTTAGCACATACACAATATTTTAACTTATCCAAAAACTAATTAATTTTAAAACATATAATATGCATCTAAAAACCCCATTACAAATCCTAAAAAAAATTATGTTCATAAACATGGAGACTAGGTTTCTCACATATATTAGACTTTTACTGTCTGATGGAATAAGGCTTTGTTCACATCTGGGTTGGTATTCTGTCCGGGGGAGTCCACATGAGGACTCCCTGAACGAAATACCGAACGCAACTGCAAGCGGTGTGCCAGTGAAAGCACACAGACCCCATAGACTATAACGGGGTCCATGTGCTGGCCACCAGATCTCTGTGCCAGATCTCTGCACAATCTATTTTCCTGTCCGCATGATTCGTGTGGGCAGTACGTGGCCAGCACATGGACCCCATTATAGTCTATGGGGTCCGTGTGCTTTCACTGCACACCACTTGTAGTTGCGTTTAGTATTCCATTTGGGGGCTCCTCATGTGGACTCCTCGAACGGAATACAGAACGTAGATGTGGGCGAAAGGGTAAGCATTTGGTTTAGATTGTACTTAGTCAATAAAAGCACATACTCAGTGCAGTTCTTCAATGACAGCAAAATTTAACAGGTGTGTTAAAGGGAGTCTGTTAGCAATAAATTGGTGATAAATAGATAGGAGCGAACAGTCAGGTATTTGAAATTCGTTACTCGATTCGAATAGCCTCTCAATATTCGACTGTTCGATTGCTTATCGAACCCCATTATAGTCTATGGGGAAAAAATGCTCGTGACTTGGGGATTCACACTTCGACTCAGGAGGGTCACCAAGTCCACTATGACACCCCAGGAAATGATGCCAACACCCGGGAATGCAACTGGGACAGCAGGGGAAGCATGCCTGGGGGGATGTAACATGCCTACAGTCACTTTATTAGCTTGAGATCCCTGTCAGCTTCTGTTACACGAGAGATGACTTTTTCACATAGAAATGCATTGGCCAACGTTGATTGGCCGAATGCCATACAGAGTACAGCATTCGGCCTATCAACGCTGGTTCTGCCGGAGGAGGCAGAGTCTAAGATCGGTTTCCATTGTGGTCCGATCTAGATGTAGCAGAGCCGACACAGAGAAGCAGCAGAGCTCAGCGCACGGTCTGAACTGCCACATAGGAGATGAAGCAGAGCTTCTATATGGGGTCCGTGTGCTGGCTACGTACTGTACCACACGAATCATGCGGATAGGAAAGTAGATTGTGCAGAGATCTGCTGAACTCAGCTACACAGAAAACGCAGCTGAGTTAAGTGCACGGTCTGAACTGTCACATGGGTGATGAAGTAGAGTGCAGGGAGTAGAGCCTTGCACCCGCAGTGTATTTGGCCCTGGGAGGAAGTATAGACTTGAATCAGTAAAGTATTTGGCACTGTGAGGGAGTAGAGCCTTGCACCAGCAGTGTATTTGTCCCTGGGAGTGAGTAGAGCCTTGCACCAGTAGTGTATTTGGCCGTGGGAGTGAGTACAGCCTTGCACCAGTAGTGTATTTGGCCCTGTGAGGGAGCAGAGCCTTGCACCAGCAGTGTATTTGGCCCTGGGAGCGAGTAGAGCCTTGCACCAGTAGTGTATTTGGCCCTGGGAGGGAGCAGAGCCTTGCACCAGCAGTGTATTTGGCCATGGGAGGGAGTAGAGCCTTGCACCAGTAGTGTATTTGGCCCTGGGAGGGAGCAGAGCCTTGCACCAGCAGTGTATGTGGCCCTGAGAGTGAGTAGAGCCTTGCACCAGTAGTGTATTTGGCCGTGGGAGTGAGTAGAGCCTTGCACCAGTAGTGTATTTGGCCCTGTGAGGGAGTAAAGCCTTGCAACAGCAGTGTATTTGGCCCTGGGAGAGAGTAGAGCCTTCCAACAGTAGTGTATTTGGCCCTGTGAGGGAGCAGAGCCTTGCACCAGTAGTGTATTTGGCCATGGGAGTGAGTAGAGCCTTTTGCCAGTAGTGTATTTGGCCCTGTGAGGGAGTAAAGCCTTGCAACAGCAGTGTATTTGGGCCTGGGAGGGAGTAGAGGTTTGAACCAGCAGTCTTTTGGGCCCTTGGAGATAGAGACTTGAAACAGCAGTGTATTTGGCCCTGAGAATGAGTAGAGCCTTGCACCAGTAGTGTGTTTGGCCCTGTGAGGGAGTACAGTCATGGCCAAAAGTTTTGAGAATGATACAAATACTAATTTTTACAAAGTCTACTGCTTCAGTTTTTCTAATGGCAATTTGCATATACTCCAGAATGTTATAAAGAGTGATCAGCTTAACAGCAATTACTTGCAAAGTCAATATTTGCCTAGAAAATGAACTTTATCCCCGTAAACACATTTCAATATCATTGCAGCCCTGCCTTAAAAGGACCAGCTAACATCGTTTCAGGTGTGGGTGTTGATGAGGACAGGGTTGGAGATCAACCTGTCATGATTAAGTAAGAATGACACCACTGGACACTTTAAAAGGAGGCTGGTGCTTGGCATCATTGTTTCTCTTCTGTTAACCATGGTTATCTCTAAAGAAACATGCGCAGTCATCATTGCACTGCACAAAAATGGCCTAACAGGGAAGAGTATCGCAGCTAGAAAGATTGCACCTCAGTCAACAATCTATCGCATCATCAAGAACTTCAAGGAGAGAGGTTCCATTGTTGGCAAAAAAGCTCCAGGGCACCGAAGAAAGACCAGCAAGCGCCAGGACCGTCTCTTAAAAGTGTTTCAGCTGCGGGATCGGGCTACCAGCAGTGCAGAGCTTGCTCAGGAATGGCAGCAGGTAGGTCTGAGTGCATCTGCACGCACTGTGAGGCAGAGACTCTTGGAGCAAGGCCTGGTCTCAAGGAGGGCAGCAAAGAAGCCACTTCTCTCCAGAATAAACATCAGGGACAGACTGATATTCTGCAAAAGGTACAGGGGTGGACTGCTGAGGACTGGGGTAAAGACATTTTCTCTCATGAATCCCCTTTTCGATTGTTTGGGACATCTGGAAAACAGCTTATTCGGAGAAGACGAGGTGAGCGCTACCACCAATCTTGTCTCATGCCAACTGTAAAGCATCCTGAAACCATTCATGTGTGGGCTTGCTTCTCAGCCAAGGGAATCGGCTCTCTCACAGTCTTGCCTAAAAACACAGCCATGAATAAAGAATGGTACAAGAATGTCCTCCAAGATCAACTTCTCCCAACCGTCCAAGAGCAGTTTGTCGATCAACAATGCCTTTTCCAGCATGATGGAGCACCTTGCCATAAAGCAGAGGTGATAACTAAATGGCTCAGGGAACAAAACAGAGATTTTGGGTCCATGGCCTGGAAACTCCCCAGATCTTAATCCCATTGAGAACTACAAATTCTGACAAAATGCAAGCATTGATTGTGCAAGAATGGACTGCTATCAGTCAGGATTTGGTCCAGAAGTTGATTGAGAGCATGCCAGGGAGAATTGCAGAGGTCCTGAAGAAGAAGGGTCAACACTGCAAATATTGACATGCTGCATTAACTCATTCTAACTGTCAATATAAGCTTTTGTTACTCATAATATGATTGCAATTATATTTCTGTATGTGATAAAAACATCTGACAAACACACATAAAAACCAGAGGGCAGCAGATCATGTGAAAATATAATATTTGTGTCATTCTCAAAACTTTTGGCCATGACTGTACAGCCTTGCACCAGCAGTGTATTTGGGCCTGGGGAGTAGAGCTTTGAACCAGCAGTCTTTTGTGACATTGGAGATAGAGCCTTGAAACAGCAGTGTATTTGGCTCTGGGAGTGAGTAGAGCCTTGCACCAGTAGTGTATTTGACCCTGTGAGGGAGTAGAGCCTTGCACCAGCAGTGTATTTGGCTCTGGAAGGGAGTAGAGCCTTGAACCAGCAGTCTTTTGGGCCCTTGGAGATGGTAGTATTTACCAAATTGTGCAAGGCTGATGGTGGATGAATTTGATGATGACGAGGAGGAGGAGGAGGAATTGTAGAGGTTGAGCACACACATTAAAAATCATGCGTGGGTGCTTGACACCGGTGCACAAGAAAAAGATGGGTCTATCCATTGGCTGTTCATTTTTATGAAAGTCAGCCGATCAGCACTGTCTGCTCACAGCCGGCTGCGCTTATCCGTAATAATGCCACCGGCAGCGCTGAAGACTCTTTCGTTTAGCACGCTGGCGGCAGGACAGGAAAGGACCTCCAATGCGTACAGCGCAAGTTCCATCCAAGAATCCAACTTGGAGACCCAGTAAGTGTAGGGTGAAGAGGAATCGGAGAGGACAGGGCTGTGGTCGGCCAGGTACTCCCTCAACATGCGCTTATACTTGTCCCTCCTGCTGACACTAGGCCCCTCATTGGTGGTTGTTTCGCGAGGGGGTGCCATTAACGTGTTCCATACCTTGGAGAGTGTGCCTCTGTTGGTTGTGGTCCGGATGCCAGTTCGTCGCCTGTTGGAGGAACTCTCCTCCCTGCTGCCAACGACAGCTGCTGGAAACATCTCCATCATATTCTGCACCAGTTGCTTGTGACAATCGTTAATGCGACTGGCCCTCCCCTCAACCGGAATAAACCTGGAAATATTATTTTTATATACCGGGGGTTGAGCATTGCAAAAATCCAGTACTGGTTGCTATCCAGGATTTTCACAATGCGTTTGTCATTTGAAAAGCACCCCAACATGAATTCCGCCATGTTTGCCACAGTGTTAGTTGACATCTCTTCACTGGACCCTACAGAATGTTCAATCTCCATTTCCTCCTCTTTCTCCTCCTCCATTTTGCCCCAATGGGACGCATGTAACTTCCCCACTAGCCTCCTGTGTGACTATGACATGATCTGCCACTTCGTCATCCTCCTCCTCCTCCTCCTCCAACAATATAGGTAGGCTGTGAAGTGGACCGCAGTGTGCAGTGACTATCCTGATTGGATGGTACTGCTGCTATGCCCGACTCATCAGCATACAAAGCATTTTCCCTGATGTCGATGAGGGATTCTCGCATGACGCACAGGAGCGGGATTGTTACACTCACAAGTGCGTTGTCCCGGCTGACCCTCTTTGTGGATTCCTCAAACACACGCAATATTTCGCACAAATCTGCCATCCACGGCCATTCATGGTGCAGAAACTGCGGGAGCGGACTCTGAGGAACCCTTGGGTTTTGTAGATGGTACTTCATCAAGGGTCTCTGCTGCTCGCACACTCTGGTCAACATGTGGTATGTCAAGTTCCAGCATGTGGGGAAGTCGCAGAGCAGCCGGTGTTCTGGCACATGGAGGCGTTGCTGTAGTTTTTTCAAACTAGCGGCGGCTACAGTAGACTTGCGAAAGTGTGCACACAAGCGCCGCACTTTCCCAAGTAGGTGTTGTAAATTTGGGTATGTTTTAATAAACCATTGCACCACTAGAATGAATACGTGGGCCAGGAACAGAACGTGTTGGAGGTTGGCAAGCTCCAGAGCCACTACCAGGTTCCAGCCGTTATCAGACACAACCATGCCTGGGCCCAGGTGCAGCGGCGAAAACCAGGTTGACGTCTCCTCGAGGAGGGCATCCCTGATCCCGGAGGCAGTGTGCTGTCTGTTCCCCAAGCTGATCAGCTTCAGCACAGCCTGCTGACGTCTACCCACGCCAGTGCTGCAGCATTTCCAGCTGGTAGCTGTGGTCGAAGTGATGGCGGAGGAGGAGCAGGAGGAGGAGGGTGGTGGTGTGTCAGAGCCCCTGCCAGGAATGTTGGGTGGGGAAATGATGTAGCTCGCCCCAGTTGGTGACCCGGTGACAGACTCAACTACATTCACCCAGTGTGCCGTCAGTGAAATGTAGCGTCCCTGTCCGCATGCACTTGACCACACGTCGGTGGCAAAGTGGAACTTTGTGCAAAGCGCTGAATTTAGGGCCCGCCTGATGTTTCGTGACACGTGCTGGTGCAAGGCTGAGACGGCACACCAGGAGAAATAGTGACGGCTAGGGACGGCATAGCGAGGTACCGCACTTCCCATCAGGTCACGGAAGGCCTGACTTTCCACAAGCCGGATCGGCAGCATCTCCTGGGCCAGGAGTTTTGCGATGTGCGCGTTTATGGCTTGGGCATGTGGATGGGTAGTGGTGTACTTCTGCCTACGCTCAAAAGTTTGTGATATGATGGGTTGCTGGGTAGAGGCATATGATGGTGCAGGAGAAGGATCTGAGGCAGGAATAGGGGGGGAGGATGATGGGGAAGTCACCAAAGTGAGGGAGGCAGATGTGGAGGAGGTGTCCTGGCTGGTGGTTTGGATTGCAGCAGAAGCACTGGCCAAAGTGGGAGAGGCAGTGGCGGCAATGGTGGACAACGATTTCTCTGGGTTTGCACTCTCCCACTGAGCCCAGTGCTTGCTTTCCAAATGACGGCGCATGGTAGTGGTGGTAAGGTTGCTCTTTTCAGAGCCCCTACTCAGTTTGGAATTGCAAATTGTGCAAACCGTACAGTATTTATTCTCCTCGCATTCTTTAAAAAATCTCCACACCAAGGATGACCGTGCCCTCTGTGGGGGGGGGGGGTTCTTCGAGTCTGCCTACAATAGGGAACTTCTTTGTTGTTGCTGGCTGCGGCCTGGCTTTGTTGAAGCAGATGTCCTCTGCCTCTGGATATGCTTCTCCCTCTGGACATGCCTCTCCCTCTAGCCACTCTCTTTGGTGCTGCACTTCCCTCCACATCAATACTGCTCTCCCCGCTTGACATCCCCTCTATCCAGGTCAGGTCAGTGTCCTCATCATCCACCAACTGCTCTTCAAATTCCTCTCTCAACTCCTCCTCCTGCACCACACTCATGTCAACAGGCTGCCCTGATGGCAACTGGGTCTCGTCATAGTCACTGAGGGCGGGTTGCTGGTCAACAACTACAAAATCCACTGGAGATGGTGGATCCTCAAGGTTTTGGCCATCAGGACACAGAACATCATCTGTTATCTCCTGGGATTCATTAAGTGGTGGGACAGAGTGAGGGACAGTTAAAGGACCGGAGAACAGCTCCTGGGAGGGGTGAAAGGTGGGATTTTTCTGCTGTGAAGATTGGGAATTTTGGGAGGAAGCAGCACCAGACTGTTGGGTTGGAGGAGGAGTTGAGGTAGAAACTGACTGGCTGGTGGATAATGTGGAGGAAGCATTATCCGCCAGCCATTGTAACACCTGTTCCTGGTGCTCGGGCCTGGGCCTGGTTAGTGTGGTACGCTGCACCCTACTTAACGTGACCATCAAACCGGGGACTGTGTCAAAGCGCAATGTCTGCTGTCTCAGAGGAGTAGGCACGGGATGCGCTGTAACTTCCTCCCTATCTCTATTTTGACGCCCACGGCCTCGTCCTTTATTGGCAGCTTACGCATTTTTGGTATTTTGCACTCTAAGACATTGTGAATTGCAGTCACCCAAAACTGCGAGTAGCAAGGTGTATGATAATTTCTCTGTAAATACCAGGTGTAACGCTGGCCGATTTGCTCAATGTACTGGTAGGGGTAGCAGTATTGAAATTATTTGCCAATGTGCAACCGCGCCCTAAGACACTGTGAATTGCAGTCACCCAAAATTGCGAGTAGCAAGGTGTATGATAATTTCCCTGTAAATACCAGGTGTAACGCTGGCAGATTAGCTCAATGTACTAAAATTTCATATCCCCTCCCACCTTCCCTGGCACTTTTTTTACACCAATAACTGTGCAGGGAAGGTGGGACAGGAAGCAGGAACACGTAGGCATTGAAAAAAATAGGAAAAAGTCATTGGCTGGCTAAATCAGGTGACCTCAGATTTATAAGAATAGTGGCAGCCATGTTCGTGTCATTTGCGGATTTGTGATAGATAGGGAGAGACAATGCTGAGGGCTAGAGAGTGATTAGGTTTGGTTAGACAGGCAAGAAACATTGCCAGAGCTACACTGCTTGATAAGAGTATATACACCTCCAATATTTACACTCATCCTGCAGCAAATTTCGACAAAAAGCCCTTTTTAGGTCTTCAATTCCCTACCACTGTTATACACTACATATGTGTCCCATAGGAGTAAGAAGCTAGCAGTTGTCCTTGCATCTGCTAGCTAAGTAGTAGATAAACACCATATCTATCTACCCTCTGTGTATACTTCACACAAACTGATGTATACAAGTCTTACATCTATATACTGTGGGGAACCGCTCAGGTAGATGCTCGGTAGCAGTGCAGGAAACAGGGACACAGACACTGGGTTGCACTCAAGTTCAGGCTTTATTCACTTGTAGTGCATTAATTGCCTTTGCAAAGGCACAAAGAAACAAAACAAAACCTTCTCGGCTGAGACTTAAACTAAACACAAGCAAACTTTTCCTTGTCTATAGAGAAGCCTGGCTACCAGACTCCCACCTTGGCAACAACAACGGGTAGCACAGTACCTGCTCTGTAGATTCAGTTTGGGCAGGTCAGCTCTGTCAGTTTGGTGCCACCCTTCCCAGTCCTCACACATAGACTGTCACAACCTGAATTCTTGTGATTAAGTTGTTTGTTTTTCTGGTGGGGATTTGATCTGGTGTTCTGTGGTCTATTGGTGGTTTCCTTGCCATTGGACCATCTGTTTGTACATTTGGTATCGGCCTTCAGAGTATAACTGAGGTTCTTTAGATTGAGCCTCAGGTGTAGGTCGTTACCATTGTCCTATTGGACGCTTCTGGGGCTTGTATAAGGAGCAGGGCTGGCTTCACTTGTTGCCGGTTTTCGTTGTGTCCAACATAGAATTCGTGGCTCAGGGAGGAGGAGTGTTTTTGGAACTATAGCTTACTTGGAAGTGGTGTGAGTGTTGCCTTGTGTGTGAGTCTGGTTTTCCCTTCCACACTTCTACTCTGCCCAGTCCTTCAGTTCTGATTGCCTGTCACTGTCTTGGTGTTTGTGAGGAAGTTTGGGTTCCAGTTTGTTTTGCCCCAGTCCTGTGTTAACCCTTTCCTCACCTCTCCACTGTCCCTCTCCTCATTCTCTTGTTGTGTATTGTGTTGTGCTACGTGTCTGTTGTCTAGCACTTCCCATCCTGTTTGTGTTGTCTGCAGCTGCACCTAGGTTTCTGTAGGGGTGGCCACCTTAGTATCCCCAGTCCCTAACCCTCTTGTAGCTCTCGTCCTATCTCTCGGCTAGGCCTTCGTGTTAGAGAGCCAGGAGTTGTCAGGGGCCAAGGCTAGCTTGGGAACAGCTGACCACCACCCACAGGCAGGGCCTAGCTAGCCGCCGTAGCATCAGGGAAAGTCTCCCTCTCCTGTTCCCTTAGCGGTGCAGTCTGCAGTCCGGATTTTGGGTCTGGGCATAAACACGAACGTGACAGTAAAACCGGCCCAAAAAATACCCATCTTTCCGTTGTATCACGGCATCCCTGGAAGATCTGGTGACACAGATGCAGAGATTAACTGTGAAGGTCATCGAAATGGACAAGCATATGGAAGCCATGCCTGTAGTCGTTCCACAGACAACGGACCCTAAGGCGGGCCTGCCGGAACCTTTTATCGGGGAACGGCAGGATTTTTTTCGCTTTGATCATGCATGTAAATTGTATTTCAGGCTCAGGCCTCAGTCCTCTGGTGATGTATCACAACAGGTTGGCATTATCGTGTCTCTGCTTAGGGGTTCCCCACAGACTTGGGCATTTTCTTTGCCAGCCTCTGCCCCTTACCTACAGTCCGTGGAGGAATTTTTCAGAGCTCTTGGTCTATTATATGAGGATCCTGATCGGGAGTCTACTGCTGAATCTATGCTGTGGTCCTTGCGTCAAGGAAAGATGGATGCTGAGACCTATTGTTCGGAGTTCTGTAGGCGGTCAGCAGATACCACTTGGAACTCTGCAGCACTAAAGTTTTTTTCTAACTGGGTTGAACGATAAGATTAAAGATCTTATGGTCGCTTTCCCCAAGCCTAAATCTCTCGAGGACACCATGCTGTCAGCAATAAGGGCTGATAGGCGTCTCAGGGAGAGGCAGGCTGAGGATACTGACTGGCGCTTCAGAACAACAGAACCTTCTCGCACTGCTGAATTTTGTGATGAGCCCATGCAGTTGGGTGGTATGGCCAATCGCAGAGGGGAGCGAGAATGGCGCCGTCATACTGGTCAGTATTTCTATTGTGGAGAACTGGGCCACTTTATTGAACATTGTGGGAAACGTCCTAAAGGCAGACCTGGTGGGGATGTTAAAAAGAGAAAATCTTCCTCTCCCAATGATATTTCTGTATCTAGTCCGGTTAGATTGGCGTTTATAAACACATCCAGAGTTCTGTTTAATAGCAAATCTTCTCTGTGCAATAACAGGGAGGAGATTAATGTCCTTATTGATTGTGGTTCGGCTCTGAACCTTAGTGACGCTAACTTTGCGCAAGACAACTCTTTGGAGTTAAGAGTTGTCTCTCCCTATCCCAGTGTCTGCAATTGACAATTCTTCTTTCGGTCTTAATGCCATTACCCATTCTGTTGCTAATTTTGATTTGTTTAAAGCCTGCTCATAAAGAAAAGATTGAATTGTTTGTTTTGCCTAATTTGCCTGCCAGTATTGTTTTGGGGCTTCCCTGGCTGAGGAAGCATAATCCTGTGATTGATTGGCCCAATAATGTTATTTTGTCCTGGGACAAAGAATGTGTTAAAGAGTGTGGTAGCGCCATGATTGCCACAATAACTGATTACCTTACCTGCTGAAATATCAGATTTTCATGATGTCTTTAGTGAATCTGAATCAAAGACCTTACCGCCTCACTGGGAGTATTATTGTTCCATAGAATTTCTTCCTGGGGCATCTATGCCCAAGAGTCGCCTCTTTAACTTGTCTATACCTGAACGTGAGGCATTAAAGTATTATATAGCCAAGAGTCTTGAAGCCGGTCACATTAGACCCTCAAAATCTCCCGTGGCGGTAGGGATTTTCTTTGTAAAGAAAAAAGACGGAGGTTTACGTCCATGTTTAGACGTCCGGGAGATAAATAAGATTACAGTAAGGAACCCTTATCCCCTGCCTTTGATACCGGACCTGTTTAATCAAATTGTGGTGGCCAAATGGTTCTCAAAGATTGATCTGAGGGGAGCCTATAACCTTTGGAGAATCAAGGAAGGTGATGAATGGAAAACCGCCTTTAATACCCCATAGAGGCATTTTGAGAATCTTGTCATGCCGTTTGGTCTTACTAATGTCCCAGCATTCTTCCAAAATTTCATTAATGATGTTTTAGGTCCGGTTCTTGGTAGAGAAGTTCTGGTTTATCTGGACGATATCTTGATTTATTCTGAGGATATTTTGTCTCATTGGGCAAAGGTTAGAGAGGTCTTACAAATACTGCGAGAAAGTGCTTTGTATGCTAAGCCGGAAAAATGTCTGTTTGCGGTTCAGGAGTTGTCAATCTTGGGGTATATCCTATCACATAAGGGCTTCAAGATGGACCCAAAAAAGGTTAAAGCTGTGTTGGATTTTCCAAGGTCGGAGACCTTGAAAGCACTACAGAGGTTTCTGGGCTTCGCCAATTATTACAGGAAACTCATCAAGAATTTATCTGTGCTTGCTAAACCCATAACTGACTTCACTAAGAAGGGAGCCAATCTCAAGCAGTGGCCCTTGAAAGCAGTGGAGGCTTTTGAAGCTCTGAAAGTTAGGTTTAGCTCTGCTCCAGTACTCATCCAACCAGACGAGGATCTACCTTTCACTATTGAGGTTGATGCTTCGTCTGTAGGAGTGGGTGTGGTATTGTTGCAGGAGAAGGAGCAGCAACCGCATCCGTGTGCCTTCTTCTCAAAAACGTTTTGCCTGGCAGAATCTAATTATGACATTGGCGATCAAGAGTTATTAGCTATTAAACTGGCCTTACAGCACTGGTGTCATTTTCTGGACGGTGCTAGACATCCAGTTAAGATTCTTACTGATCATAAAAACTTAACTTATTTGGACACTCCTAAATGTTTAAATGCCAGACAAGCTCGGTGGGCGCTTTTCTTCGCCCATTTCAACTTTTCGGTTACTTATGTTCCCAGTACTAAGAATGTCAGGGCGGACGCTCTGTCAAGAAGTTTGACTCCCAACCATGAATTTGACAATCCTGAATTTTGCTGAAAAGGGGTGTTGTGTTGGCAGCCTTGGATACTCAGTTGGAGGCTCAGATTTTGAAGGCTAAGGACAGTGCTCCTAGGGGGACCCTACGGGGTAAGTTATTTGTCCTGAAGGTCCTGCGGGGTCATTTGTTACAGGAATGTCATGACTCCAGACTGGCAGGGCATCCTGGGGTCGCAGAAATTTAAGAGATTAGTGACTAGGAATTTTTGGTGGCCAGGTTGTAGAGCGGAGGTGGCGGTGCATGTGGCTAAATGTGCGGTCTGTGCCAGATCTAAAGCCTCTCATGCACAGACAGCAGGGTTACTACATCCTTTTACCTATTCCTAGTAGTCCTTGGACACATTTGGCCATGGACTTCATTACGGACTTGCCACGTTATTTGGGTCATAGTTGACCGTTTTAGTAAAATGTGTCATCTGATTCCTTTTCCTAAGTTGCCCTTGGCCAAAATTTTGGCAAAGGAATTTGTTAAAAGTGTGGTGCGTCTTCATGGAGTTCCAGAGGATATTGTCTCCGACAGGGGTTCTCAGTTTATAGCTTGTTTCTGGAGGACATTTTGTGACAGACTGGGTATAAAATTGTCCTTCTCCTCTGGGTACCATCCTAAGTCCAATGGGAAGACTGAAAGAAAAAAAATCAAGATATTGAGCAGTTCCTTCGTTGTTTTGTTTCTGATAATCTGGATGATTGGGCAGATTTTTTTACCTTTGGTTGAATTTGCTCTTAACAACCATGATTCCTCTGTGGCAGGCTACTCTCTGTTTTTCTGTTGTAATGGTAAACACCCTATTTTTGGGCCCTTTTCTGGAGCTAAGTCTTCGGTGCCAGAGGAGAAGTCCTTCTCTTTTCAGATGGAGGATGTCTGGGTCAGGGTAAGGAGAAATCTGGTATCCTATTCATGGAGAACTAAAGTGGTGGCTGACAGGAAAAGGAGAAAAATTGATTTTGTGGTGGGTGACAGAGTGTGGCTATTAGTCCAAAATTTGAAATTGAAGGTCTCCTCTAAAAAGTTGGGTCCTAAGTTTGTGGGTCCTTTTTCTGTGACGGAACTTATTAATGAAGTTTCGGTCAGGTTAGACACTCCCCCTTTGTGGAAAATAAACCCTGTGTTCCATGTCTCTCTGTTAAAAAAAAGTGAGTGCGGTGGAGACTGCACCTACCCTGGACTCAGATGGAGCGTATCAGGTCTCCAGGATTGTGG
Source organism: Leptodactylus fuscus (assembly GCF_031893055.1). Taxonomy (NCBI): domain Eukaryota; kingdom Metazoa; phylum Chordata; class Amphibia; order Anura; family Leptodactylidae; genus Leptodactylus; species Leptodactylus fuscus. Next base: position 124,368,846 of record NC_134268.1, read on the forward strand.
ATTCACAATTTTTGAGGGGAACCCTTCAGTATTTGGTGGCTTGCAAAGGGTATGGTGTAGAAGACAATTCTTGGGTTCGTGCTTCTGAGGTGTCTGCACCCAGACTGGTAGCTGCCTTTCACCGGAGATACCTGGATAAGGCTCGGCCCAGGAATCCAGGGGATTCACGTTGAGGGGGGGGGGGGGGTACTGTCACAACCTGAACTCTTGTGATTAAATTGTGTGCTTACTTGGAAGTGGTGTGAGTGTTGCCTTGTGTGTGAGTTTGGTTTTCCCCTCCACACTTCTACTCTGCACTGTCCTTCAGTTCTGATTGCCTGTCACTGTCTTGGTGTTTGAGGAAGTTTGGGTTCCAGTTTGTTTTCCCCAGTCCCGTGTCAACCCTTTCCTCACCTCTCCACTGTCCCTCTCCTCATTCTCTTGTTGCGTATTGTGTTGTGCTGAGTGTCTGTTGTCCAGCACTTCCCATCCTGTTTGTGTTGTCTGCAGCTGCACCTAGGTTTCTGTAGGGGTGACCACTTTAGTATCCCCAGTCCCTAACCCTCTTGTAGCTCTCATCCTATCTGTCGGCTAGGCCTTCGTGTTCGAGCCCCTTCACACTACGGATACGCTGACTGATTCTGAACATTAAAATACGTTCAGAATCAGCGCGAATAAAGCAGATCCCATTCATTTCAAATGTAACTAAGGGGCAAAATTTTAAAAACTGCTGGTGAAAGGCTCACATCACACCAAGGGGCACAAAATGTAAACACTGCTGGTGCAAGGCTCACATCACACCAAGGGGCAAAATTTTAAAAATCTGCTGATACAAGTCTGTAATCACATCAAGGGGCAAAATTTAAAATCTGCTGCTGCAAGGCTGAACTCACACCAAGGGGCACAATTGAAAAAATGCTGGTGCAAGTCTGAAATAACAGCAAGGGGCAAAAATTTAAAAACTGCTGGTGAAAGGCTCACATCATACCAAGGCGTACAAAATGTAAACACTGCTGGTGCAAGGCTCACATCACACCAAGGGGAAACATTTTAAAATCTGCTGGTGCAAGTCTGTAATCACACCCAGGGGCACAATTTAAAAACTACTGTGGTGCAAGTCTGAACTCACACCAAGGGGCAAAAATTTAAACACTGCTGGTGCAAGGCTCAACTCACCCAAGCGCCTAAGGGCTCTGAGAAGAAAAGACTTACTATAAAACTCCAGTCCTTAACCCCTTCCCGACATCCGCCGTAATAGTACGGCGCTGCCGGGAAGGACTTCCCGCAAACCGCTGTACTACTATGGCGGCTGCATGGTGCACACACAGAACCACCCTGCGGGTGTCAGCCGTAACATACGGCTGACAATGCCCTGTAACACCTGCGGTTGGAACCAGGTCTGATCACAGGTGTTAACCCCTGAGATGCCAGCGGTCAAACATGACCGCCGGCCTCTCTGGGGATCGCGATATAATGGTGCGATATAATGATCGGCACCCTCCGCGCTGGTTTCGGGGGGTGCCGGTGTTGGTAGTGGGCAGCCCGGGGTGTAATCGGTGACCCATGCCGTCCCCTCCACTTGCCTGGTGGATCCTGCCAGGAATGGAAGCAGTCATCCCATGCGTCTGCACAGGATGACTGCTTCCTGTGCTCTGCAATACACGTGTAAGGGTGCATTCACACGGAGTAACGTGCTGCGTGACCTGGCACATATACGCCGTGTGAGATTTTGAGCGCCGTATGCGATCCCATTGATTTCAATGGGAGCCTGGATCGTATACGCCGTGTTATTTTACAGCCAGTTACAAAATTACGCGGCGTATACGAGACTAAATCCCATTGAAATCAATGGGAGCGTATACGGTGCTCAAAATTTCACACGGCGTATACGTGCCAGGTCACGCAGCATGTTACTACATGTGAATGCAGCCTAACACATGTATTGCAGATACATCTAGTGAAGCTGTGATCAGCAGATCACTGCTTCAATCCCCCAAGGGGACAGAAAAAAAAGTGAAAAAAAAAAGTAAAAATAAAAAAGTTTAAATAAGTTTAAAATAAATCCTACTAATAGAAAGTTTGTGTGTTTGGATGTTTGTGAGTTTGGATGTTTGTTCCTCAATCACGCTAAAACGGTTGAACGGATTTTCCTCAAATTTTCCACAAACATACTTTATAGTTAGGATTGAAACATAGGCTACTTTTCGGGAGGCTAATGGACATGGCTTCTTGCCAGGAGGGTCACAAAACCAGGACAGATTACAGTAGCTCCACAATCACACACACTTCTTAGTAGTTCCCCTAACCTCACTGAATGACATTTAATGATATTTACAGACCTTTCAGACTCAGTTTTGGGTCACATACTTCATCAGCCAACCTCCCCCACGCTCCGGGAATGGCATGTTTGAGGAAGACCAGCACACTATGGCCCGCCCGTCCTGTGAGGTCTCGTCCCTGCTGCCCGCTCGCACTTCCTCTCTCCCCCCCTCCCCCTCCTCCTCACACTGAATGCTCTTACATCGCAGCATGTGGGGAAGACAGGAGCCGACTGCTGAGTTTGCTACTGCTGGAATAGGTGAGTAAATTCTTTTGGTAAAATCTGTATGTTTAATATGTATATATGTGTACATTTGTGTAAAGTATGTGTCTTGTATACTGTGTGAGTACTGTATGTTTGTATACAGGTATGTGTGAGTATATACAGTATGCTATAATAATGTGTATGTATACACTCACCGGCCACTTTATTAGGTACACCATGCTAGTAACGGGTTGGACCCCCTTTTGCCTTCAGAACTGCCTCAATTCTTCGTGGCATAGATTCAACAAGGTGCTGGAAGCATTCCTCAGAGATTTTGGTCCATATTGACATGATGGCATCACACAGTTGCCGCAGATTTGTCGACTGCACATCCATGATGCAAATCTCCCGTTCCACCACATCCCAAAGATGCTCTATTGGATTGAGATCTGGTGACTGTGGAGGCCATTGGAGTACAGTGAACTCATTGTCATGTTCAAGAAACCAGTCTGAGATGATTCCAGCTTTATGACATGGCGCATTATCCTGCTGAAAGTAGCCATCAGATGTTGGATACATTGTGGTCATAAAGGGACGGACATGGTCAGCAACAATACTCAGGTAGGCTTTGGCGTTGCAACGATGCTCAATTGGTACCAAGGGGCCCAAAGAGTGCCAAGAAAATATTCCCCACACCATGACACCACCACCACCAGCCTGAACCGTTGATACAAGGCAGGATGGATCCATGCTTTCATGTTGTTGACGCCAAATTCTGACCCTACCATCCGAATGTCGCAGCAGAAATCGAGACTCATCAGACCAGGCAACGTTTTTCCAATCTTCAATTGTCCAATTTCGATGAGCTTGTGCAAATTGTAGCCTCAGTTTCCTGTTCTTAGCTGAAAGGAGTGGCACCCGGTGTGGTCCTCTGCTGCTGTAGCCCATCTGCCTCAAAGTTCGACGTACTCTTCGACGTGCTCTTCTGGCTACCTTGGTTGTAACGGGTGGCTAATTGAGTCACTGTTGCCTTTCCATCAGCTCGAACCAGTCTGGCCATTCTCCTCTGACCTCTGGCATCAACAACGCATTTCCGCCCACAGAACTGCCGCTCACTGGATGTTTTTTCTTTTTCGGACCATTCTTTGTAAACCCTAGAGATGGTTGTGCGTGAAAATCCCAGTAGATCAGCAGTTTCTGAAATACTCAGACCAGCCCTTCTGGCACCAACAACCATGCCACGTTCAAAGGCACTCAAATCACCTTTCTTCCCCATACTGATGCTCGGTTTGAACTGCAGGAGATTGTCTTGACCATGTCTACATGCCTAAATGCACTGAGTTGCCGCCATGTGATTGGCTGATTAGAAATTAAGTGTTAACGAGCAGTTGGACAGGTGTACCTAATAAAGTGGCCGGTGAGTGTATATGTGTGTATATAGAGTATTCATACAAGTATATATATGACTTATATATGGTGTATGAATGTATATAAATGTATATGTGCTATAGTATTGTATATGTGTGAGTATATATTGTATATGTATAAGGCCTGGTTCACATCTGCGTTTGGTGATCTGTTTGGGGAGTTTGCATGGGAACCCCTTCCCCCCCAAATGGATTATCAAACGCATTAGCAAGCGGTGTGCAGTGAAAGTATGCGGACCCCATAGACTATAATAGGGTCAGTGTGCTTTCCGCGCGGTGTCCGCACGAGTCATGTGGACATGAAAGTAGATTGTGAAGTACTTTTCTGTCCGCATGTTCTATGCGGACACTGCACGGAAAGCACATGGACCCCATTATAGTCTATGTGTGCTTTCACTGCATACCACTTGCTAATGTGTTCAGTAGTCTGTTTGGGAGGGTCCCCATGCTGACTCCCCGAATGCATTACTGAACGCAGATGTGAACCAGGCCTGACTGTGTAGGTATATAGTGAGTGCAATCCCATCCACACATTGCAGAAAAACACACATGGCGGACACACTGCAATTTCCAAAACTGTTGCGGTTTTGGAAATCGCAGCATGTCACTTATATCTGCAGAAACACCTGCAGTTTCCCTATAGGTATAAGTCTAAGTTCACACAGGGTTTTATGCTCCAGAACCTGAGGCGGAGGCCGCCTCAGGTTCCGGACCAAAAAACAGGTAGCATTGACTGAATGCCGGTGCACTGCAGTGTCATCCAGCCACGCGCTCTGCTCCAGATTAGGCACAATAAATGGGCCTAGATGGGAGGAGGGAGTGTCTTCAGGCCGAATTGTGAGGCGAAATGACCTGAAGAATGAGCACCTCGCTTCTTTTTCCGGGAGCTCCCGGAAAAAAGAACTGACCGACTCCCATTGATTTCAATGGGAGCCGTCTTTTTGGTCAGGATTTTGAGGCGGATACGGCCTCCTGACCACAAAACCCCGTGTGAACTTACGCTAAAGGAAACAAAGTCCTCAGAGGAAACCTCTGCGGAGTTTCTGCAATAAGCGCTGCAGGAAAAACTGATGTGTTGCCGCCGGGGTTTTTCCGGCAGCGCTTTTTGTTTTGTCTTGCTACATGGGGCCTTAACCTAAGGCTGAGTTCACACGGAGTTATTTGGTCAGGAATCCACCTCAAAATCAGCCTCCAAAAAAGCCTCCCAATAGAACCTGTTAGTGAGCGATCCGGGCGACCGCACACATGCCAGCATAGAGGGCTCTGTGTGCCCTCTCTGGCATGCGAGCCATAGGTTCGCTATCACTGACATAGTGCAACCCCCCCCCCCCCCTCCCTCCAGTGTAATCTATAAGTAGTTCACAGACAAAAGAGTAAAATTGGTAACTATCTATTGTAGTGCTTCAGTGATGCAAGCTCCCTGTATAGTAAGCAATAATGACAATCTTACTATGAGGCAGCTTTTGCCTGACCAATATTGCTGCTCAGTATGGCTGCTTGCACACTACAGTAACACTACAGCCGGGCCGTGGATTCTACAGCTCCATAGACTTCTATTAAGCTACTAAGGATACCAGACATGTTTTGTTAGTGCATGTGTGTGTGCACGCACGCGCGCGCGCACATGTGATCCATATATATGTATGCTTGTGTGCATGCATGTGTGTGTGGTCCGTGTATATGTATGCGTGTGTGGGCATGCGTGTGATCCATGTGTATGTATGCATGTGTGCATACACATGTGTGGTCCGTGAATATGTATGCGTGTGCGCATGCATATATTTGTGTGTGTGTGCATGTGTATGTATGTGTGTGTGCATGCACGTGTTGTCCATGTATATGTATGCTTGTATGTGCGCATGTGATCCATGTGTATGTGCAGTGCAAGTGTCCACACATGCGGTAGTTGTGTGTGAGTACGCATGTGCTATGTTCGTCCGTGTGCGTAGTGTGCATCCATCTGAGTGTGTTTGCGTGTGTGTTGTCCTTGCGAGCGTGTGTGCATGCGGGTGATCCATGTGTATGTATGCGTGTGTGCATGCACGTGTGTGGTCTGTGTATATGTATGCATGTGTGTATGCACACGTGTGAACCATGTGTTTGTGCGTGCGCAGTGCATGTGTCCATGCGTGCGGTAGTTGTGTGTGAGTACGCATGTGCTAAGTTCATCCGCGTGTATAGTGTGCATCCATCTGAGTGTGTTTGCGTGTGGTGTGCATGTGGTATTCATGGGGTAATGATGTTGTATTTGTGGGGTGTTGTTTGTGTTGTGTGTGTCTAGAGTGGTCTGGTATCTGTGTGGTTTTGTGCTTGTGGGTTGGTGTATGTGTGCTGTCTGTGTGATGTTCATATGGTGTTTATTAGAGATGAGCGAACAGTGTTCTATCGAACTCATGTTCGATCGGATATTAGGCTGTTCGGCATGTTCGAATCGAATCGAACACCGCGTGGTAAAGTGCGCCATTACTCGATTCCCCTCCCACCTTCCCTGGCGCCTTTTTTGCTCCAATAACAGCGCAGGGTAGGTGGGACAGGAACTACGACACCGGTGACGTTGAGAAAAGTAGGCAAAACCCATTGGCTGCCGAAAACATGTGACCTCTAATTTAAAAGAACAGCGCCGCCCAGGTTCGCGTCATTCTGAGCTTGCAATTCACCGAGGACGGAGGTTTCCGTCCAGCTAGCTAGGGCTTAGATTCTGGGTAGGCAGGGACAGGCTAGGATAGGAAGGAGAAGACAACCACAACAGCTCTTGTAAGAGCTAAATTCCAGGGAGAAGTTTGTCAGTGTAACGTGGCACTGACGGGCTCAATCGCCGCAACCCAGCTTTCCCAGGATCCTGAATGGAATACACTGTCAGTGTATTCCCGTATACCCGATATATACCCCCGATACCCGTTCCAACGGTGTGCCCCCCCACCTTCACCCCAGAAATACCCTGCAAGTCCCCTAGCAATAGAATTGGGGTTATATACACCCACTATTTTTGCTACTGCCATATAGTGCCATTGTCTGACTGGGAATTCAAAGAATATATTGGGGTTACGTGCACCCACAATTTTTACTACTGGTATACAGTGCCAGTTTCTGACTGGGAATTCAAAGAATATATTGGGGTTATAAATACCCTCATTTCTTGCTACTGCCATATAGTGCCAGTTTCTGACTGGTAATTCAAAGAATATATTGGGGTTACGTGCACCCACAATTTTTACTACTGGTATACAGTGCCATTGTCTGACTGGGAATTCAAAGAATATATTGGGGTTATAAATACCCTCATTTCTTGCTACTGGTATATAGTGCCATTGTCTGACTGGGAATTCAAAGAATATATTGGGGTTACGTGCACCCACAATTTTTACTACTGGTATACAGTGCCAGTTTCTGACTGGGAATTCAAAGAATATATTGGGGTTACAAATACCCTCATTTCTTGCTACTGCCATATAGTGCCAGTTTCTGACTGGTAATTCAAAGAATATATTGGGGTTACGTGCACCCACAATTTTTACTACTGGTATACAGTGCCATTGTCTGACTGGGAATTCAAAGAATATATTGGGGTTATAAATACCCTCATTTCTTGCTACTGCCATATAGTGCCAGTTTCTGACTGGGAATTCAAAGAATATATTGGGGTTACGTGCACCCACAATTTTTACTACTGGTATACAGTGCCATTGTCTGACTGGGAATTCAAAGAATATATTGGGGTTATAAATACCCTCATTTCTTGCTACTGGTATATAGTGCCATTGTCTGACTGGGAATTCAAAGAATATATTGGGGTTACGTGCACCCACAATTTTTACTACTGGTATACAGTGCCAGTTTCTGACTGTGAATTCAAAGAATATATTGGGGTTACAAATACCCTCATTTCTTGCTACTGCCATATAGTGCCAGTTTCTGACTGGTAATTCAAAGAATATATTGGGGTTACGTGCACCCACAATTTTTACTACTGGTATACAGTGCCATTGTCTGACTGGGAATTCAAAGAATATATTGGGGTTATAAATACCCTCATTTCTTGCTACTTCCATATAGTGCCAGTTTCTGACTGGGAATTCAAAGAATATATTGGGGTTATAAATACCCTCATTTCTTGCTACTGGTATATAGTGCCATTGTCTGACTGGGAATTCAAAGAATATATTGGGGTTACGTGCACCCACAATTTTTACTACTGGTATACAGTGCCAGTTTCTGACTGGGAATTCAAAGAATATATTGGGGTTACAAATACCCTCATTTCTTGCTACTGCCATATAGTGCCAGTTTCTGACTGGTAATTCAAAGAATATATTGGGGTTACGTGCACCCACAATTTTTACTACTGGTATATAGTGCCATTGTCTGACTGGGAATTCAAAGAATATATTGGGGTTATAAATACCCTCATTTCTTGCTACTGCCATATAGTGCCAGTTTCTGACTGGGAATTCAAAGAATATATTGGGGTTACGTGCACCCACAATTTTTACTACTGGTATACAGTGCCATTGTCTGACTGGGAATTCAAAGAATATATTGGGGTTATAAATACCCTCATTTCTTGCTACTGGTATATAGTGCCATTGTCTGACTGGGAATTCAAAGAATATATTGGGGTTACGTGCACCCACAATTTTTACTACTGGTATACAGTGCCATTGTCTGACTGGGAATTCAAAGAATATATTGGGGTTATAAATACCCTCATTTCTTGCTACTGCCATATAGTGCCAGTTTCTGACTGGGAATTCAAAGAATATATTGGGGTTATAAATACCCTCATTTCTTGCTACTGGTATATAGTGCCATTGTCTGACTGGGAATTCAAAGAATATATTGGGGTTACGTGCACCCACAATTTTTACTACTGGTATACAGTGCCAGTTTCTGACTGGGAATTCAAAGAATATATTGGGGTTACAAATACCCTCATTTCTTGCTACTGCCATATAGTGCCAGTTTCTGACTGGTAATTCAAAGAATATATTGGGGTTACGTGCACCCACAATTTTTACTACTGGTATACAGTGCCATTGTCTGACTGGGAATTCAAAGAATATATTGGGGTTACAAATACCCTCATTTCTTGCTACTGCCATATAGTGCCAGTTTCTGACTGGTAATTCAAAGAATATATTGGGGTTACAAATACCCTCATTTCTTGCTACTGCCATATAGTGCCAGTTTCTGACTGGTAATTCAAAGAATATATTGGGGTTACGTGCACCCACAATTTTTACTACTGGTATACAGTGCCATTGTCTGACTGGGAATTCAAAGAATATATTGGGGTTATAAATACCCTCATTTCTTGCTACTGCCATATAGTGCCAGTTTCTGACTGGGAATTCAAAGAATATATTGGGGTTACGTGCACCCACAATTTTTACTACTGGTATACAGTGCCATTGTCTGACTGGGAATTCAAAGAATATATTGGGGTTATAAATACCCTCATTTCTTGCTACTGGTATATAGTGCCATTGTCTGACTGGGAATTCAAAGAATATATTGGGGTTACAAATACCCTCATTTCTTGCTACTGCCATATAGTGCCAGTTTCTGACTGGTAATTCAAAGAATATATTGGGGTTACGTGCACCCACAATTTTTACTACTGGTATACAGTGCCATTGTCTGACTGGGAATTCAAAGAATATATTGGGGTTATAAATACCCTCATTTCTTGCTACTGCCATATAGTGCCAGTTTCTGACTGGGAATTCAAAGAATATATTGGGGTTATAAATACCCTCATTTCTTGCTACTGGTATATAGTGCCATTGTCTGACTGGGAATTCAAAGAATATATTGGGGTTACGTGCACCCACAATTTTTACTACTGGTATACAGTGCCAGTTTCTGACTGGGAATTCAAAGAATATATTGGGGTTACAAATACCCTCATTTCTTGCTACTGCCATATAGTGCCAGTTTCTGACTGGTAATTCAAAGAATATATTGGGGTTACGTGCACCCACAATTTTTACTACTGGTATACAGTGCCATTGTCTGACTGGGAATTCAAAGAATATATTGGGGTTACAAATACCCTCATTTCTTGCTACTGCCATATAGTGCCAGTTTCTGACTGGTAATTCAAAGAATATATTGGGGTTACAAATACCCTCATTTCTTGCTACTGTCATATAGTGCCAGTTTCTGACTGGTAATTCAAAGAATATATTGGGGTTACGTGCACCCACAATTTTTACTACTGGTATACAGTGCCATTGTCTGACTGGGAATTCAAAGAATATATTGGGGTTATAAATACCCTCATTTCTTGCTACTGGTATATAGTGCCATTGTCTGACTGGGAATTCAAAGAATATATTGGGGTTACGTGCACCCACAATTTTTACTACTGGTATACAGTGCCAGTTTCTGACTGGGAATTCAAAGAATATATTGGGGTTACAAATACCCTCATTTCTTGCTACTGCCATATAGTGCCAGTTTCTGACTGGTAATTCAAAGAATATATTGGGGTTACGTGCACCCACAATTTTTACTACTGGTATACAGTGCCAGTTTCTGACTGGGAATTCAAAGAATATATTGGGGTTACAAATACCCTCATTTCTTGCTACTGCCATATAGTGCCAGTTTCTGACTGGTAATTCAAAGAATATATTGGGGTTATAAATACCCTCATTTCTTGCTACTGGTATATAGTGCCATTGTCTGACTGGGAATTCAAAGAATATATTGGGGTTACGTGCACCCACAATTTTTGCTACTGGTATATAGTGCCAATTTCTAACTGGGAATTCAAAATGCGCAAGGCTCCCAGAAAGGGACGTGGACGAGGCCGTGGGCGAGGTCGGGGGAATGGTTCTGGGGAGCAAGGTAGCAGTGAAGCCACAGGGCGTCCCGTGCCTACTCCTGTGGGGCAGCAAGCATTGCGCCACTCCACAGTGCCAGGGTTGCTTGCCACATTAACTAAACTGCAGGGTACAAACCTTAGTAGGCCCGAGAACCAGGAACAGGTCTTGCAATGGCTGTCAGAGAACGCTTACAGCACATTGTCCAGCAGCCAGTCAGACTCTGCCTCCTCTCCTCCTATTACCCAACAGTCTTGTCCTCCTTCCTCCCAAAATTCCCAAGCTTCACAGAACAATAACCCCAACTGTTCCTGCTCCCCAGAGCTGTTCTCCGCTCCTTTCATTGTCCCTCAACCTGCCTCTCCACGTCACGATTCCACGAACCTAACAGAGGAGCATCTGTGTCCAGATGCTCAAACACTAGAGTCTCCTCCATCTCCGTTCGATTTGGTGGTGGATGACCAGCAACCCACCCTCATCGACGATGATGTGACGCAGTTGCCGTCAGGGCATCCAGTTGACCGGCGCATTGTGCGGGAGGAGGAGATGAGACAGGAGTTGGAAGAGGAAGTGGTGGATGATGAGGACACTGACCCGACCTGGACAGGGGGGATGTCAAGCGGGGAAAGTAGTGTGGATGTTGAGGCAAGTGCAGCACCAAAAAGGGTAGCTAGAGGCAGAGGCAGAGGTCAGCAGCTTAGGCGAAGCCAGGCCACACCCGGAATCTCCCAAGATGTTCCAGTTCGTACCCAGCCCCGAAAAACTCCCACCTCGAGGGCACGTTTCTCGAAGGTGTGGAGTTTTTTCAAGGAATGCGCCGAGGACAGATATAGTGTTGTCTGCACAATTTGCCTCTCGAAATTGATTAGGGGCTCTGAGAAGAGCAACCTGTCCACCACTTCAATGCGCCGTCATTTGGAATCCAAGCACTGGAATCAGTGGCAGGCAGCAACGGCAGGACAAAGGCCGCCTGCCGTTCACGCCACTGCCACTGCCACTGCCTCTGCCTCTGCCACTGCCACTGCTGACTGTGCTGGCGATGCACTCCAGAGGACGAGCCAGGACACCACTTCATCTGCCTCCGCCACTTTGTTGACTTCTCCCTCATCCTCCCCTGTTCCTGTCTTATCTCCTTCTCCTGCACCATCAAAGGCACCATCATGAGTTCATGTTGGGGTGCTTTACAACCGACAAGCGTATTGTCAAAATCATGGAGGACAACCAGTACTGGATCTTTGCTATCCTTGACCCCCGGTATAAAAACAACATCTCGTCTTTTATTCCGGTAGAGGGGAGGGCCAATCGCATCAATGCTTGCCACAGACAATTGGTGCAGAATATGATGGAGATGTTTCCAGCATGTGACGTTGGCGGCAGGGAGGACAGTTCCTCCAGTAGGCGACCAAGTTCTCACCGGTCCACACAAACGAGGGGCACACTGTCTAAGGTCTGGGACACCTTGATGGCACCCCCTCGCCAAAGTGCCGCCACAGAGGGTCCTAGTGTCACCAGGCGTGAGAAGTATAGGCGCATGTTGCGGGAATACCTTTCCGACCACAGCCCTGTCCTCTCCGACCCCTCTGCGCCCTACACGTATTGGGTGTCGAAGTTGGACCTGTGGCTTGAACTTGCCCTATATGCCTTGGAGGTGCTGTCCTGTCCTGCCGCCAGCGTCCTATCTGAGAGGGTGTTCAGTGCAGCCGGTGGCATCATCACTGACAAGCGCACCCGTCTGTCAGCTGAGAGTGCCGACCGGCTCACTTTGATAAAAATGAACCACCACTGGATAGAGCCTTCATTTTTGTGCCCACCTGTGTAAAGCACCCCAACATGAAACTCCATGTCTGTACTCAACCTCTCCAATTCCTCCGCATCCTCATACTCATCCACCATAAGCGTTGCACAATTCTGCTAATACTAGGCTCCCTCCAACATGATTTCCCCCAACTCTGCTGGTTAGAGGCTCCCTCCACCCTGATTTCCACCAACTCTGCTGGTTAGAGGCTCCCTCCACCCTGCTTTCCCACAACTCTGCTGGTTAGAGGCTCACTCCACCATGAATTTGCCCAAACTGGGCTGTTTAGAGGCTCCCTCCACCATGAATTGGTCCAAACTGGGGTTTTTAGAGGCTCCCTCCACCATGAATTTGCCCAAACTGGGCTGTTTAGAGGCTCCCTCCACCATGAATTGGTCCAAACTGGGTTTTTTAGAGGCTCCCTCCACCATGAATTGGTCCAAACTGGGGTTTTTAGAGGCTCCCTCCACCATGAATTGGTCCAAACTGGGGTTTTTAGAGGCTCCCTCCACCATGAATTTGCCCAAACTGGGCTGTTTAGAGGCTCCCTCCAGCATGAATTGGTCCAAACTGGGGTTTTTAGAGGCTCCCTCCACCATGAATTGGTCCAAACTGGGGTTTTTAGAGGCTCCCTCCACCATGAATTGGTCCAAACTGGGGTTTTTAGAGGCTCCCTCCACCATGAATTGGTCCAAACTGGGGTTTTTAGAGGCTCCCTCCACCATGAATTGGTCCAAACTGGGGTTTTTAGAGGCTCCCTCCACCATGAATTTGCCCAAACTGGGCTGTTTAGAGGCTCCCTCCACCATGAATTGGTCCAAATTGGGGTTTTTAGAGGCTCCCTCCACCATGAATTTGCCCAAACTGGGCTGGTTAGAGGCTCCCTCCACCATGAATTGGTCCAAACTGGGCTGGTTAGAGGCTCCCTCCACCATGAATTGGTCCAAATTGGGGTTTTTAGAGGCTCCCTCCACCATGAATTGGTCCAAACTGGGCTGTTTAGAGGCTCCCTCCACCATGAATTGGTCCAAACTGGGGTTTTTAGAGGCTCCCTCCACCATGAATTGGTCCAAACTGGGCTGGTTAGAGGCTCCCTCCACCATGAATTGGTCCAAACTGGGTTTTTTAGAGGCTCCCTCCACCATGAATTGGTCCAAACTGGGGTTTTTAGAGGCTCCCTCCACCATGAATTTGCCCAAACTGGGCTGTTTAGAGGCTCCCTCCACCATGAATTGGTCCAAATTGGGGTTTTTAGAGGCTCCCTCCACCATGAATTTGCCCAAACTGGGCTGGTTAGAGGCTCCCTCCACCATGAATTGGTCCAAACTGGGCTGGTTAGAGGCTCCCTCCACCATGAATTGGTCCAAATTGGGGTTTTTAGAGGCTCCCTCCACCATGAATTGGTCCAAACTGGGCTGTTTAGAGGCTCCCTCCACCATGAATTGGTCCAAACTGGGCTGTTTAGAGGCTCCCTCCACCATGAATTGGTCCAAACTGGGGTTTTTAGAGGCTCCCTCCACCATGAATTGGTCCAAACTGGGCTGGTTAGAGGCTCCCTCCACCATGAATTGGTCCAAACTGGGTTTTTTAGAGGCTCCCTCCACCATGAATTGGTCCAAACTGGGGTTTTTAGAGGCTCCCTCCACCATGAATTGGTCCAAACTGGGGTTTTTAGAGGCTCCCTCCACCATGAATTGGTCCAAACTGGGGTTTTTAGAGGCTCCCTCCACCATGAATTTGCCCAAACTGGGCTGTTTAGAGGCTCCCTCCACCATGAATTGGTCCAAACTGGGGTTTTTAGAGGCTCCCTCCACCATGAATTGGTCCAAACTGGGGTTTTTAGAGGCTCCCTCCACCATGAATTGGTCCAAACTGGGGTTTTTAGAGGCTCCCTCCACCATGAATTTGCCCAAACTGGGCTGTTTAGAGGCTCCCTCCACCATGAATTGGTCCAAATTGGGGTTTTTAGAGGCTCCCTCCACCATGAATTGGTCCAAACTGGGGTTTTTAGAGGCTCCCTCCACCATGAATTGGTCCAAACTGGGGTTTTTAGAGGCTCCCTCCACCATGAATTTGCCCAAACTGGGCTGTTTAGAGGCTCCCTCCACCATGAATTGGTCCAAATTGGGTTTTTTAGAGGCTCCCTCCACCATGAATTGGTCCAAACTGGGCTGTTTAGAGGCTCCCTCCACCATGAATTGGTCCAAACTGGGGTTTTTAGAGGCTCCCTCCACCATGAATTGGTCCAAACTGGGCTGGTTAGAGGCTCCCTCCACCATGAATTGGTCCAAACTGGGTTTTTTAGAGGCTCCCTCCACCATGAATTGGTCCAAACTGGGGTTTTTAGAGGCTCCCTCCACCATGAATTGGTCCAAACTGGGGTTTTTAGAGGCTCCCTCCACCATGAATTGGTCCAAACGGGTTTTTAGAGGCTCCCTCCACCATGAATTTGCCCAAACTGGGCTGTTTAGAGGCTCCCTCCACCATGAATTGGTCCAAACTGGGTTTTTTAGAGGCTCCCTCCACCATGAATTGGTCCAAACTGGGGTTTTTAGAGGCTCCCTCCACCATGAATTGGTCCAAACTGGGGTTTTTAGAGGCTCCCTCCACCATGAATTTGCCCAAACTGGGCTGTTTAGAGGCTCCCTCCACCATGAATTGGTCCAAATTGGGGTTTTTAGAGGCTCCCTCCACTATGAATTGGTCCAAACTGGGGTTTTTAGAGGCTCCCTCCACCATGAATTTGCCCAAACTGGGCTGTTTAGAGGCTCCCTCCAGCATGAATTGGTCCAAACTGGGGTTTTTAGAGGCTCCCTCCACCATGAATTGGTCCAAACTGGGGTTTTTAGAGGCTCCCTCCACCATGAATTGGTCCAAACTGGGGTTTTTAGAGGCTCCCTCCACCATGAATTGGTCCAAACTGGGCTGGTTAGAGGCTCCCTCCACCATGAATTTGCCCAAACTGGGCTGTTTAGAGGCTCCCTCCACCATGAATTGGTCCAAACGGGGTTTTTTAGAGGCTCCCTCCACCATGAATTTGCCCAAACTGGGCTGGTTAGAGGCTCCCTCCACCATGAATTTGCCCAAACTGGGCTGTTTAGAGGCTCCCTCCACCATGAATTGGTCCAAACTGGGCTGTTTAGAGGCTCCCTCCACCATGAATTGGTCCAAACTGGGTTTTTTTAGAGGCTCCCTCCACCATGAATTGGTCCAAACTGGGGTTTTTAGAGGCTCCCTCCACCATGAATTGGTCCAAACTGGGGTTTTTAGAGGCTCCCTCCACCATGAATTTGCCCAAACTCTGCTGGTTAGAGGCTCAATCCACCCTGATTTTCAAAACAAATGTTGGTGCCAACCTCAACTTACTACAAGGGCCAAATTCACTGCTGGTGACAAGCTCTCCTCACTGCAAGTGCCAAATACACATGTTTCAAGGTGTTTTCCTACTGTCAGAGAGGTGGTATTGAGTGTGTAAAGTGTGTAGTTGTTAGGCTGTGATGTTGGGGTAATAGAGGGTCTTTGGTGTGTTAGATGCCCCCAGACATGCTTCCCCTGCTGTCCCAGTGTCATTCCAGAGGTGTTGGCATCATTTCCTGTGGTGTCATAGTGGACTTGGTGACCCTCCAGACACGGATTTGGGTTTCCCCCTTAACGAGTATATGTTCCCCATAGACTATAATGGGGTTCGAAACCCGTTCGAACACACGAACAGTGAGCGGCTGTTCGATTCGAATTTCGAACCTCGAACATTTTAGTGTTCGCTCATCTCTAGTGTTTATGTGTTGTGTGCGGTGATGCGGCCCCTTTAGCAGCGACTCTTTGGCGCCATCACTATAATCCGTCCCTGTCAGTCACATCTGTTTTCCCCTCAGCGCTTTCACTTTCACATTTCCCCATTATAAGTATAGGGCTAACTTTAGGGGCCCCAATCTTATGATGGGGGGACGCTAGCAAGATGTAACGTGCTAAGTTTTCTGCTCCGGTGGTTGGAGAGGGGGCGTGCCAAATATCACCCAAATCGGGTGAGAACTGTGGATTTGTATAGAGCAGACTACTACAGATTTTGAGTTTTACAATATATATATATATATATACATATATATATATATATATATATATATATATATATATATGTATATAGATAGATAGATAGATAGATAGATAGATAGGACAAAGGGGTATTCCCATCTACATAATTATTTTTACATTTGTAGATAATTAAAAGTTAAACATCTTTGCAAATATAAGTAATTAAAAATTCTGCAGAGTTTTAAAGATTTTCTCTAACTTTCTTAGTGGTGACAGTCTGTTATCTTGATCGGTTGCCAGTGGATACGACCACTAATGCAGAAACTTTCTAAGGTCAGAAAATTAGCCATGATGTCCTTATTGTGGCCGAGATATTTTCTTATACATGTAATGTCCCTGTCCGATAAATCAGCGACAATAAGAAAATCATAGCTGGGTTCCTGACAAGTCCCAGACCATAGAAAGTTTCTGCATTAGTGGTCGTAACCATTGGCAACCAATGAAGACAACAGACTGTCACCACTAAGAAAGTTCGAGAAAATCTTTAAAACTTTGCAGAATTTTTAATCAGTTATATCTGCAAAAATGTTTAACTTTTAATTATCTACAAATATAGATAGGATTATGTACATGGGAATACCCCTTTAACCCCTTCCCGCCGATGGCATTTTTTGATTTTCGTTTTTTGTTTTTGACTCCCCTCCTTCTAAACCCCATAACTTTTTTATTTCTCCGCTCCCAGAGTCATATGAGGTCTTAATTTTTGCGGGACAATTTTTTCTTCATGATGCCACTATTAATTATTCTATATAATGTACTGGGAAGCAGGAAAAAAAATTCAGAATGGGGTGAATTTGAAGAAAAAAATGCATTTCTGCGACTTTCTTACGGGCTTTGGTTTTACGGCGTTCACTGTGCAGCCAAAATGACATGTCCCCTGTATTCTGTGTTTCGGTACGGTTCCAGGGATACCAAATTTATATGGTTTTATTTACATTTTGACCCCTAAAAAAAATTCCAAAACAGTGTTAAAAAATTTTTTTTCTAAAAGTCGCCATATTCCGACAGCCGTAACTTTTTTATACATAGGTGTACGGGGATGCATAGGGCGTCTTTTTTTGCGGGGCCGGGTGTACTTTTTAGTTCTACCATTTTCGGGAAATGTTATTGCTTTGATCACTTTTTATTCAAATTTTTATCAGAATTAAAACAGTGAAAAAATGGCGGTTTGGCACTTTTGACTATTTTTCCTGCTACGGTGTTTACCGAACAGGAAAAATATTTTTATAGATTTGTAGAGCGGGCGATTTCGGACGCGGGGATACCTAACATGTATATGTTTCACAGTTTTTAACTACTTTTATATTTGTTCTAGGGAAAGGGGGGTGATTTGAACTTTTAATACTTTTTATATTTTTTTTTACTTTTTTTTTTTTTTTTTTTTTTTTTTTTGCATTTATTAGACCCCCTAGGGGTGTTGAACCCCAGGGGGTCTGATCACTAATGCAATGCATTACAATGCTAATGCCTTGCAATGCATTGTAAAAAATCATCATCTCTTTTGCAGGCTGTATACACCAGCCTGCAAAAGAGAGAATTTGCAGACCGGCTGGGAGCCTTTAACAAGGCTCCCGGCTGTCATGGCAACGGGGGGTCGGCCCTGGAGCATGCTCCAGGAGCCGGCGATCCCTGCCAAAATGGCGGCGCCCATGCGCCGCCGGGAAGATGGCGCCTCCGGCGCCTTTGACAGCAGCGCCGGAGGGGTTAATGCCTCTGATCGGTCCGGGGACCGATCGGAGGCATTAGAGCCGGTTGTCTACTGCTTAAAGCAGTAGACACCCGGCGGCTATGACGGCCGCCCGGCTCCCGGGCGGTCGCCATAGTTACAGACCCGACACGCGCCGTACTATTACGGCGCATGTCGGGAAGGGGTTAAGGATGGGTACAACAGTGTCATACAGGTCTGCATAAACTGCCGTTTGGATACACAGCGGGACACAGATATGAAGGGGAGCTATTTGACTTTTGGAGTGCAAATTTAGATATTTGGTATCTGAACGCCAAATTATGGGTTGTAGAGACCCAAAGGTACCAGTAAATTAGAATCCCCTATGGGTTGGCCAATTTTGAAAACTGCACCCCTCAAAGAATTTATCAAGGGGCGTAGTGAACAATAGTTTCCATGAAGTGAATGGACAGCAGATGGTGAAAAGTAAATATATAAGCTGCGCCGTAGATTAGGTACACCAAATTCCCTACTATTTTCCCAGTAGCATCTATGATTTGGGGGGGGGGGGTCACTTCTGGTGTCTTTTACATCATAAGCTCTAAATCTGGAGTGTACAGCTTATACATTCCTGTCCTACCTGCCATAGCCAGTTTTGTTCTAATGATTTGGCCATTTGGAGAGGTTTGGCTTTCACATTGTATTTTTTTATGATTATTTTCCTGTAGCCATAACAGAGCTTTTTTTTTATTGCGGGATGGGGAGCATTTTGTAATGACACTATTTTTGGGTGTCTAACTTGACCAATTTAACTCTTTATTAGTTAAAAAAAAAAAAAAAACATCAATTCTGTTATTGCTTTTCAACTTTTAGATTTTTTCCTGTCAATAATAATAATAATAATAATAATGTATTTATTATTATATTTATATAGCACCAGTATATTCCACAGCACTGTACAGTTTGTAGGGTTCAAGTACAGACAAAAAGATACATTACAAAGAAATAGTCACTTCACACATTGGGACAGAGGGCCTTGCTCGCAGGAGCTTACAATCTATGAGGTAGAGGGGTGACACAAGATATAGCAGAGATGGCATCGGAGGCAGCATTATATAATGATCAGACAGTTTTGTAACAGAGATTACAGTCATCACCAGTTGTGTCCTTTAACATGCAGATTGTGCCTGGACATATAAAGTTAACCTGAAACAGCATCATATCGTGTGGGGTAATGTGGAGTGGGAACTGAGGAGGATTCATTTTAGAGATTCTAAAATGGAGGCTGGTTGACGCCAGTGCTTGGCAATCAAAGGCTCAATATCTTAATGATTTAGAGACTATCTGCAATGATGAACGGGCCATAAAGCATTCATTTTGCATTAAAAATGACATAGCATCTTTGTCTGGCGGCAATACCATATTTATATTGGTTTTTATTGCGCTTTACTGCTTTTGCAAATAAAATGTCACTTTTTGAAAATGAACGATTTTCCTGTGGTTACTGTATACTGACACCTATAACTTTTTTACTGTACAGTTGACGGAGAAGTGTCAGGGCTCTTAATTTGTAGGACAAGTTGTACTTTTTACTGGTACCAATGATTGGTATGTATGACTTTCTGTTCACTTTTTATTATTATTTTTTTGGTGAAAGCAAAGTGATCAAAATTTAATTGGCACTTTTTTTTTTAAACTGCATTCACCGTACAGGATAAATCACACTATTTTTGGATAGTGGGGACTTATGCAAACGTGGGGATCTCTAACTTTTTTTGTTTCCATTATATGTATATTCAAATGTAATGGTGTGTTCACACGGGGGAAAATTAAGAAGAATTTCTCTTCATTTTCCGCCGCTGGCATTTTTGTCGCAGAACATTGCATAGTACGAACTATTGGAACTATGCATAGGTAAACAGGAGGCTGTGACTCGGCCTCCTGGGTGCCATGGCAACCCCCCCCCCCTTTCTTGCTGCTACTGCTGTCTTTAATAACCAGGTGTTGGCTTGTCTGGTGATGTTGACCAGCCCCCATCTCCTACTGGCTGCTCTGGCTGTCAAAGTTTAAGCAAAGGCTGCTTTCATCAGTGATGACACTACGGTCATGGTTAGAGTGTTTAACACCTGAAGTCCTTTGCACAATTACAAATATTAATCAATATGCTTATGTGAAACAGGCCTGAGTACCGTAACCTCTTCCTGGGGCTCTCATGGCAACGGATTGCTGGTACCAGATCTTGTTCTAGGTCAGCTTTAACTGAGGTGCCAGGGGCCTTATTGATCGTGTTCAGTGAGGGCACTGATTGCAGGCATTAGCGCCGGGTCTCTGCTGTATAAGGCTGCATGCACATGGAGTTACACCGGGCTTGTAAAAATACTCATTCACAGCCGTACACGCGAGCGCAGCGGTTGGCTCCCGAACACTTCCCATTCACTGCCGGCGTTACGAGCGCTCCCAATGAAATGAATGGGAAGTGTTCGGGAGCCGTCCACTGCGCTCGCGTGTACGGCTGTGAATGAGTATTTTTACAAGCCTGGCGTAACTCCATGTGCATGCAGCCTAAGGCTGCATTCACACGGAGTAACGCCAGCGTGTATCACAGCCATACACGCCGGCGTTACAGCAGGGCTGCCGTACACTTCCCATTCATTTCTATGGGAGTCGGCATGTGAGCGCTCCCCATAGAAATGAATGGGCTGCTTCTTTCACTGCGAGCAGTCCCATTGAAGTGAATGGGATGTGCCGGCGTGTACGGCACGGCATGAGCAGAGCTTGCCGTATACGCCGGCACATCCCATTCACTTCAATGGGACTGCTCGAAGTGAAAGAACTAGCCCATTCATTTCTATGGGAAGCGCTCGTATGCCGGCTCCCATAGAAATGAATGGGAAGTGTACGGCAGCCCTGCTGTAACGCCGGCGTGTATGGCTGTGATACACGCTGGCGTTACTCCGTGTGAATGCAGCCTAACACAGCAGAGACCCAGCGGCCATGGAGGATGATCAGCTCCATACAATTCCAGACAGAAACAGTAGGATAATTTAATTTGATTAATTTATAGTTTCATCTACCTATATATTGGAAAACTTGATTACAATACCAGAGTAGATCCTAGTTAACTGTAGACTTTTTTTTTTGCCTCACAACAATATGCAATATAATACGGGTGATATGCATGGATTTCCCATAGTAGATATCTATATGCCTATGTATCTAGATTATCATACTTGAACTACCACACATGTGCATTTCCATCATCCGAAATTACATTTCACTGTGCATGGTCAGGACTTCCCTCATGTTTGGTGGCCCTGCAATGGCACAGTTGAAATTTAGGACATCTTGTTAGTTGTGTGTTGTCATCAATCGGTGATACACGCACACTATATAATATTAGAGCAGATGCCCCTTGAATTCTGTGATGAAAGTTTGCACTTTTCTATGGTGCGGGGCTGCTGAATATACATGTAGAAGATGATGATTCTTGCGTTTATAAGTCAATAACATTATTACACTGGCAGATCTGAAGAAAGGAAACCCAAATGCAGGTGTGAACCCAGCATATCCTTTACTTCCCACCCAGCCAGGTCATCAGCACTAAGGTCTGTGAACCTACTAAAATTCACCTTTTACCATCACCATGACCACTATGTGTACCCTGCAGCGTATAATGCTTTCCAGTGCCCCCCCAAATGCTTATTTATGCTCCCCAGTGACCCCCACATTGCTTCTTCTTGCTCACTAGAGATGAGCGAACACTATTCAAAACTGCCATTTCGAATAGCATGCTTCCACAGGAATGAATGGAAGCGGCCGCTCCCACAGGAATGAATGGAAGCGGCCGGCACGCCGACTTTGCCGGCGGCCGGCCGCTTAACCCTCTGTGTGCCAGCTGCAGCCATTCATTCCTCTGGGTGCGTGCTATTCGAAACGGCAGTTTTGAATAGCGTTCGCTCATCTCTATTGCTCACCAAAGGCCAACACTGCAGCTGTGACATATAAATAAAGTAATACTTACCCAGTTCTGCTGCTCTCTTCAGCCCAGTCCATTTGCAACCGGATTGCACTGAGCCACAGACATGACTAGCCTGAATGGTGGAGCAGAAATTTAAAGGCTTTCACCTTCACTTTTCTATTCAATTTATCTGCATCCTACGGACGAAGATACAGTTGAAAGAAGAGATGCTGCCATATTGCTTTTAGAGTGTCACAGCACCCCTGGAATGTTTCCATGGCATCCCTGAGTTCTGTAGTACCCTGGAATCACTGTCTTATAATTTCACAATTATTGTGCAGCTACATGTAAATCACAAATCCCCTCATATACTATATTGACTATTTTACTTGAATTGCTTCATAGAAGCAATGTAATGAAATTGTAATGAAAATATGTAAAATGTAAGTTGCCACAAATTTTCAAGGATAAAGTATACTTCATCTTAAAATGACCAACACAAGGATAAAATGTAAATCTGTTTTCAGAAAATTGAATTGTTGTGGACCAAAGACTGTCCTTAAGCCCTTGTTCACATCTGCTTTTGTATTCTGTGCGGGGAGAGTCCGCATGGAGACCCCTCAAACTGAATACAAACGCAATTGCAAGTGCTGTGCTGTAAAAGTACACGGACCCTATAGACTATAAATCTTGTCTGCATGATTCGTGTGGGCAGCACACGGCAAGCATACAGACCCATTATAGTCTATGGGGTCCGTGTGCTTTCACAGCACAACGCTTGCAATTGCATTTGTATTCCGTTCGGGGGGTCTCCATGCGGACTCTCCCCGGACAGAATACAAAAGCAGGTGTGAACAGGGCATAACAAGAGGACAAAAGCAGGGTCTACATCAATTCAAGAATTGAAACCATGTGAAAGTGACAAAGAGATTATGAATGATGTTGGCTTGCATATTCCAGGCCCACAAGGAAAGCCTGCCTGCAAAAATGTTAATTAAAAACATATACAGGCAACATGGAGGCTCAGTGGTTAGCACTGCAGCCTTGCAGCGCTGGATTCCTGGGTTCGAATCCCACCAGGTACAACATCTGGGAAGAATTTGTATGTTCTCCACGTGTTTGCATTTATTTCCTTCCATACTACAAAGACATACTGATAGGAAAAAAATATATTTATGGGGCTCAAAATCCACATTTGAAATTTTTTTTTTTTTTAAACATACTAAACTTCATAATAAATTGGTAATTAGACTCCTAAAATTCAGCATGTTATACATGGACAGTTGTAAAAGAACAGCTTAGGAATACATTGTACTTACATATACCAGTACAGTTCCATGTTCTTGTATCAGTTTCATGAACTGCTCATTTCAGCACTGGTAATGGAAGAAAAGAAAGCATTAAGAATTCTGTATGCATATAAAAAGTAAACCAATTACGCCTCCTGCACATGAGATGAGTGGACTTTTACTGTCTGCACATACTGATCTGAGAACATCATTTGCTGCATGTGGAATTAATAGTATAATTGCTGTGGATTTGTTGAAGATTTCACTCCACACCTTACAAAGCCTACATAAAATACACACTACATGTCAGCTTATGGTGCAGATTTTTCGACAGCATATGGAAGAGATTTTGTCAAATTTCATCCGCTTTGTTATTATTGTCATAAAAAAATTTTCACGCAACACTGTGTCAGAAGTGTAATATTTTATATCCTCAATATATATATAGATTATTATCAAAAACAAACATTGCTAAAGTAATGTTTCGGTCCAAAAAACCCGTGTGAACTTACCCTTATTATGGAGGCTGATGCAAAATGAATGAGGAAGGAAGGATCTTTACTGCAATCATTCCTCCCCTAGTTGGGGCTACACTGACTACTGGCAGGAATGTGCTGATTACATAGGACTATGTGCTTCTGGTATGCTGTATCTTTTATCCTAGTCACCTGATCAATTCATCAGTTTATGGTACTGGCCTGATTTCCAGTCATAGGCCTTGTACTATATGTTAATTGTTAAACACATATAGGAACTTGCGTGCTATTGACACCCAGCACCTCTCAGATACTCTACAGTCCTCCCTGTCCCCCATTTCTTCAATCTCCTGTCCCAATCTGGCCACCAGTCACTATAATGAAACCCTCAAAAATGCATTGGATGAGGTTGCTCCCCCCTCCACTCGTAAAGTCCCACATAGGAGGCAGCAACCCTGGCACACGCCACAGACACGATTTCTCCAGCGATGCTCTAGGTGTGCCGAACGTCTCTGGAGAAAATCACGTTCACCTGCAGATTTCCTCCACTTCAAATGTATGCTTAAAACATATAGCTCTGCCCTTTACCTCGCCAAACAAGACTATTTCACCGCCCTCATCTCTTCTCTATCCAGCAACCCTAAAAGGCTTTTTGAAACCTTTCACTCCTTACTCACACCCAAGGTACAGACGCCATTCACAGACCTTAGTGCTGATGACCTGGCCATGTATTTCCATGATAAAATTGATAAGATCCGTCAGGAAATTACTGCCCAAGCCCCAGGTGGCATTGACTCCCACACCTACGATAGTACTGATTCCCTCACCAGCCGCACTTCAGACTGTCCATTCTCATCTTTTGAACCTGTTACAGAAGAGGAAGTCTCCCAACTACTTTCTTCATCTCGCCCCACAACCTGCAGTAGTGACCCCTTCCCCTCACACCTTCTCCAATCTCTGTCCCCTGCTGTCACTACTGACTATAAGCAAAGGTCTGGTAAGAGAGCACTTAGCCAAGTTACAGGAAACCAAGTCCCCAGGACCAGATGATTTATACCCTAGAGTCCTGAAAGAGATAGCAGAGGAAATAACAGAACCCCTTGCTATAATCTTCGGTAAGTCATGGGAAACAGGAGTGGTCCCTTTAGATTGGAAAAGGGCAAATGTTGTGCCCATCTACAAAAAGGGGAAAAGGGACGATCCAGGAAATTACAGGCCGGTAAGTCTGACCTCGATAGCAGGAAAAATCTTTGAGCAAATTGTCAAGGAACATTTACTTCGGTACCTGGATGGGAAGGCATTAATTAACCAGAGCCAGCACGGCTTTATGACCAATAAATCTTGTCAGACTAACCTGATTTCCTTCTACAACAAAATCACTGAATGGTTGGACCAAGGGAATGCCGTGGACATAGTATATCTTGACTTCAGTAAGGCATTTGATTAAGTATCACATAACCTTCTTATTGAAAAAATGATTAAGTATGGCTTTGACAAAAAATCAGTTAGGTGGATTCACAACTGGCTTAATGATCGGGCACAACGAGTAATACTAAATGGCTACACATCGAACTGGAAGAAAGTCAAAAGCGGGGTGCCGCAGGGCTCTGTTCTGGGCCCAGTACTTTTTAATATCTTTATAAATGATCTGGACGATGGAATTATTGGGGAACTCATAAAATTTGCAGATGATACGAAGATAGGAGGAATAGCCAACACTAGAGAGGAGAGAGAGGGTATTCAAAAGGACTTAGACACACTGGAACAATGGGCTGAGGCGAACAAAATGGTATTTAACAGGGACAAATGCAAAGTTCTACATCTGGGTAACAGAAATGTAAAAAACATATATAGTATGGGAGGAATAGAACTAAGTGATAGCATAGGGGAAAAGGACTTGGGCATAATAGTAGATCACAAATTCAACATGAGCCAACAGTGCGGTGCTGCTGCAAAAAAGGCTAATAAAATTCTGGGATGTATTAAGACAAGCATTGAATCTAGATCAAGAGAGGTCATTATTCCGCTGTACTCTTCCCTGGTCAGACCACACCTGGAATACTGTGTACAATTCTGGGCGCCTCAATTCAAGAAAGACATCGATATATTGGAGCAAGTCCAGAGAAGAGCAACCAAAATGGTGGAAGGTCTGCAAACCATGTCCTATGAGGAGCGCCTAAAAGAACTGGGATTGTTTAGTTTGCAGAAGAGAAGGCTGAGGGGAGATTTAATAGCAGTCTACAAATATATGAAAGGTAGTCACAGTGCAGAGGGATCTACCCTATTCTCATTAGCACAAGGAAGTACAAGAAGCAATGGGATGAAACTAAAGGGAAAGAGATACAGATTAGACATTAGGAAAAACTTTCTGACAGTGAGGGTAGTGAGAGAGTGGAATAGGCTGCCACGGGAGGTGGTGGGCGCTCCATCAATGGAAATCTTCAAGCGGAATCTGGATAAACCTTACTAAAATATTTAACCTCTCTCTCTCTTCTGGAATCTTCCCATCCTCCTTCAAGCATGCTGTTATAACCCCGCTATTGAAAAAACCCTCCCTGGACCCATCCTGTGCTGCTAACTATCGACCCGTCTCTAACCTCCCCTTCATCTCTAAACTTTTGGAACGCCTGGTTTATTCTCGGTTAATCCGTTATCTCTCTGCTAACTCTCTGCTTGACCCCTTACAATCTGGTTTCCGCGCTCTGCACTCTACTGAAACAGCTCTCACAAAAGTCTCTAATGATCTACTAAAGGCTAAATCCAATGGTGACTTCTCTCTTCTTATTCTTCTGGACCTCTCTGCAGCTTTTGACACTGTTGACCATCAACTTCTCCTCACTATGCTCCGCTCAGTCGGCCTCAATGACACTGCGCTCTCCTGGTTCTCCTCTTATCTCTCAGACCGCACTTTCAGTGTATCATTCGCGGGCTCTGTTTCCTCCCCTCTTTCCCTTGCTGTTGGGGTTCCTCAGGGCTCGGTCCTCGGCCCCCTGCTCTTTTCTCTCTACACAGCCCCCATTGGACAAACCATCGCCAGATTTGGCTTCAGGTACCATCTTTATGCTGATGACACCCAATTATACACATCTTCCCGTGACATCACCCCTGCACTCATACAGAACACCAGTGACTGTCTCTCTGCTGTTTCTAATATCATGTCCTCGCTCTATCTGAAACTAAATCTCTCTAAGACTGAACTACTACTGTTTCCACCATCTAACAGATCTGTCCCTGATATATCCATTGCAGTCTCAGGCCTTACTATAACTCCTAGGCAGCATGCCCGCTGCCTTGGGGTCATATTTGACACAGACCTTTCCTTCACCTCTCATATTGAATCACTCGCACGTTCATCTCACCTCCACCTCAAAAACATCTCCAGAATACGCCCTTTCCTTACCAGAGATACACTAAAGACACTTACTGTCTCTCTGATTCATTCTCGCCTTGACTACTGTAACTCCTTACTAATCGGTCTTCCCCTCACTAAACTCTCCCCTCTACAATCTATTCTGAATGCAGCGGCCAGGCTCATCTATCAGGCTAGACGCTACAGCAATGCCTCCGGTCTGTGCCAGTCACTACATTGGCTGCCTATTCATTATAGAATAAAATATAAAGTTATTACTCTCATCCACAAGGCTCTCCATAAAGCCGCACCTCCCTACATTTCTTCCCTCATCTCTGTCTACCGCCCAACCCGTGCTCTCTGCTCACTCAATGATCTAACACTTACATCCTCTATTATCAGAACCTCCCACGCTCGTATACAAGACTTCTCCCGAGCTGCACCACTTCTCTGGAATGCTCTACCCCGGACAATAAGATTAACTCCCAACTTCTACAGTTTCAAACGCAAACTAAAGACGCATCTTTTCAGACAAGCCTATCACAATTCCTAATGCTCAAAATTGTCTGAACACTGTATAAGCAATGCCGCCCCTGCTACCTCTTGTGTCACCCCCTCTACCTCATAGATTGTAAGCTCTTTTGAGCAGGGCCCTCAGTCCCATTGTGTGAAATGACGTTCTTTGTTATGTATGTCTGTATCTGAACCCTATAAATTGTACAGTGCTGCAGAATATGTTGGCGCTATATAAATAAAATGTATTATTATTATTATTATTAATTGCTGATTTAGCAAGCAGTATGCAAATAAATTACTATTTGTGAATATAGCTTCCCCAATCCAAACCAACATACCACAAAAGCTCCATAAACAGAACATCCTATGTTACTTAAACACTGCAGCGTCCCTTCAAGAAATCTCATTTGCTACACTGTAACATCTGGCTGTAAATTATGTGATCAGTATTATGTGATCAGTAATTATGTGGAACAGTATTGGAACATAGATAGAAGTACAAGATTATAAAATTTAATCTAATCTTAGAAAGATCTGTACTTCTTTTGTGTTTTGGATAGATGGACTGACAACGAAAGACATAAGTGAACTTGAAAAAGTGCAAAGACGGGCAACCAAAATTATTAGGGGAATGGGTGGATTGAAGTACTGCGAGAGGTTAACAAACTTGGGATTATTCAGTTTCGAGAAAAGACGTCTATGGGGAGATCTAATAACAATGTAAAAATACATGAAGGGACAATACAAAGAACTTTCTAAGGATCTTTTTACTCCTAGATCAGTGACAGTGACAAGGGGACATCCTCTACGTCTGGAGGAGAGAAAGTTTCACCAGAAACATAGAAGGGGATTCTTCACAGTGAGGGAACCTTCACACGGAGTTACGCTCCGCTCATTCTGATTGTAAAACTCGTTCAGAATGAGCACATAAAAACCAGATCCCATTGATTTCTATGGGTGTCGGCATACGCGCGCTCCCCATTGAAATCAATGGGATACGCGTGTATCCCATTGAAAGCAATAGGTAAAAAAGCCTCCCATTGATTTCAATGGGGAGAGCACGTATGCCGCCACCCATAGAAATCAATGGGATATGGTTTTTATGCGCCCATTCTGAACGTGTTTTAAGTTCAGAATGAATGGAGCATTACTCCGTGTGAAGGCTCCCTAAGAACAGTGAGGCTGTAGAACTCTCTGTCCCAGGAAGTGGTGATGGTGGATTCATTAAACAAGATCAAAGAGGGCCTGAATGCCTTTCTTGAAGAGAAAAATATAACAGCTGATATGTAGACATCTGACTGCCGAGAGAAGAGGATCGCGGAGGTAGTGGGAGCAGCAGCGAGATCGGTAAGTATAACTTTTTTGTTTTATAATAGGCCGCTACCTGCTGGAGTATCTCCAGCAGGTTGCGGCGTATTTACCAACCTTCCCGGACCTGCTCACTGCCGCCCCTGCTTCCCCTTGTACGATAGGCCAAGGAGGCCGGCAGTGAATAGGCCTGGGCCAGGCCGCGATTCCACTGCCGCTATTATTATACTTGGGGGTCTTTTCAGACCCCCGAGTATAATAATTGAAGCCCCAGGGGATGTGAGGGAACATAATAAACAATGTTACGTACCTCTCTGGGATCCGATGTTAGAGGACCTTTCATGGGTTTGGGCAAAGGCTGGAAAGCCGACAGTGCGCTGCATTCATTGATTTCATGATCTGTGCCCCCACTCACACAGTACAGCGTTATAGGCTCGGGCCAGGCCGCGATCCCACTGCCACTATTATTATACTCGAGGGTCTTTTCAGACCCCTGAGTATATTAATCAGAGCCCCAGGGGAAGTGAGGGAACATAATAAATAATGTTACTTACCTCTCCGGGATCCGATGTTAATCCTAGCAGGCTTCGGGCCTATATGGCCAGACGTCACGTGGTCTGGTATATTACCATATAGGCCCAAAGCCTGCTAGGATTAAAGAGGACCTTTCATGGGTATGGGGCACAGGCAGTTCTATATACTGCTGGAAAGCCAACAGTATGCTGAATTCAGTGCACTGTCGGCTTTCACGATCTGTGCCCCGGGTGAGTACCGGTACTGTAGCTCTTCCCAGGCAGAAGGACGTTCCTGATAGTCTATCAGGAATGCCCTTCTTCCCAGCAGCGCCTATAGCGCTGTACTGTGTGAGCAGGGAGGAACGCCTCCCTTCCCTCCTGATAATACTCGTCTACGGACGAGTATTGTGAGCAGAGGGAGGGGGCGTTCCTCCCTGCTCATACAGCACAGCACTATAAGCACTGCTGGGAAGAAGGGCGTTCCTGACATACTGAGCTACAGTACCGGCACTGATAGCTCTTCACCTGGGGCACAGATCATGAAAGCCGATAATATATAGAACTGCCTGTTCCCCAAACCCATGAAAGGTCCTCTTTATTCCTAGCAGGCTTCGGGCCTATATGGTAATATACCAGACCAAGAGACATCTGGGCATTACCATATAGGTCCGAAGCGTGCTAAGATTAACATCGGATCCCGGGGATGTAAGTAACATTGTTTATTATGTTCCCTCACCTCCCCTGGGACTCCGATTATTATACTCGGGGGTCTGAAAAGACTCTCGAGTATAATAGCGGCAGTGGGATCGCGGCCTGGCCCGGACCTATAGCTTTGTACTGTGTGAGCGGGGAGGAACGCCTCCCTCCCCTCCTGATAATACTCTATTATTATTATTACTATTATTACTCTATTCTAGCGGTATATAAAACTGCCTTTGCCCAAACCCATGAAAGGTCCTCTAACATCGGATCCAGGAGAGGTGAGTAACAGTTTTTATTATGTTCCCTCATCTTCCCTGGGGCTCCGATTATTATACTCGGGGGTCTGAAAAGACCCCTGAGTACAATAATAGTTCATGGGTGTGCAACTGTGGGGCATAATAGAGCTTGAGGGGTCCACAGCGGCCCCCTGCAACCTATATTATGCCCCACAGTCTATTGTGCTACTGTGGGGCATAATAAAGGCTGCAGGGCCGCTGTGGGATATATATATATATATATATATATATATATATATATGTATGTATATGTACGGTTGGGTGCGTGGAGAAGTGAGGGGTCAAAGATGTCTA
This sequence comes from Leptodactylus fuscus, assembly GCF_031893055.1. NCBI lineage: Eukaryota > Metazoa > Chordata > Amphibia > Anura > Leptodactylidae > Leptodactylus > Leptodactylus fuscus. The sequence goes on from NC_134268.1 coordinate 124,399,856, forward strand.
TGTTTCAAACTTTACACAGTCAAGTCGCAGCTGAAAGAAGTGGTCATGGCGGTCCAAAGGGAAGAGACGTCTCCTGTGAGTATTACTGCTTTGTATTTATTGTTATGTCCCCCCGCTGTCTGAGGCGGACGATCAAAAGATGAACAACACACGCACCCCCCTCCCGACGCGTCTCCTCAGGCAGCGGAGAGGCTAGGTTCACCACTGCTACTATATAACTAAGAAAGGTGAGGTATAAATAGAGGAGAGGGGTGAAAATGGAGTGTGGGTAGGAGCGCAGAGGGGGGGATATTGGAAGAATTTAACTCCGACAGAGAGCACTCCAATTGCGGGTATTGCTTAATACAGCAGAGACCCAAATGGTTATAACATTCATCTTGCTTCTGAGTGGGTGCCATATGCATTCCTATGGGAAAAGCCAGCTCCCGCATAATGCAAGCTACCAGCTCTCCCGACTAGCATATGATGGGCTGCCACGAGATGTGCTTGCATATAAACTTTCCCATTGCCAAGTCCTTTCTAGCCCGAGATACACTCAAGAGTACGGTCAATGCATTCCTATGGGAAAACGCAAGCTTTCATATTGAAAAGACCAGGTGCTCTTGCTCTATACCTGGTGGTGATCCCTTTGTGCACAGGGCAAGCAACAAGAACTAAGTGCAGACAGGACAGATTTTTTTCTTTAAATCCTAGTAGCAAAGCGCGACAACGTCATTTTAACATCTAAATGAATTTCATGATTTCAAGAATAGTCATACTTCTCAGGGGGCATTGACAGACTTGCAGGACTTTGTGTCTGGCCAAAAGAAATGGTTTCCCCGCGGAGAAGCTGCATACGAACACCGGCAGTTTACTTTGCAAAACCCATTCAAATGAAGGTTGACACAGGCACAAGTGTGAAAGCCCCCACAGGGGTGACTTAGAGTACATCATTCAGCGCTACCTTCAACAGAGCCAAATTACATTGCTAAAACTTTAAATCATGCCGTCAGATCTACAAAGAGATTATTATTATTATTATTTATTTATATAGCACCATTAATTCCATGGTGCTTTACATTTGGGGGTTACATACAATACACAGAATATACAGGTAGATATAATACTAACAATGACCGCCTGGCACAGTGGGGTAGAGGGCCCTGCCCGCGAGGGCTTACAATCTATGAGAGATATATCATAGTGGAAGGATCTGAAGCTAAAATAACTTTTAGGCCTTATTAACATATCTGTGATAATCACAGACTGCATGTGGACCCATTTCTTTTGAAGTGTTCGTTTCCACAAACCAAAACAATAGCAGAGGCATGCTCTATTCTGAGACCATGCAGCTCTATTAAAGTCTATGGGTCTGTAAAAATCACACAGTACAAAGATGCCATTTGTAAGCTGTCCATTTCCATGTACCTAAAGACATTGTAAAGCTGAGTTCACACAGAGTTTTTTGGAGTTTATTTTGACACGGAATCTGCCTCAAAATCCGCCTCCAAAACAACGCCTCCATTGACTACTATTGGAGCCCTGCCTCTTTTTTCCGCTAGCGGAAAAAAAAGGCGACCTGATGTATCTTCAGGCGTATAAAATGGTTTTAGGATTTTATGTAGTGGTGTGTCCCTAGAAGTAGGCTAGAACCTATAATGTGGAGTGGTTTTACCTTTTTATTTTATTATTATTTTACCTTTTTTTTTGTTTTTTTTAAATTAAAGAGGACCTTTCACCTTTTGGGGCACATACGGTTTTATATACCACTAGAAAGCCGACAGTGCGCCGAATTTAATGGAGGCTATTGCTAATAGGTAGAGGTAGTGGCAAATATGCAGCATTGATAGGGATGACTGCTAGGAGTGGGGTAATGGGTATGAGTACATTTGTGTTGACTCAGCCTTATCCACCTCTCACCATTATATTAGGGCTCGTTTACACGGGCACAGAGGGGGCAGATTATAGCATGGAATCCACATCATAATCCGCCCCCTCACAATGGTGGTCTATGGAGACCACTAGCTGCCCTTTCTTCAGGTGGATTTCACAGCAGTACCCTCAGGACTAGCTGTCGCAACGGAATATGCACACGCGGATTTATGTGTAAACTAAGCCTTAGTATTGACTTGCATCTCCAATGTGCTACAATAGCAACACTATTCCTCTGGGGATTTATACCTGTAGAGTGAGGCATACATGTTAAAATAACAACTCTGTGAGGTCATTTCCCTAAAGAAAGTCAGTGATTTGATCAAATCCCTGAACTGTTTTAGGGAAATGATGAAATAATATTGTTTTAGATATGAAAAGTATTTATTTAGTAAAGCATGCATTATTAAATGCAGAGTAGGTAATACAACAATAATCATTGAAACACAAATTATTTATTTGAAACTAATTAACAAAAGAAATTGGTACTTAAGGTGATTTTTTTTTAGTATCTACTTCAACAACATAGGAAAAATTGAACTTAAATAAAAAAACTGAATAGTGGGGCGTGCAATATTATTCGGCCCCTTTATTTTCAGTGCAGCAAACTCATTCCAGAAGTTCAGTGAGGATCTCTGAATGATCCAGTGTTGTATAAATGACTGATGATAAATAGAATCCAACTGTGTGTAATCAAGTTTCCGTATAAATGTGCCTGCTCTGTGATAATCTCAGGGTTCTGTTTAAAGCGCATGAAGACCAAGGAACACACCGGACAGGTCCAAAATACTGCTGTGGAGAAGTTTAAAGCCAGATTTGGATAAAAAAAGATTTCCCAAGCTCCCGCATTTACACATTATATAAACATGATTGGGGTCAAACATATAAGAAAGAAGAATAGCAATTAAGTTAAAAACACAGATACATAAGGGCTTGTCTAGAAAAAAACTCCAGAAATTAAACATCAGCTGAATGGAAAACCATATGGCTATTGAAACAAAATTGGATGTGTAGACATGATTGTAGTAGACCTGCTACTTTATAGAATAATGGAGAAGACTAGATATCAAAAGAACCGCAATATGTGAACATGGTTGAAACAAGTGATTAGACGAAGAATGAACTCTGCATTAATAGAAAAAACAATCATCAACAGCAACTATTTTATACTATGTCGGCACTCAGTATACATAAATTCAGATGTTCACATATATATATATATATATATATATATATATATATATATTTATATATTATATATACACCAGCAATGTGGGAACATGGTTGAAGCAGTTTTTTTTTTTTTTTTTTAAAAGATGTTTGTTCTTCAATCACAGCCAAACGGCTGAATGGATTTTGGTGAAATTTCACACACACACTTGCCAGGAAGGAATGATAGGCTACTTTAAATGTGGGTCACTCACCCCAAATTGCCACCGTCACCCTCCAAACACCCCTCCGGGCTCGGCTATAGAAGCTGGCATTCTGCCAGCGCTGCTCTGTCCACACTCCTCCTCCTCCTATACGCTGTGGGCGGGCTATTGAGCCAGGGCTGCGGCACCATAGGTTGAGGCCTCAATATGGGCGTGCCGATTCAGCAGTGACACAGAGAACAACATGGCGGCCGCCCACAGGGACCCGGAGAAGCAGCTATGCCAGGCTGCCACACACATCGCGGAGGAGGCTGCTGCACCCGACCCAACAGATACAGGTCAGTGCAGTGGGGGGAGGGGGTGTCCCGGGGGAGGGGGGGTGTCTGGCGGGGAGAGGGTGTCCTGGGCAGGTGGGGGGGAGAAGCCGGGGGTAGGGGGTGTCCCCAGGTCCCCAGCTTCAGTTCCCCCCGTGTAGTAACACTCACCTTGGTCTCCTTCGCTCCTGTGTGTGCTGGCTGACTGCATAGACTTCGCGGCCGGCTGCCTGTGTGTCCTATATGAAGCACAGCAAGCTCCGGCGTCTGGTTGCTATGACGCCGGAGCTCACTCTGCTACATAAACGACACACAAGCAACAGCACGAGAAGTCTATGCAGGCAGCCAGCACACACAGGAGCACAGGAAAGAGACAAAGTTGAGTGGTACTACAGGGGGGCCAGTTTTTAAAATCGTCCCCAATCGACCGTCTCCAATTTTGCTGAAAATTTATAAGGATGTACATGTATGTTTGAAACAAGGTTCTGTAAATTTTTAGGGCCAGATATCAAATACCTGGGGCACTGTTGACCTTTCACTGGAGGTTCCACCAAGACCGCGGCTTCAGCTAAGAGGATTTTGCAAACGTTGGCACATAGCCATTAGAGTTCTATACTGGCTATGATGATGAAATTTGACATACTAGCTCAACTTTTGCTGCTAAACACGATAAAATTATTATCGGCTATCAAAAAACAATATATCGGCCACAATTTTGTGTCAAAGTAGCTTGAAAATCATGCCGCAGTACCATATAGGCCCGAAGCCTGAGCTAGTAGTAATAGCATGTTACTGCTAGCACAGGCTTTGGGCCTGTATGGCCTGTATTGACTTGTTTTTTTGCAGGCGGAATTTGCCTGAAGGAAGCTTTTTTTTTTCCGCTAGCAAAAAAAAAAAAGCTAGTGAAACCCATAGAACTCTATAGGGAGGCGTTTTTTCCATGTGGATTCTGACACGGTTTCAGCCCCAAAATCCACGCCAAAAATCTCTGTGTGAATGGACCCTAAGGATTCAGGCCTAAGGAACTGAAATCATAAACTTCATAAGGACGGAAGCCCCCACGGACCGGAAATGCAGTGCATTGCAGTTCTTCCCACAGCGATTTGAACAGCAAGTTCACAGAGTTTTCCTCCGCAGACTTCATGTTACAATTATATCTATGGGGAAGCCGCCGGCGTTTCTGTAGATATAATTGACATGCTGCGATTTTCAAAAACGCAATGGTTTTGGGAATCACAGAGTGTCTGCACTGTAATTTTTTCCACAAAGTGGGGATGAGATTCGCATGAATCCCATCCACTTTGCAAGTACTATCAAACGCCAAGATTTTTCGTTTCGGGCCCATGGGGCCTCAGCCTAAAACAGGTTATTCCAGCATAGTATGCAACCTATTCAGAAAGAGATATGTGAGGATTGTATTTTTACTAAATTGTAAATATTTATTTGAGTGTATTGAAATGTGGCCTTTTTTTTATTAGTTCAAACATAACTTTATATAGTTATACAGCAAAACGGATAATACTTAGATCCTGGTAAACTAAAAATGTTAAATTCTAACACATTGGTTCTTTTATGTTATATCAGATTTGAACTTGCAACTAGTTTATTACCCAGACATTACAAAAGGAATTCTTCCTTATTTTACATCGTAACTTAGTCTGGACATATATATTACATTATGCTCAAACCTGCCTAAAGAGACCCTAAAACTAATTGACCACTATGTGATCCATTTTTTTAATGACTAAAATCACCAGATGAAAATATGAGGCTTGCAGCACTTTTTGGTTCAGTGATTTTTGATGGATCTGTGTCAGACAAATACACAGATGTGACATCCTCAGGGACATGCTACATATTTAGTAGGGGAGTGTCACTATTATTTCCATACGACAAGCTGATCATTATGTAACTTAAGTATTTTCCCTTTAACCCTTTCTGAGTTTAATTTAAACCCATCTATATAACCTCAAAAACTCTTTTAGGTACTATTCCGTTATCGGGCCAGCAAAGCAGTTCAGCACCAGCATCGGGACAGCAGCGGTCAGCAGTTCAGTTCAGCATCGGGAATTACATCCGAATACTGCTGGCCCGATGCTTGTGCCCTGTGTCCAGTACATCAATCGATGACCCCATCCTCCTCCTCCCAGTGCTGCCCCCCAACTCTCCTTACATCTGCCCTGAACTCTCTCCCCACCACACGACTAGGCAGATGCTGGCCTGATAACAGAGGCCGATGCTTGTGCCCTGTGTCTAGTAGCCAGTACATCGATCGATGCACCCATCCTCCTCCTCCCAGTGCCTCCCCCTAGCTCTCCTTACATCTGCCCCGTACCCTCTCCCCGCCACACGACTAGGCCTCACCGAAATCCTGACCAACGCTACTAGTTAGTCGTAGGACGCTGCAGGAAGTTTGTCTTTCCGGCTCGCCGTAGCTCCCCGTTCCTATGGTCAGCATCGGCGCGTCCCTTGTCAAGGCCTGGATTGAACCCAGGTATGTTTCCTTCCGGTCTCCAGTCTCAGGACCGGCCATGGCTTCCAGTGCAGGTGTCTTTCCTCCTGAATCTGAATGGCCAGATTGAGAGCACCGAGATGAGGCCTAGTCATGTCGTGGGGAGAAGGTACGGGGCAGATGTAAGGAGATCTGGGGGGCAGCATTGGAAGGAGGAGGATGGGGGCATCGATGTAAAGGCTACTGGGCACAAGCATCGGGCCAGCATCGCTGAACTGAACTGCTGGCTGCTGCTGTCACAATGCTGGTGCTGAACTGCGCTGCTGCTGGCCCAATAACGGAATAGTACCCTCTTTTACCTCAAAAACCCTCTCCAGGTGAACAATACAGATGTAGAACATGATGTTAACATAAGGTCATGTTGAGTGATCTGTTGTCAAAGCAGTTACTAAAAAAACACACATTAGTGTTTATCCTAAATTCCGGCAACCACTATACTCTTTTTAGTCTTTACCCCAATAGGCCTCTATAGGATTACAGTGCCTACTGTGGTTCCTGTATCAAAGCCAATAACAGGGGGCTGTCACTGATGCAATTCTCTAGTGATAGACTACAGCATTTCTAAATGTCATGTGCCCCTGAGAATGACCAGCACTTAGGGCAGCCCCACGATCACCACAAGAAGAGTTGGAAATCTTTTGTACTTTCCATGTGATCATGTCATTTCCGTGCACGCCCTACGAATCTCGTCACATACACAGCTTCACGATAGCTCCATTGATAGTACAGTGCCCTGGTCTGGCTCTTATGAAGCCAAAGTACATGCAGATGTCTTATATAACCACGTACTGAAAACACACGTACCTATTTAACAGTTTAGTGCCTTCTCGAGATTCCGTGAAGTAAACCTTGAGGACGCCTCAGGTGTCGCCGGGCGTACTATAGAAAAACTCTTTCTACTTCCTATCAGATGGCTGAAAAACAAAAGACAAGCCATATCAAACACTGCTGGCACCCTACCCTCCGTGTCTACAGACCAGGGGGAGAACGCGTCATACTTACTCGAGACAGTCCTACTCCAGGCTCTTTGTTCTCCAGCTGCAGGATGTTGCTCTTCCAGATAGATAATCTCAACCTTCTCAACAGTAAACACACTCACGCTGCCTTCTTTTGTTTCCCGCTTTCTTCTCTGTGCCCTAAACACTCCCTAATTGTAACATTATAGCTGCAGTAACGCTAAACTGTGAAGGATCCTGGGAGTGTAAAAGAAGTGAGGGAAGGAAGCAGTGTGACAGTGCTTTACACTGCTGGAGAGTCAGGGGGCATGTGAAGCACTGCACTTCATGTGTTCACTATATACTGAACCCACCCAGCTCTTGGCATCTGACTTCAGGCACGCCTCTCTCTTGTCACCTAGTTATCCGGAAAGCCAGGGATATAAGAGAGAAAAGACTCCAACAATGCACACATAAATGTGGAAAACTCACTTCCAAATATGGATTTTTGTCAAGTTGCCTTAAAAACAAGAAATAAGCCCTGGTGTGTTTCTAATTCCAGAAAAGACATAATAATAATGGGCTTTTCTACACTGCAATAATAGGGGAGATAAACTATGTAATTCGACAGTGCAAAGTATGAGTGGACTGATGGGAGGTGGGCTAACACATCCAAGTGGGCCCCCAATCTAGGAATACCAATATTATTATCATACAGTGATATAAACTGACTTTATACAGGCATCTGCAGACCAGTAAGGAAAATATTACTAAGGAAAAATGTTGTTTCTTAGGCCCAGTTCACATCTGCGTTCGTGCCATTCCATTACCCTGTGTGGTCCAAATGAAACCGCTAGGTGATACATCTAACGCTGGGTTCACACCAGCGTTCGGCACTCTATATTAGGTTTCCATCTTCTGCCGGCAGAAGACAGAAACCTGTCATGCCGAGTCCGGCCGTGAGCGCCGGTAAGCATTTTGAGCTCTCTACGGCGAAACTGTTTTTTTTTTAAACCGGACATGTCGGACTCTGTATCCGGTTAAAAAAAAACGGTTTCGCTGCAGAGAGCAGAAAACGCTAACCGGCGCTCACGGCTGGACACTTTTCAAACCCATTCAAATGGGTGAGACTTTTGTGTTGAAGTTAATTTGTATTTGAGCTGCTATACGGTGTTGTGAGAAACTGTACATAGTGTCTTTGGGACAGAGGTATTTCAAGTTAATATACTTCGATATACGACATTGTATGATTTGTTATTTTCTGCCAGTAGTGTGTTGACATTTTTTTGTTTGTAAAAGTTGCCATATTCTGACAGCAGTCACTTTTTTATACGTCTGTGTCGGGGGATGTCTTTTTTTGCGGGGCCGGGTGTAGTTTTTAGTTGTTGCATTTTCGGGAAATGCTATTGGTTTGATCACTTTTGATTGATATTTGTATGATAATGTACACTCACCGGCCACTTTATTAGGTACACCATGCTAGTAACGGGTTGGACCCCCTTTTACCTTCAGAACTGCCTCAATTCTTCGTGGCATCGATTCAACAAGGTGCTGGAAGCATTCCTCAGAGATTTTGGTCCATATTGACATGATGGCATCACACAGTTGCCGCAGATTTGTCGGCTGCACATCCATGATGCGAATCTCCCGTTCCACCACATCCCAAAGATGCTCTATTGGATTGAGATCTGGTGACTGTGGAGGCCATTGGAGTACAGTGAACTCATTGTCATGTTCAAGAAACCAGTCTGAGATGATTCCAGCTTTATGACATGGCGCATTATCCTGCTGAAAGTAGCCATCAGATGTTGGGTACATTGTGGTCATAAAGGGATGGACATGGTCAGCAACAATACTCAGGTAGGCTTTGGCGTTGCAACGATGCTCAATTGGTACCAAGGGGCCCAAAGAGTGCCAAGAAAATATTCCCCACACCATGACACCACCACCACCAGCCTGAACCGTTGATACAAGGCAGGATGGATCCATGCTTTCATGTTGTTGACGCCAAATTCTGACCCTACCATCCGAATGTCGCAGCAGAAATCGAGACTCATCAGACCAGGCAACGTTTTTCCAATCTTCAATTGTCCAATTTCGATGAGCTTGTGCAAATTGTAGCCTCAGTTTCCTGTTCTTAGCTGAAAGGAGTGGCACCCGGTGTGGTCTTCTGCTGCTGTAGCCCATCTGCCTCAAAGTTCGACGTACTGTGCGTTCAGAGATGCTCTTCTGGCTACCTTGGTTGTAACGGGTGGCTATTTGAGTCACTGTTGCCTTTCTATCAGCTCAAACCAGTCTGGCCATTCTCCTCTGACCTCTGGCATCAACAACGCATTTCCGCCCACAGAACTGCCGCTCACTGGATGTTTTTTCTTTTTCGGACCATTCTCTGTAAACCCTAGAGATGGTTGTGCGTGAAAATCCCAGTAGATCAGCAGTTTCTGAAATACTCAGACCAGTCCTTCTGGCACCAACAACCATGCCACGTTCAAAGGCACTCAAATCACCTTTCTTCCCCATACTGATGCTCGGTTTGAACTGCAGGAGATTGTCTTGACCATGTCTACATGCCTAAATGCACTGAGTTGCCGCCATGTGATTGGCTGATTAGAAATTAAGTGTTAACGAGCAGTTGGACAGGTGTACCTAATAAAGTGGCCGGTGAGTGTATATAGTGAAAAAAACAGCGGTTTTGGACTTTTCAGTATGTTTACTGCTGCGGCGTTAAGCATCCAGGCAAAATATTTGTATAGCTTTATAGAGGGGGCGATTTCGGACACAAGGATACCAAACATGTATGTGTTTCACAGTATTTAACTACTTTTATATGTGTTCTAAGGAAAGGGGGGTGATTTGAATTTGTAATACTTTTTATTTTTTATTTTTTTTTTTCCTTTTTTTTTTGGTTTTTTTTTTTTTTTTTGCATTTATTAGACCGCCTAGGGGTATTGACATGGGTGGGAGGTGTCGCGGATTGCCAGAGCAGGGGGGGGCGGCAAACATGGCTGCTCCGGAGCGTTAAAGAGAGCCTCCTGGAGTATCGTTAAAATGAGGGGCAAAGTGGTAAAGTGTATATATATGTGATTGTGTGGGGTTAGGGGCTAAGCTGTAGAGGGCAATATGAACTTTGTGGCTTGCTATGGTCCAAAGTAAGTGAGATTGCAGAGATGGTGATGTGAGTTTGTTTTTTGTGGGGGTCCTGGCACAAAAGTATGTGTGCTATTGTGACGAAAAGTAGCCTATTGCGCAATCCTGTGTAGTAAGTATGTTTGTGGAAACTTTCAGCCAAATTGGTGGAGTGGGTAAGTATGTTTGTGGAAACTTTCAGCCAAATCGGTGGAGCGGGTTTTGCGTGATTGAGGAACAAACATTAAAACACACAAACCCTCAAACTCACAAACTCACAAACTATTAATAGGAAGGATGTGCCTCTGGGTTATGTTTGTATGTCCTATTCATATGTTCTACTAGCCTCTGCCCACGACTTCGTCTGTGGATTGTTGGAGTTGATGATCCGACTATATTCTGCAAATTGCTGCCATTGATGGTTTGCCTGCTCTGGCGTTTTGGCAGCTCTTAAGCTGTCCTGCTGCTGAACTTGTTCCTCACACCGTGCCTGTAATTATTCGGGCATCTCAGCAGCTCGCTGGGACACCATATAATGAGCCTGATCCGGCATTTCGACAGCTGTCAAGCTGGCCTGTCGCTGAACGTGTTCTTCGCGCTGTGACCGGGATTTTTCCGGCATCTCAGCAGCTCGCTGGTAAGCCATATAATGAGCTTGTTGTTGGAATTGATGATCCGCAGACTCCGGTGTTTTGGCAGCTCTTAAGCTGGCCTGTCACTGAATTAGTTTTTCGCGCTGTGCCTGTGATTGTTTCGGCATCTGTGCAGCTCGCTGGGAAGCCATATAATGAGCGTGTGGCTGGCATTGATGGTCCGCATGCTCCGGCGTTTCGGCAACTCTCAAGCTGGCCTGCTGCTGAACTCGTTCCTCACGCTGTGCCCGTGATTGTTGCGGCATCTCAGTTGTTGGCGTTGATGATCCGGCTGCTCCGGTGTTTTGGCAACTCTAAAGTTGGCCTGGCACTGAAGTTGTTCTTCGCACCATGTCTGTAATTTTTCTTGCATCTCAGTAGCTCTCTGGGACGACATATAATGCATGTGTTGTTGGCGCCGATGACCCCTGTCAGCTCTGCTTGAGGAGAACTCTGATGACTTCTGGCTTCCTTCATAGCTCTCATTGTTTGCGACAGATAAGATTCCCCCCCCCCCCACATGTTTAAAAGAATTTTAAGGGCTGGAAAGGACGTTGCAATAGGAAAGTTCATATGCAAGCACAGCTCGTGGCAGCCCATCATATGATAGTTGGGAGAACTGGCAGCTTGCATTATGCACGAGCTGACGTTTTCCCTTAGGAATACATTGAGCGTACTCTTGAGTGTATCTCGGGCTGGAAAGCATATAGCAATGGGAAAGTTCATATGCAAGCAAATCTCGTGGCATCCAAACATATGCTAGTCGGGAGAGCTGGCAGCTTGCATTCTGCGGGAGCTGGAATTTTTTCCATAGGAATGTATTGACTGTACTCTTGAGTGTATCTCGGGCTGGAAAAGACTTAGCAATGGAAAAGTTTATATACAAGCACATCTCGTGGCAGCCCATCATATTCTAGTCGGGAGAGCTGGGCAGCTTGAATTATGCGGGAACTGGAGTTTTCCAATAGGAATGCATTGACGGTGCTCTTGAGTGTATCTCGGCCTAGAAAGGACTTAGCAATGGGAAAGTTCATATGTAAGCACATCTCCTGGCATCCCATCATATACTAGTCGGGAGAGCTGGCAGCTTGCATTATGCAGGAACTGGCGTTTTTCCATAAGAATATATTGACTGTATTCTTGAGTGTATCTAGGCCTGGAAAGGACATAGCAATGGGAAGGTTCATATGTAAGCACATCTCCTGGCAGCCCATCATATGCTAGTCGGGAGAGCATGGCAGCTTGCATCATGCGGACGCTGTTGTTTTCCCATAGGAATGAATTGACAGTACTCATGAGTGTATCTCGGCCTGGAAAGGACATAGCAATGGGAAAGTTCATATGTAAGCACATCTCCTGGCAGCCCATCATATGCTAGTCGGGAGAGCATGGCAGCTTGCATCATGCGGACGCTGTTGTTTTCCCATAGGAATGAATTGACAGTACTCATGAGTGTATCTCGGCCTGGAAAGGACATAGCAATGGGAAAGTTCATATGCTAGCACATCTCGTGGCAGCCCATCATATGCTAGTTGGCAGAGCTGTCAGCTTGCATCATGTGGGAGCTGGCTTTTTCCGATAGGAATGCATTACCCGTACTCTTGAGTATATCTCGGACTGATAAGAACTTAGCAATGGGAAAGTTCATATGCAAGCGCATCTCATGGCAGCCCATCATATGCTATTCGGGAGAGCTTGGCAGCTTGCATTATGCAAGAGCTGGCGTTTTCTTTTAGGAATGCATTGATCGTACTCTTGAGTGTATCTCGGCCTGGAAAGGGCTTAGCAATGGGAAAGTTCATATACAAACACATCTCGTAGCAGCCCATCATATGCCAGTTAGGAGAGCTGGAAGCTTGCATTATGCAGGAGCTGGATTTTTCCCTTAGGAGTGCATTGACCGTACTATTGAGTGTATCTCGGGATGGAAAAGACTTAGCAATGGGAAACGTTATATGCAAGCACATCTCGTGGCAGCCCATCATATTCTAACCGGGAGAGCTTGGCAGCTTGAATTGTGCTGGAACTGGAGTTTTTCCATAGGAATGCATTGACGGTGCTCTTCAGGGTATCTCGGCCTGGAAAGGACTTAGCAATGGGAAAGTTGATATGTAAGCACATCTCCTGGCAGTCCATCATAATAGTGATGAGAGCTGGCAGCTTGTATTATGCAGGAGCTGGCGTTTTCCCATAGGAATGTATTGACGGTTCTCTTGAGTGTATCTCGGGTTGGAAAGGACTTAGCAATGGGAAGGTTCATATGCAAGCACATCTCGTGGCAGCCCATCATATGCAAGTCGGTAGAGCTGTTAGCTTGCATTATTCGGGAGCCGGTGTTTTCTCATAGGAATGCATTGACCGAACTCTTGATTGTATTTCGGCCTGGAAAGGACTAAGCAATGGGAAAGTTCATATGCAAGCACATCTCGTGGCAGCCCATCATATGCTAGTCGGGAGAGCTGTCAGCTTGCATTATGCGGGAGCTGGCGTTTTCCCATAGGAATGCATTGACAGTACTCATGAGTGTATCTCGGCCTGGAAAGGACTTAGCAATGGGAAAGTTCATATGCTAGCACATCTCGTGGCAGCCCATCACATGGTAGTCGGGAGAGCTTTCAGCTTGCATCATGTGGGAGCTGGCGTTTTCCCATAGGAACACATTGACCGTACTCTTGAGAATTTTTCGGCCTGGAATGGACTTAGCAAAGGGAAAATTCATATGCAAGCACATCTCGTGGCAGCCCATCATATTCCTTTTTTTTTTGTTTTATGTAGATTGTGAACCCCACATGAGGCTCTCAATGTACATTTTTCCCTATCAGTGTATCTTTTTGGAATATGGGATGCAAATCTATGCAAACACCGGAGAAAATACAAATTCCTTGCAGATGGTTTTTTTGTCCATAGCTGGATTTGAACCGAGGACAGCAGCGCTGCAAGACTGCAGTGCTAACCACTGAGCCACGTGTGGCCCCCTCATCCCATCATATCCTAGTCGGTAGAGCTTGGCAGCTAGCATTATGTGGGAGCTGGCGTTTTCCCATAGGAATGCATTGACCGTACTCTTGAGTGCATCTCGGCCTGGAAAGGACTTAGCAGTAGGAAAGTTCATATGCAAGTACATCTCATGGCAGCCCATCATATGCTAATCGGGAGAGCTTAGCAGCTTGCATTATGCAAGAGCTGGCGTTTTCTCATAGGAATGCATTGACCGTACTCTTGAGTGTATCTCTGCCTGAAAAAGAACTTAGCAATAGGAAAGTTTATATACAAACACATCTCGTGGCAGCCCATCATATGCCAGTCGAGAGAGCAGGAAGCTTGCATTATGCAGGAGCTTGCTTTTTCCTATAGGAGTGCATTGACCGTACTCTTGAGTGAATCTCGGGTTGGAAAGGACTTAGCATTGGGAAAGTTCATATGCACGCACATCTCGTGGCACCCAAACATATGCTAGTCGGAAGAGCTGGCAGTTTGCATTATGTGGGAGCTGGCATTTTTTCCATAGGAATATATTAACTGTACACTTGAGTGTATCTCAGGCTGGAAAAAACTTAGCAATGGGAAAGTTTATATGCAAGCACATCTCAAGGCAGCCCATCATATTCTAGTCGGGAGAGCTTGGCAGCTTGAATTATGCGGGAACTGAAGTTTTCCCATAGGAATGCATTGACGGTGCTCTTCAGTGTATCTCGGCCTAGAAAGGACTTAGCAATGGCAGCCCATCATATGCTAGTCGGGAGAGCTGTCAGCTTGCATTTTGTGGGAGGTGTTGTTTTCCCGTAGGAATGCATTGACCATACTTTTGAGTGTATCTCGGCCTGGAAAGACTTTGCTGTGGGAGAGTTCATATGCAAGCACATCTCATGGCAGCCCATCATATGCTAGTCGGGAGAGCTGATATCTTGCATTATGCGGGAGCTGTCATTTTCTTGTAGTAATGCATTGACGGTGCTCTTCAGTGTACCTCGGCTTGGGAAGGACTTAGCAATGGAAAACTTCATATGCAAGCACATCTAGTGGCAGCCCATTATATGCTAGTCGGGAGAACTGGCAGCTTGAATTATGCGGGAGCTGTCGTTTTCGTGTAGGAATGCATTGACCGTACTGTTGAGTGTATCTCGGCCTGGAAAGGACTTAGCAATAGGAAAATTCATATGCAAGCATATCTCGTGGCAGCCCATCATATGCTAGTTAGGAGAGCTTGGCAGCTTGCATTATGCGGGAGCTGGTGTTTTCCCATAGGAATGCATTGACCATACTCTTGAGTGTATCTCGGCCTGGAAAGGACTTAGCAATAGGAAAGTTCATATGCAAGCACATCTCGTGGCAGACCATCATATGCTGGTCGAGAGAGCTGGCAGCTTGCATTATGCAGGAGCTGGCGTTTTTCCGTAGGAATGCATTGACCGTACTCTTGAGTGTATCTCGGACTAGAAAGAACTTAGCAATGGGAGAGTTCATATGCAAGCACATCTCGTCGCAGTCCATCATATGCCAGTCGGGAGAGCTTGGCAGCTTGTATTATGCAAGAGCTGGTGATTTCCCATAAGAATGCATTGACCTTACTCTTGAGTGTATCTCGCTCTGGAAAGGACTTAGCAATGGTAAAGTTTATATCCAAGCATGTCTTGTGGCAGCCCATCATATGCTAGGTGGGAGAGCTTGGCAGCTTTCATCATGCAGGAGCTGGCTTTTTCCCATAAGAATGCTTTGACCGTACTCTTGAGTGTATTTCAGCCTGGAAAGAACTTAGCAATGGGAAAGTTCATATGCAAGCACATCTCCTGGCAGCCCATCATATGCTATTCGGGACAGCTTGGCAACTTACGTCATGCGGGAGCTGGCGTTTTCCCATAGGAATGCATTGACCGTACATTTGAGTGTATCTCGGCCTGGAAAGACTTTGCAGTGGGAGAGTTCATATGCAAGCACATCTCATGGCATCCCATCATATGCTAGTCGGGAGAGCTGCCAGCTTGCATTATGCAGGAGTTGTAGTTTTCCAATAGTAATGCATTCACTGTGCTCTTCAGTGGATCTCAGCCTGGGAAGGACTTAGTAATAAAAAACTTCATATGCATGCACATCTCATGGCAGCCGATCATATGCTAGTTGGGAGAACTGGCAGCTTGCATTATTTGGGAGCTGTCGTTTTCCCATATGAATGCATTGACGTACTCTTGATTGAATCTCGGCCTGGAAAGGACTTAGCAATGGGAAAGTTCATATGCAAGCACATCTCGTGGCAGCCCATCATATGCTAGTTGAGAGACTTGACAGCTTGAATTATGCGGGAGCTGTCGTTTTCCTGTAGGAATGCATTGACGGTACTCTTGAGTGTATCTTGGCCTTTAAAAGACTTAGCAATGGAAAAGTACATATGCAAGCACATCTCGTGACAGCCCATCATATGCTACTTGGGAGAGCTTGGCAGCTTTCATTATGCAGGAGCTGGCGTTTTCCCATAGGAATGCATTGACCTTACTCTTGAGTATATCTCGGACTGGAAAGGACTTAGCAATGGGAAAGTTGGTATGCAAACACATCTCCTGGCAGCCCATCATATGCTAGTCGGGAGAGGTTGGCAGCTTGCATCTTGTGGGAGGTGGGATTTTCCCATAGGAATGCATTGAATGTACTCTTGAGTGTATCTCGGCCTGGAAGGATATAGCAATGGCAAAGTTCATATGCAAGCACATCTCGTTACAGCCCATCATATGCTAGTTGAGATACCTGACAGCTTGAATTATGCGGAAGTTGTCGTTTTCCCATAGGAATGCATTGACCGTACTCTTGAGTGTATTTCGGCATGGAAAGGACTAAGTAATAGGAAAGTACATAGGCAAGCACATCTCCTGGCAGCTCATCATATGCTAGTCGGGAGAGCTTGGCAGCTTTCATTATGCAGGAGCTGTCGTTGTCCCGTAGGAATGCATTGATCTTACACTTGAGTATATCTCGGACTGGAAAGGACTTAGCAACGGGAAATTTCATATGCAAGTATGTTTCATGGCAGCCCATCATATGCTAGTCGGGAGAGCTGGCAGCTTGCAATATTCGGGAGCTGGCGTTTTACCATAGGAATGCATTGACCGTACTCTTGAGTGTATCTCGGCCTAGTAAGGACTTAGCAATAGGAAAGTTCATATGCAAGCACATCTCGTGGCAGCCCATCATATACTGGTCGGGAGAGCTGTCAGCTTGCATTAGACAGGAGCTGGCAATTTCCGATAGGAATGCATTGACCTTACACTTGAGTATATCTCGGACTGGAAAAAACTTAGCAATGGGAAAGGTTATATGCAAGCACATCTCATGGCAGCCCATCATATGCTATTCGGGAGAGCTTGGCATTTTGCATTATACAAGAGCTGGCGTTTTCTTTTAGGAATGCATTGATCGTACTCTTGAGTGTATCTCGGCCCTCGAAAAGGGCTTAGCAATGGGAAAGTTTATAAGCAAACACATCTTGTAGCAGCCCATCATAAGCCAATCGGGAGAGCTGGAAGCTTGCATTATGCAGGAGCTGGCTTTTTCCCGTAGAAGTGCATTGACCGTACTCTTGAGTGTATTTCGGGTTGGAAAGGACTTAGCTATGGGAAAGTTCATATGCAAGCATATCTCGTGGCAGCCCATCATATACTAGTCAGGAGAGCTGGCAACTTGTATTATGCAGGAGCTGTTGTTTTCCCATAGGAATGCATTGACCGTACTCTTGAGTGCATCTCGGCCTGGAAAGGACTTAGCAGTAGGAAAGTTCATATGCAAGTACATCTCATGGCAGCCCATCATATGCTAATCGGGAGAGCTTAGCAGCTTGCATTATGCAAGAGCTGGCGTTTTCTCATAGGAATGCATTGACCGTACTCTTCAGTGTATCTCGGGTTGGAAAGGACTTAGCAATGGGAAAGTTCATATCTCATGGCAGCCCATCATATGCTAGTCCAGAGAGCTGGCAGCTTGCAATATTCGGGAGCTGGCGTTTTACCATAGGAATGCATTGACCGTACTCTTAAGTGTATCTCGGCCTCGAAGGATATAGCAATGGCAAAGTTCATATGCAAGCACATCTCGTGGTAGCCCATCATATGCTGGTTGGGAGAGTTGTCAGCTTGCATTATGTGGGAGCTGACGTTTCCCCGTAGGAATGCATTGACCGTACTCTTGAGTGTATCTTGGCCTGGAAAGACTTAGCAGTGGGATAGTTCATATGCAAGCACATCTCGTGGCAGCCTATCACGTGTTAGTCGGGAGAGCTGGCAGTTTGCATTATTCGGGAGCCGGCTTCTTCTCATAGGAAAGTATTGACAGTGCTCTTGAGTGTTTTTCAGCCTGAGAAGGACTTAGCAATGGAAAAGTTCATATGCAAGCATATCTCGTGGCAGCCCATCATATATTTTTTTTTTTAATGTAGATTGTGAACCCCATATAAGGCTCACAATGTACATTTCTCCCTATCAGTGTGTTTGAACCTTGGCAGCTTTCATTATGCAGGAGCTGGCGTTTTCCCATAAGAATGCTTTGACCGTACTCTTGAGTGTATCTCGGCCTGGAAAGGACTTAGCAATGGGAAAGTTTATATACAAACACATATCGTGACACCCCGTTATATTCTGGTCGGGCGAGCTGGCACCTTGCATTATGAAGGAGCTGGCATTTTCCCAGGAATGCATTGACCGTACTCTTAAGTGTATTTCAGGACTTAGCAATGGAAAAGTTCATATGCAAGCATATCTCATGGCAGCCCATCGTATATTTTTTGAAATACCCCACATGTGGGCGTAAACTGATTTTTGGGTACACAGCAGTGCATGGAAGGGAAGGAGCAACACTGGGTGTGTGAACAGCAGATTTTGCTGGAATAATTTTCAGGCACCATGCCTCATTTGCAGAGACCCTAGAGTACCAAAACAATGGAAACCCTCCAAAAGTGACCCCATTTTAGAATCTACACCCCTCACAGAATTCATCAAGGGGTATAGTCAGCATTTTGACCCTACAGTTATTCCACAGATTTTACTAACATTGGGATGTGTAAATGAAAAATTACTAAAATGTCACTTTATCCCCAAAGTTTTAATTTTCACAAGGGGATAAAGGAGTAAAAGCCCCCCACAGTTTGTTAAAAAATTTCTCCTGAACACGGCAATACCCCATGTGTGGCCATATTCTGCTGTATGGGTACATGGCGGGGCTCAGAATGGAAGGAGCGCTATTTGGCTTTTGGATGGCAGATTTTGCTGGAATAATTTTAGGTGCCATGTCGCATTAGCAGAGCCCCTAGAGAACCAATACAGTGGAAACCCCCTAAAAGTGACCCCATTTTGGAAACTACACCCCCCAAAGAACATATGAAAGGGTATAGTGAGCATTTTGACCCTACAGCTGTTTCACAGATTTTATTAACATTGGGGCATGAAAATGAAAAATTACTTTTTTTCCAATAAACTGTCAATTTAGCCCCAAATTTTTCATTTTCACAAGAGGATAAAGGGGAAAAAGCTCCATAAAGTTCGTTAAACAATTTCTCCTGAACACAGAAATGCCCCATATGTGGCCATAATCTGCTGTATGGGAACATGGTGGGGCTCAGAATGGAAAGCGCTATTTTAATTTTGAAGGACAGATTTTGCTGGAATATTTTTCAAGTCCCATGTCGCATTTGCAGAGCCTCTAAAGTATCAATACAGTGGAAACCCCCTATAAGTGACCCCATTTTGGAAACTACACCACTCATAGAATTTATCTAGGGGTAGAGTGAGCATTTTGGCCTCACAGCTGTTTCACAGATTTTATTAACATTGGGGCGTAAAAATGAAAAATTACTTTTTTTTCACAATGTATCGTCCATTTAGCGCCATATTTTTAATTTTGCAAGTAGTTAAAAAATTAAAAGCCCCCCACAGTTTGTTACAAAATTTCTCCTGAACACGGCAATACCCCATATGTGGCCATAATCTGCTGTATGGGTACATGGTGAGGCTCAGAATGGAAAGAGAGGTATTTGGATTTTGGAGGGCAGATGTGGCTGGAATAGTTTTGAGGTGCCATGTCACATTTGCTGAGCCCCTAAAGTACCAATACAATGGAAACCCCTCAAAAGTGACCCCATTTTATAAACTACACCTGTCATGGAATGAATCAAGGGGTATTATCATTTTGTGCCTAAAATGCTTCCAAAAAATGAATGTCCAAAATGAAAATTGAAATTTTGAAAGAAATATGCCATTTCGGTGCCCAATACGTTGCACCCACTTTGTGTTGTCAGAGACCTGCACTCCTAAAACTATTAAGGGGCCATCCCGAGGGGCAAAAAATGATATATGTGGGTGTAAACTGCTGCTTGGGCACACAGCAGGGCTCAGAAGGGAAGGAGCACTGCGCTTTTTAGCTTTTGGGGTACAGATTTAGAGGGACTTTCTGGGGGCCATGTTCCTTTTGGAGAGACCTGGAGGTAACTGTAAACCCCATTTTGTAGGGGCAAGTTTAGGGTCTCTGCAAAAGTGTCATGGCATCCAAAAACCAAACCATCTGTGCTCCATAAACCCAATAACCCTTCTGTGTCCGTCTGTGCCCTAATATCAGTTTATAACCACTTATGACATTACGTACGTTATCCCGGGTACACCAGTGTCATACATGTGCCCTAATATCAGTTTATACCCACATATGACATTACGTCCGTTATCCCGGGTACACCAGTGTCATACATGTGGCATAAACTGTAGTTTGGGTACACAGCAGGGCGCAGAAGGGAAGGAGCGCTATTTTGGTTTCTGGAGCACAGTTTGGTTTTTGGACGTCACTTTTGCAAAGCCCCTGAATTGTCAATAAAGTGGAATCCGCAGACATGTCACCCTATTTTGGACACTAGCCCACTGATGGGATTTATCAAGTGGCGTAGCGAGAATTTTTAACCCTTGAGTGTTGCATTTATTTAGTTTCCAGAAATGAAATCGCAACTGATAATGAGAAGTTAAAAATGAAAAATTTACAGAGATTCGCCATTTCAGTGCCCGATATGTTGTGCCCAACTTATGTCATCAGAGACACTCCAAAAACTGGTAAGCGGGTATCCCGGGCACAACAGCTTTCAGAGCGTTCATCTCTGATACAAGTCAGGCACAATATATTACGCACAGAAATGATGTATTCCTGGAAAAATGGTCATTTTCACCTCTCACAATCAGCTTCGTATTCATTTATGGATAATAAGTTATAGCAAAACTTGGGGGCTAAAAATGCTCTCTGTACCCCTGGATAAATCCTTCAGGGGTGTAGTTTCCAAAATAGGGTCTCATATCAGGGGATTCCACTTTACTGGCGTTTCAGCTGTGCAAAAGTGTCATGGCATCCAAAAACCAAACCGTCTGCGCTCCAAAAACCCAATAACCCTTCTTCCCTTCTGTGTCTGGCTGTGCCCCAATATCAGTTTATACCCACATATGACATTACGTCCGTTATCCCGGGTACACCAGTGTCATACATGTGTCATACATGTGTCATAAACTGCAGTTTGGGCGCACAGCAGGGCGCAGAAGGGAAGGAGCGCGATGAGGCTTTTGGAGTACAGATTCAGATGTTTGGTATCTGGACGCCATGTCATGTTTGTAGAGCCTGTAAGGTACCAGAAAAGTGGATTCCCCAAAGGAGTGACCCCATTTTGAAAACTGCACCCCTCAAAGAATTTATCAGGGGGTGTAGTGAGTATTAGTATCCGGACGTGACTGCACGGCGGATGGCGAAGAGGGAATATATAAGCGGTGCGGAGAACATTGCAGACACCAAATTCCCTACTATGTCCCAGTAGCTCCTATGATTGGGGGAGTCACTCTGGGGGTCACTTTGGGGGTCACTTCTGGTGTCTGTTCCCTCATAAGCTGTAAATCTGGGGTGTCCACTGATATTCGCTCACACTGCTTATACATTCCCTTCCTGACGCCGCCAGTTGTATTCTAATAATTTGGCGATTTTGGTTTTTTTTGTCTTCACATTACTAGATGCTATATTTTCTTTATTCTTTTGGTGACGCGGCCATATAAGGGCTTGTTGTTTGCGGGATGTGATGTATTTTGTAATGACACCATTTTTGGGTGCCTACAACATACTGAATACATTTTATTAACTCTTTCTTGCTGGAT
This sequence comes from Leptodactylus fuscus, assembly GCF_031893055.1. Taxonomy (NCBI): domain Eukaryota; kingdom Metazoa; phylum Chordata; class Amphibia; order Anura; family Leptodactylidae; genus Leptodactylus; species Leptodactylus fuscus. The sequence continues at coordinate 124,421,803 of NC_134268.1, forward strand.
TTAAAAAAAAAATAAAAAATCAATCCTGGCATTGAGTTGTACCCTTTAAATTTTGCGCCATGCAGCGTACAGTATAAGTAACATGTAGCCTTTATTCTGCGGGTCGGTACGGTTACGGCGATACCTCATTTATAGTATTTTTTTATGCGATACTAATTCTGCAGAACAAAAACACATTTGGGGACATAAATCAGTGATTTTTGCATCGCCATCTTCTGAGAGGCGTAACATTTTTATTTTTCGGTTGACAGTGTTGGTTGAGGGCTTATTTTTTGCGGGACAACCTGCGCTTTTTATTGGTACTGTTGTGGGGTGCATATGATTTTTTGATCACTTTTTATAGCATATTTTGTAAGGTGATATGGTGAAAAATCATTACTTCTGGCGGGTTTTTTCCGTTTTTTTTTTCAGCTGTACACCATATACATTAAATATAATTTCAGTTTTATTGTACAGGTTGTTACGGACGCGGCGATACCAAATTTGCATTGTTTTTATTAATTTTTAGTACTTTTTTTATATAATTCATTTTGTATAGAGAAAAAGGGATTTTTGGGCTTTATAACTTTATTACTTTTTTCATACACTTTATTTTTTTTTAACTTTTTTTTTTTTAACTTTTTCATGTGTCCATTTAGGACACTTCAATCAGTTGATGCTTTGATGAAAGCATCAACTGAATCTGCACAATAGCAGACAGGACACGAGCAGGACATGAACCTGCTCGTGTCCTGTAAGCTGCAGAGGAAGTGAGCTGCATCGCTCACTTCCTCCATCGGTCGGCAGGATCAACCAGGTATGTGGGGCTCCGGTAGTCTGGGGTCACTGGCCAGACCCCAGACTACCTTCTACTGACATCGGCACCCCCCGATCTCGCCGCGGGGGGTGCCGATCAGCTTCAATCTTCGGCGGATCCCTTTCGATCGCGCCGTGATGTTTCACGGCACGATCGAAAGGGTTAAAACGTTCAGTCGGAACTGAGTCCGACTGAACGTTGTTGAGGGGGTGGTTAGGTGTTAGTAACACCTAACCCCTGCCCTCCCCCCGCCCCACCCCCTGCCTAGTGAGTCTCTGAAGACCGGCCGTAAATTTACTATCGGCTGGTCTTAGAGACCAGGACTGCTGGCCGTAAATTTACGGCCAGCGGTCCTTAACCGGTTAATGTAGATTGTGAACCCCATATAAGGCTCACAATGTACATTTCTCCCTATCAGTGTGTCTTTTTGGAATATGGGATGGAAATCTTCGCAAACACGTCAGAAAATACAGACTCCTTGCAGATAGTTTTTTTGCCATTAGCAGGATTTGAACCGAGGACAGCAGCGCTGCAAGAATGAGGCTGGGCTGAGGGGGCCACACGGTGGCTCAGTGTGGCCCCCTCAGCCCATCATATTCTAGTCTGTACAGCTTGGCAGCTTGAATTATGCGGGAGCTGTCGTTTTCCCATAGGAATGCATTGACCATACTCTTGAGTGTATCTCGGCCTGGTAAGGACTTAGCAATAGGAAAGTTCATATGCAAACACATCTCGTGGCAGCCCATCATATGCTTGTTGGGAGAGCTGGCAGCTTGCATTCTGCAGGAGCTGGCGTTTTCCGATAGGAATAAATTGACCGTACTCTTGAGTATATCTCGGACTGGAAAGAACTTAGCAATGGGACAGTTCATATGCAAGCACATCTCATTGAAGCCCATCATATGCTAGTCGGGAGAGCTTGGTAGCTTGCATTATGCAAGAGCTGGCGTTTTCTTTTAGGAATGCATTGATCATACTCTTGAGTGTATCTCGGCCTGGAAGGATATAACTATGTGAAAGTTCATATGCAAGCACATCTCGTGTCATCCCATCATATGCTGGTTGGGAGAGCTGTCAGCTTGCATTTTGCGGGAGCTGGCATTTTTTTTCCATAGGAATGTATTGTCCGTACTCTTGAGTGTATATCGGGATGGAAAAGACTTAGCAATGGGAAAGTTTATTTGCAAGCACATCTCGTGGCAGCCCATCATTTTCTAGTCTGGAGAGCTTGGCAGCTTGAATTATGCCGGAACTGGAGTTTTCCCATAGGAATGCATTGACGGTGCTCTTGAGTGTATCTCGGCCTGGAAAGGACTTAGCAATGGGAAAGTTCATATGCAAGCACATCTCATGGCAGCCCATCATATGCTAGTTGGGAGAGGATGGCAGTTTGCATTATGTTGGAGCTGGCATTTTCCCATAGGAATGCATTGACCGTACTCGAGTGTATCTCGGGTTGGAAAAGACTTAGCAATGGGAAAGTTCATATGCAAGCACATCTCATGGCAGCCCATCATATGCTAGTCGCGAGAGCTGGCAGCTTGCAATATTTGGGAGCTGGCATTTTACCATAGGAATGCATTGACCGTACTCTTGAGTGTATCTCGGCCTGGAAGGATATAGCAATGGGAAAGTTCATATGCAAGCACATCTCGTGGCAGCCCATCATATGCTGGTTGGGAGAGCTGTTAGCTTGCATTATGCGGGAGCTGGAGTTTTCCCATAGGAATGCATTGACCTTACTCTTGAGCATATTTTGGCCTGGAAAGGACTTAGCAATGGGAAAGTTCATATGTAAGCAAATCTCGTGACAGCCCATCATATGCTAGTCTGGAGAGCTGGCAGCTTGCATTATGCAGGAGCTGGCGTTTTCTCATAGGAATGCATTGACCGTATTGTTGAGTGTATTTCGGCCTAAGAAGAACTTAGCAATGCAAAAGTTCATATGCAAGCAAATCTCGTGGCAGCCCATCATATTCTTTTTTTTTTTTCTATGTAGATTGTGAACCCCATATAAGGCTCACAATGTACATTTTTCCCTATAAGTGCGTTTTTTTTGGAATATGGGATGGAAATCTACGCAAACATGGGAGAAAATACAGACTCCTTGCATATAGTTTTTTTGCCATTAGCAGGTTTTGAACTGAAGACAGCAGTGCTGGAAGACTGAGACTCGGCTGAGGGGGCCACACGGTGGCTCAGTGGTTACACTGAGCCACCGTGTGGCCCCCTCAGCCCATCATATTCTAGTCTGTAGAGCTTGGCAGCTTGCATTATGCAGGAGCTGGCGTTTTCCCATAGGAATGCATTGACCGTACTCTTGAGTGTATCTCGGCCTGGAAAGGACTTAGCAATAGGAAAGTTCATATGCAAGCACATCTCATGGCAGCCCATCATATGCTAGTCGCGAGAGCTTGGCAGTTTGCATTATGCAAGAGCTGACGTTTTCTTTTAGGAATGCATTGATAGTACTCTTGAGTGTATCTCGGCCTGGAAAGGGCTTAGCAACGGGAAATTTCATATGTAAGTACATTTCATGGCAGCCCATCATATACTGGTCGGGAGAGCTGTCAGCTTGCATTAGGCAGGAGCTGGCGATTTCCGATAGGAATGCATTGACCTTACTCTTGAATATATCTCGGACTGGAAAGAACTTAGCAATGGGAAAGTTTATATGCAAGCACATCTCATGGCAGGCCATTATATGCTATTCGGGAGAGCTTGGCAGCTTGCATTAAACAAGAGCTGGCGTTTTTTTTTAGGAATGCATTGATTGTACTCTTGAGTGTATCTCGGCCTGGAAAGGGCTTAGCAATGGGAAAGTTTATATGCAAGCACATCTCATGGCTGCCCATCATATGCTATTCGGGAGAGCTTGGCATTTTGCATTATACAAGAGCTGACGTTTTCTTTTAGGAATGCATTGATCGTACTCTTGAGTGTATCTCGGCCCTTGAAAGGGCTTAGCAATGGGAAAATTTATAAGCAAACACATCTTGTGGCAGCCCATCATAAGCCAGTCGGGAGAACTGGAAGCTTGCATTATGCAGGAGCTGGCTTTTTCCCGTAGAAGTGCATTGACCGTACTCTTGAGTGTATTTCGGGTTGGAAAGGACTTAGCAATGGGAAAGTTCATATGCAAGCATATCTCGTGGCAGCCCATCATATACTAGTCAGGAGAGCTGGCAACTTGTATTATGCAGGAGCTGGCGTTTTCCCATAGGAATGTATTGACTTTGGGGGCGGAGCTTGACCGTCTAGCGAGGTGGACGCATGAGCCTGTAGCTCCACGTCGTAGAGGCAGAAAGAGAGCCCAGCAGCCGTTTTCCCGTTGCCAGCATGGTCAGAACGGGCAAAGAGAAAGGTGGTGAAGCCCTTGCCACCCCGAAAATGGCACTCCAGCAGCTAGACTTACAGCGGTTTGCCCGAAAACAGAGCCCGCATCACAGCGTGAATACTCACAAGATGGCGCCGGATGGCGCGAACACAGGGTCAGCCGCGACGTCAGACCAGGAGAGTGGAGGTGAGGAAGACAGTGATGTGAGCCAGGCTGCATCAATTTCTAGGTCTTTCTTGAAAAAGGCTCTGAATCATGCCCTAGCCCAAGCCTTACAGCCAGTGAGGGCTGACCTGGCTGATATAAAAGCCGAATTAACTACTGTGAATACTAGAGTGGATACAGTAGAGGAGACCTGCTCAACTTTATCAAAGCATGCTGCGTTTTTGGCCTCCACTCTCTCCTCACAGAAAGAACAAATTGATAGGACCCTTACTCTCTTGGAGGACCAGGAGAATAGGGGGAGAAGGAGAAATGTCCGTATCAAAGGTTTGCCGGAGGATGTGGAACAAATAGACCTGAAGGATAAGGTAACCGCCATCTTTACTGATTTACTAGGCCCCGACCGAGCCTCCTCGATGGTGATTGAGAGAGCACATAGGGCCCTCAGACCTAAGCCGAAACCCTCAGACCCCCCTAGAGACGTAATCTGCAGTTTGCTTTCCTTTCTGGATGCCCAGGACATTCTTGCTGCAGCTAGAGCTAAAAATGATTATACATTTGAGTCTTATAAGCTTACCTTCTACCAGGACTTGGCTCCCTCCACTCTGGCAAAACGCCGACAACTTCGCCCGTTGCTAGATACTCTCCGCCAAATGAACATCCCCTATGCTTGGTTATATCCTTTTGGTCTCTCGATCCATCATAAGGGCAGGAGACTGACGATCCAGACACCAACTGATTTGCCTTATGTTTGGGAACAACTGAATATTGCCCCGCTGGACATCCCGTCCTGGATGCCTACCCCTGACTTGGCAGACCTGCCGGACTTACCTCCCGCTGCAACCTGGAAGAAACCCAGAAGGGCTAAGTCCCCGAAATCCAAGAGGGCCCTACATCATGCTTTGCTTTCCCCGTGAAGAACATTCCCTCGCTTAGGGTATACCACCCTCCCCTTCTCCTGAAACCTTTATCTGCAATGTGGCCACCGTGACATTCTTATCTTATGATGGCGGCCATCTCGCTAGTTGGCCGCGGACTTTATTTACCTGCTTACATAATTTGCTTAGTTAGCTGTGGGCGGTATGGCTAATATCTAGAGTTATATTGATGCTGTTCTTCTCGGTAGGGGGAGGACGGGTGACTCAAATGTTTTTTCATATTGCTATTGTGAGGAAAACGTTACTTTGATTTTTTTTTTACTTGAATTCATGTGGGCGCTCTTCTTTCTTTCTGCCTTATGTTATCAAGTTCTTTTTTCTCCCCAAGTGGTCAATATCTTGGTACACTGTTGTGATACCTCTCTGTTGACCTGGTCCCCTCTGACTAGGGAACCTTTCTTTTTGTAGCAGTGTCCTTACAGGCTCGGACACTTATAGCGTGCACTTGATTAGTTCTTACCTTGCTAAATCAAAAGTTTACTTGTTTAGCTTTGTGTATATTTGTTACTAATTGTCTTTGTGTCTTTTTCCCAGAGTTCTTTTTTACCCCATTCACCTGCCTGTTCTTTCCTCTACCTATCTTTTATCTTCTACTCTCTCTTTCTTCTCTGGATGGCTGCGGGTAGTTCTACTGGAGCCCACCACAAGATGGCAGTGGCAACGATATCTACTCTCAATGCTCATGGCCTAAATTCCCCGGAGAAGAGGCATGGAGTTCAGATTTTGCTCCGAAAAGCGCAGACTAAGATCCTCTTCCTGCAGGAAACCCACTTCAAGAGAGGTAAAATTCCTAAACTTCCAACCAACTATTTTGCTCAGTGGTTTCATAATCCCAGTGATTCCAGTGCCTCTAGAGGCGTTTCCATAGCTCTACATCACTCTATTCCGTTTAAGTGTGAACACCGTTTCGCAGACTCAGAGGGCAGAGTTTTATTCCTAAAAGGGAAAATTGCTTCGGACGTATATACTCTTGTAAATCTATACGTACCCACCACAGGCCAAGTGAACTGGTTGGTCAAGACCTTTGAATCTTTACAATTATTTGCAGAAGGGGTGATTGTGTTGGGGACAGATTTAAACTTGACCCTAAACCCCCTCTTGGACTCCTCTTCTATGAGATCTCAGACCTCGCAAAGAGCCCTGCGCAAAGTATATAACCTATTGCAATCCTTGTCTCTGGTAGACGTATGGAGAACGCAACACCCTACGACAAAGGACTTTACCTTTTACTCGAACCCTAGAGCTTCATATCAGAGGTTGGACTATATTTTTGTTTCAAGGAAACTTCTGAATTTTTGCAGAAAATCTGTCATAGGCCAGATATCCGTATCAGACCATGCCCCAGTACATTGTAATTTACTGTTAGCACCAATTCCCCGAACAGATATGACTTGGAGACTAAATGAAAGGTTGCTAGACTCCGGAGAGACTAGGGACTACATTTCTAAACACCTTGCCGAATTTTTCCAAATAAACTCAACTCCTGATGTGAGCCCGACGGTGGTGTGGGAGACACACAAACACTACATTAGAGGTCTTCTAATTTCCCAAGGCGCCAAGCAAAAAAGGCAGCAACAACAACATATAGATTCCCCTCTCCAACAGATAGCGAGTATAGAGAGCCTCCACAAGAGATCGCAGTTGGAGTCTTATCATAGTAAGTTACTAGCCCTTAGGTTAGAGCTTAGAGATATTCTATCTGTGAAGGCATCAAAACACTTGTTAAATTATAAGCAGATGTTATACGCCCATGGAAACAAAGGAGGTCGCATGATGACTTCCCTTATAAAAAAGGCACAATCCAGAACGTTCATTTCTTCTATTAAAGACAACTTAGGTGATGTAGTCTCCTCAACACCAAAAATTGCAGAAGCTTTTAGATCCTTTTATACGAACCTGTATAACCTTAATGCTGTTGCTCCTGATCACGCTCCTGAGTCTAGACGGTCAGCTATAAAAGAATTCTTAGCTCCACTTAAACTTCCTAGTTTAGATCCAGATAAGGCGGAAGAATTGCTTGATCCGATATCTGAATCGGAAGTAAAGTCTGTGATTAACACTTTCCCCATGCATAAGAGCCCTGGACCTGATGGCTATTCATTGATATATTATAAGTTGTTCTTACAAAACCTTCTATCCCCTTTCACGAGATCTTTGAATGCTACCCTACAAGGTTGTAGTCTTCCATCACAGGCGCTGGAGGCACACGTTACTTTGATTGCCAAGGAGGGAAGGGACCCACAATGTTGCAAAAATTACCGTCCGATATCGCTCCTGAACTTGGACTTGAAGTTCTGGGCAAAATTGCTTTCATTACGCCTTAAGCCCCTCCTGCCGTCTTTGATTCATGATGAACAAGTAGGATTTATTAAATCGAGAGAAGGTAGACAAAATTCAACTCGATTATTACATGCTTTGCGGTTTGCAGCTGACTCCTCTATCCCACTAGTCCTTCTCGGCTTAGATGCCGAAAAGGCGTTTGATAGAATTAACTGGGACTTTATGACACTGACCCTAGAGAAGTTCGGCTTTCCGCCGGAATTCATTTCGGCCGTTTTATCCCTTTATAACGGGCCGAGCGCACGTATTAAAGTGAATGGTACCTTATACTCTCCCTTCCAAATCTCAAACGGAACTCGGCAGGGTTGCCCCCTCTCACCCGCCTTGTTCATCCTGTCCCTTGAACCTTTTCTACAGACAATTAGGGAACACCCTTCAATTCATGGCCTGCAATTCGATAGATGCTCCCTTCACTCCTTGGCATTCGCCGACGATGTGCTGCTACTCCTAACTGAACCTGAGGAAAGCCTCCGCTCGGTTTTGCATGTTATTGAGACTTATGGTGAGTTGTCTTACTATAAAGTGAATCTAGATAAATGTGAGATCCTTAACGTCTCCCTCCCAATGCAACAAGTAGCTTCTCTGAAGAGATCCCTTCCTTTTTCTTGGTCTGCTTCTCATATTAAATACCTAGGGGTCTATATCCCAAGTTTACTTACAGATGTTTTCAAGTTAAATTACGAAACACTTATACAAGAAGTACGCAGACTTTTGAAGAAATATGACATACCATGCATCTCATGGTTTGGGAGACGCAGCTTGTTGAATACCTATATTACCCCAAAGATAACCTACGTCCTCCGGATGCTACCTGTCAAACTTCCCAACTCGTTTTTTAGAACCATACGGTCCATTTTCTCTAAATTTTTGTGGAGAGGAAAGAGACCTCGATTAGCTTATTCAGCACTCTCTAGAAGGAAATCTGAGGGTGGCATAAATCTCCCAGACATACAGAAACTGTACGAGACCATTCAACTCCAATTTTGGATGGAAATGACGTCTGCACCTCGGGAGTCTACGCTCAGAGACATACTGCGCTCCACCTATGGCAATACTTTGCTCAAGGCGTTGTGGCTTCCATCTACCTCTTCGACCGCTAGAGATATGGCACTTAATAAGTCGGATTTGCTGCTGGGGGGTGCCATTCATGCATGGGACTTAGTACAACTGACTGCTGCTCCACCTCCATCCCTCTGCTTACCAGCAGGCCTGATACCTTATCTGATTCCAGACATCCTTCACCCTATTGCGGATTTCTGGGACCTACTTTTGCATATTCCGTTAGCAGATTTCTTTGACGGAGAAGGTTTACCCTCGCCTGAAGCGGTTGCAAACTTAGCAGCTCTTGCCCAGCATAAAGGATCGCTTACTTTTCTGCACTTCTCCCACTATGCGAAATGCAAACAGAAGTTTGAGAGTCTCTTTGAGTGGAAACGCAGCCCTACTTACCTTGAACAGCTCCACTTTCAGGCAGATCCTTCTAAATTCAAGATGTCTCTTCTTCTGAACAAGGTTGTTCGTCCTCCGTCTGCTACGAAACCTTTTTTCCTCCTTAGTTGGGAGAGGGATCTTGAGTTAACACTGACCTCTGAACAGCTTAAAATTGTGATGGACAGATCGTGTGGTACCTCAACGTGTGTTCGAATACAGGAGACACATTACAAGCTTCTCACACGCTGGTTCCGGTCACCGGCGTGGTTAAATGCTCATAAATTGATTGATTCTGCAGTCTGCTGGAGATGCAAAAGAGACACAGGCACGCTGCTACACATCTGGTGGACTTGCTCAAATATCCGACCGTTTTGGGAGGAGGTGGAGGTCAAGATAAGATCCTTGGGTTTTCAGGACTTTAAAATTACGCCGCCTCTTGTTGTTTTCTTCCTCCCGATACCAGACATACCTGCTAGGTCGCAACATTTGATTTATCACCTGCTCTCGGCTGCCAAGGCACTAATACCCCCCCTGTGGAAACAGACTGAGTCCCCCTCTCTCTCTCACTGGCTCGCTAAAGTGGATCAAATAGCTAAGTTTGAAGAACTTTTGAGCTGGTCCCGTAGAAACAGAAAGTCATATCTTTCCCTCTGGTCGCCATGGCTGGACAATAGATGATTACGCTAAGCCAATTTTTTGGATGCCCGCAGTCACCCATTCTATTTCACCTCTCTGCCACTCTTTCTGCCCCTTCATTGTCTCCTTTCTTCCTTTCTTTCTTTCTTTCTTTCTTTCTTTCTTTCTTTCTTTCTTTCTTTCTTTCTTTCTTTCTTTCTTTCCTCTTTCTTTTTTCTCTTGTCCATGTGTTAGTGCTGTCTGTATCTGTGTACCCCCCCCTCCTCCCCCCCCCTCTCCTCCCTCCCACCCTCCCCTCTTCTTGTCTCTTCCCTACCCTACCTTTCCTTCCCTCTACCTCCCCCCCTGCCCTATCCTCTTCAAAACCAAAAAACATGTAAAAATTGTTTATTGACATTTATGATGCTGTTTGTTTTGATGGGTTTTTTTTGCAAGTTGTACCTCCGCATCATCTTGCTTTATGGAGCTGCGACTCCGCTGAACCTAAGGTACTCTGCTTTTGTTTATTTCTTTGTTATTCTGCCAATAAACTTAAAATATATAAAAAAAAAAAAAGGAATGTATTGACTTTATTCTTGAGTGTATCTCGGCCTGAAAAGGACTTAGCAATGGGAAAGTTCATATGCAAGCACATCTCGTGGCAGCCCATCATATGCAAGTCGGCAGCTGTCAGCTTGCATTATGCGGGAGCTGTTGTTTTCCCATAGGAATGCATTGACCGTACTCTTGAGTGTATCTCGGCCTGGAAAGGACTTAGCAATAGGAAAGTTCATATGCAAGCACATCTCATGGCAGCCCATCATATGCTAGTTGCGAGAGCTTGGCAGCTTGCATTATGCAAGAGCTGGCGTTTTCTTTTAGGAATGCATTGATAGTACTCTTGAGTGTATCTCGGCCTGGAAAGGGCTTAGCAACGGGAAATTTCATATGCAAGTACATTTCATGGCAGCCCATCATATACTGGTCGGGAGAGCTGTCAGCTTGCATTAGGCAGGAGCTGGCGATTTCCGATAGGAATGCATTGACCTTACTCTTGAATATATCTCGGACTGGAAAGAACTTAGCAATGGGAAAGTTTATATGCAAGCACATCTCATGGCAAGCCATTATACGCTATTCAGGAGAGCTTGGCAGCTTGCATTAAACAAGAGCTGGCATTTTTTTTTAGGAATGCATTGACTGTACTCTTGAGTGTATCTCAGCCTAGAAAGGACTTAGCAATGGGAAAGTTCATATGCAAGCACATCTCGTGGCAGCCCATCATATGCTAGTCGGGAGAGCTTGGCAGCTTGCATTATGCAAGAGCTGGCGATTTCCCATATGAATGCATTGACCTTACTCTTGAGTGTATCTCGGCCTGGAAAGGACTTAGCAATGGTAAAGTTTATATGCAAGCATGTCTCGTGGCAGCCCATCATATGCTAGGTGGGAGAGCTTGGCAGCTTTCATTATGCAGGAGCTGGCGTTTTCCCATAAGAATGCTTTGACCGTACTCTTGAGTGTATCTCGACCTGGAAAGGACTTAGCAATGGGAAAGTTTATATGCAAGCACATATCGTGGCACCCCGTCATATGCTGGTCGGGAGAGCTGGCACCTTGCATTATGAAAAAGCTGGCATTTTCCCAGGAATGCATTGACCGTACTCTTAAGTGTATTTCAGCCTGGAAAGAACTTAGCAATGGGAGAGTTCATATGCAAGCACATCTCATGGTAGCTAGAGATGAGCGAACAGTGTTCTATCAAACTCATGTTCGATCGGATATTAGGCTGTTCGGCATGTTCGAATCGAATCGAACACCGCGTGGTAAAGTGCGCCATTACTCGATTCCCCTCCCACCTTCCCTGGCGCCTTTTTTGCTCCAATAACAGCGCAGGGTAGGTGGGACAGGAACTACGACACCAGTGACGTTGAAAAAAGTAGGCAAAACCCATTGGCTGCTGAAAACATGTGACCTCTAATTTAAAAGAACAGCGACGCCCAGCTTTGCGTCATTCTGAGCTTGCAATTCACCGGGGACGGAGGTTTCCGTCCAGTTAGCTAGGGCTTAGATTCTGGGTAGGCAGGGACAGGCTAGGATAGGAAGGAGAAGACAACCAACAGCTCTTATAAGAGCTAAATTCCAGGGAGTAGCTTGTCAGTGTAACGTGGCACTGACGGGCTCAATCGCCGCAACCCAGCTTTCCCAGGATCCTGAATGGAATACACTGTCAGTGTATTCCCGTATACCCGATATATACCCCCGATACCCATTCCAACGGTGTGCCCCCCCACCTTCACCCCAGAAATACCCTGAAAGTCCCCTAGCAATAGAATTGGGGCTATATACAACCACTATTTTTGCTACTGCCATATAGTGCCATTGTCTCACTGGGAATTCAAAGAATATATTGGGCTTACATATAACTTCAATTCCAGGGAGAAGCTTGTCAGTGTAACGTGGCACTGACGGGCTCAATCGCCGCAACCCAGCTTTCCCAGGATCCTGAATGGAACACACTGACAGTGTATTCCCGTATACCCCATATATACACCCCAAATCCCCGTTCCAACGGTGTGCCCCCCCACCTTCACCTCAGAAATACCCTGCAAGTCCCCTAGCAATAGAATTGGGGCTATATACACCCACTATTTTTGCTACTGGTATATAGTGCCATTGTCTGAATCGAACACCGCGTGGTAAAGTGCGCCATTACTCGATTCCCCTCCCACCTTCCCTTCAAAGAATATATTGGGGTTACGTGCACCCACAATTTTTGCTACTGGTATATAGTGCCATTGTCTCACTGGGAATTCAAAGAATATATTGGGGTTACGTGCACCCACAATTTTTGCTACTGGTATATAGTGCCATTGTCTGACTGGGAATTCAAAGAATATATTGGGGTTACAAATACCCTCATTTCTTGCTACTGCCATATAGTGCCAGTTTCTGACTGGTAATTCAAAGAATATATTGGGGTTACGTGCACCCACAATTTTTGCTACTGGTATATAGTGCCATTGTCTGACTGGGAATTCAAAGAATATATTGGGGTTATAAATACCCTCATTTCTTGCTACTGGTATATAGTGCCATTGTCTGACTGGGAATTCAAAGAATATATTGGGGTTATAAATACCCTCATTTCTTGCTACTACCATATAGTGCCAGTTTCTGACTGGTAATTCAAAGAATATATTGGGGTTACGTGCACCCACAATTTTTGCTACTGGTATATAGTGCCATTGTCTGACTGGGAATTCAAAGAATATATTGGGGTTATAAATACCCTCATTTCTTGCTACTGGTATATAGTGCCATTGTCTGACTGGGAATTCAAAGAATATATTGGGGTTATAAATACCCTCATTTCTTGCTACTGGTATATAGTGCCATTGTCTGACTGGGAATTCAAAGAATATATTGGGGTTATAAATACCCTCATTTCTTGCTACTGGTATATAGTGCCATTGTCTGACTGGGAATTCAAAGAATATATTCGGGTTATAAATACCCTCATTTCTTGCTACTGGTATATAGTGCCATTGTCTGACTGGGAATTCAAAGAATATATTGGGGTTATAAATACCCTCATTTCTTGCTACTGCCATATAGTGCCAGTTTCTGACTGGTAATTCAAAGAATATATTGGGGTTACGTGCACCCACAATTTTTGCTACTGGTATATAGTGCAATTGTCTGACTGGGAATTCAAAGAATATATTGGGGTTACAAATACCCTCATTTCTTGCTACTGGTATATAGTGCCATTGTCTGACTGGGAATTCAAAGAATATATTGGGGTTACAAATACCCTCATTTCTTGCTACTGGTATATAGTGCCATTGTCTGACTGGGAATTCAAAGAATATATTGGGGTTACAAATACCCTCATTTCTTGCTACTGGTATATAGTGCCATTGTCTGACTGGGAATTCAAAGAATATATTGGGGTTACAAATACCCTCATTTCTTGCTACTGGTATATAGTGCCATTGTCTGACTGGGAATTCAAAGAATATATTGGGGTTATAAATACCCTCATTTCTTGCTACTGCCATATAGTGCCAGTTTCTGACTGGTAATTCAAAGAATATATTGGGGTTACGTGCACCCACAATTTTTGCTACTGGTATATAGTGCCATTGTCTGACTGGGAATTCAAAGAATATATTGGGGTTATAAATACCCTCATTTCTTGCTACTGGTATATAGTGCCATTGTCTGACTGGGAATTCAAAGAATATATTGGGGTTATAAATACCCTCATTTCTTGCTACTGGTATATAGTGCCATTGTCTGACTGGGAATTCAAAGAATATATTGGGGTTATAAATACCCTCATTTCTTGCTACTGGTATATAGTGCCATTGTCTGACTGGGAATTCAAAGAATATATTGGGGTTATAAATACCCTCATTTCTTGCTACTGGTATATAGTGCCATTGTCTGACTGGGAATTCAAAGAATATATTGGGGTTATAAATACCCTCATTTCTTGCTACTGGTATATAGTGCCATTGTCTGACTGGGAATTCAAAGAATATATTGGGGTTATAAATACCCTCATTTCTTGCTACTGGTATATAGTGCCATTGTCTGACTGGGAATTCAAAGAATATATTGGGGTTACAAATACCCTCATTTCTTGCTACTGGTATATAGTGCCATTGTCTGACTGGGAATTCAAAGAATATATTGGGGTTACAAATACCCTCATTTCTTGCTACTGGTATATAGTGCCATTGTCTGACTGGGAATTCAAAGAATATATTGGGGTTATAAATACCCTCATTTCTTGCTACTGCCATATAGTGCCAGTTTCTGACTGGTAATTCAAAGAATATATTGGGGTTACGTGCACCCACAATTTTTGCTACTGGTATATAGTGCCATTGTCTGACTGGGAATTCAAAGAATATATTGGGGTTATAAATACCCTCATTTCTTGCTACTGGTATATAGTGCCATTGTCTGACTGGGAATTCAAAGAATATATTGGGGTTATAAATACCCTCATTTCTTGCTACTGGTATATAGTGCCATTGTCTGACTGGGAATTCAAAGAATATATTGGGGTTATAAATACCCTCATTTCTTGCTACTGGTATATAGTGCCATTGTCTGACTGGGAATTCAAAGAATATATTGGGGTTATAAATACCCTCATTTCTTGCTACTGGTATATAGTGCCATTGTCTGACTGGGAATTCAAAGAATATATTGGGGTTACGTGCACCCACAATTTTTGCTACTGGTATATAGTGCCATTGTCTGACTGGGAATTCAAAGAATATATTGGGGTTATAAATACCCTCATTTCTTGCTACTGCCATATAGTGCCAGTTTCTGACTGGTAATTCAAAGAATATATTGGGGTTACGTGCACCCACAATTTTTGCTACTGGTATATAGTGCAATTGTCTGACTGGGAATTCAAAGAATATATTGGGGTTACAAATACCCTCATTTCTTGCTACTGGTATATAGTGCCATTGTCTGACTGGGAATTCAAAGAATATATTGGGGTTACAAATACCCTCATTTCTTGCTACTGGTATATAGTGCCATTGTCTGACTGGGAATTCAAAGAATATATTGGGGTTACAAATACCCTCATTTCTTGCTACTGGTATATAGTGCCATTGTCTGACTGGGAATTCAAAGAATATATTGGGGTTACAAATACCCTCATTTCTTGCTACTGGTATATAGTGCCATTGTCTGACTGGGAATTCAAAGAATATATTGGGGTTATAAATACCCTCATTTCTTGCTACTGCCATATAGTGCCAGTTTCTGACTGGTAATTCAAAGAATATATTGGGGTTACGTGCACCCACAATTTTTTCTACTGGTATATAGTGCCATTGTCTGACTGGGAATTCAAAGAATATATTGGGGTTATAAATACCCTCATTTCTTGCTACTGGTATATAGTGCCATTGTCTGACTGGGAATTCAAAGAATATATTGGGGTTATAAATACCCTCATTTCTTGCTACTGGTATATAGTGCCATTGTCTGACTGGGAATTCAAAGAATATATTGGGGTTATAAATACCCTCATTTCTTGCTACTGGTATATAGTGCCATTGTCTGACTGGGAATTCAAAGAATATATTGGGGTTATAAATACCCTCATTTCTTGCTACTGGTATATAGTGCCATTGTCTGACTGGGAATTCAAAGAATATATTGGGGTTACGTGCACCCACAATTTTTGCTACTGGTATATAGTGCCAATTTCTAACTGGGAATTCAAAATGCGCAAGGCTCCCGGAAAGGGACGTGGACGAGGCCGTGGGCGAGGTCGGGGGAATGGTTCTGGGGAGCAAGGTAGCAGTGAAGCCACAGGGCGTCCCGTGCCTACTCCTGTGGGGCAGCAAGCATTGCGCCACTCCACAGTGCCAGGGTTGCTTGCCACATTAACTAAACTGCAGGGTACAAACCTTAGTAGGCCCGAGAACCAGGAACAGGTCTTGCAATGGCTGTCAGAGAACGCTTACAGCACATTGTCCAGCAGCCAGTCAGACTCTGCCTCCTCTCCTCCTATTACCCAACAGTCTTGTCCTCCTTCCTCCCAAAATTCCCAAGCTTCACAGAACAATAACCCCAACTGTCCCTGCTCCCCAGAGCTTTTCTCCGCTCCTTTCATTGTCCCTCAACCTGCCTCTCCACGTCACGATTCCACGAACCTAACAGAGGAGCATCTGTGTCCAGATGCTCAAACACTAGAGTCTCCTCCATCTCCGTTCGATTTGGTGGTGGATGACCAGCAACCCACCCTCATCGACGATGATGTGACGCAGTTGCCGTCAGGGCATCCAGTTGACCGGCGCATTGTGCGGGAGGAGGAGATGAGACAGGAGTTGGAAGAGGAAGTGGTGGATGATGAGGACACTGACCCGACCTGGACAGGGGGGATGTCAAGCGGGGAAAGTAGTGTGGATGTTGAGGCAGGTGCAGCACCAAAAAGGGTAGCTAGAGGCAGAGGCAGAGGTCAGCAGCTTAGGCGAAGCCAGGCCACACCCGGAATCTCCCAAGATGTTCCAGTTCGTACCCAGCCCCGAAAAACTCCCACCTCGAGGGCACGTTTCTCGAAGGTGTGGAGTTTTTTCAAGGAATGCGCCGAGGACAGATATAGTGTTGTCTGCACAATTTGCCTCTCGAAATTGATTAGGGGCTCTGAGAAGAGCAACCTGTCCACCACTTCAATGCGCCGTCATTTGGAATCCAAGCACTGGAATCAGTGGCAGGCAGCAACGGCAGGACAAAGGCCGCCTGCCGTTCACGCCACTGCCACTGCCTCTGCCACTGCCTCTGCCTCTGCCACTGCCACTGCTGACTGTGCTGGCGATGCACTCCAGAGGACGAGCCAGGACACCACTTCATCTGCCTCCGCCACTTTGTTGACTTCTCCCTCATCCTCCCCTGTTCCTGTCTTATCTCCTTCTCCTGCACCATCAAAGGCACCATCAGGCGCTTCTTTACAACAACCCACCATCTCTCAGACATTGGAGCGGCGGCAGAAATACACTGCTAACCACCCACACGCGCAAGCCTTGAACACCAACATCGCTAAACTGCTGGCCCAGGAGATGTTGGCGTTCCGGCTTGTTGAAACTCCCGCCTTCCTGGACCTGATGGCAACTGCGGCACCTCGCTATGCCGTCCCTAGCCGTCACTACTTCTCCCGGTGTGCCGTCCCCGCCTTGCACCAGCACGTGTCACTCAACATCAGGCGGGCCCTTAGTTCCGCGCTTTGCACAAAGGTCCACTTGACCACCGACACGTGGACAAGTGCATGCGGACAGGGACGCTACATTTCACTGACGGCACACTGGGTGAATGTAGTTGAGGCTGGGACTGCTTCCCAAACTGGCCCGGTGTACCTCGTCTCCCCGCCTAACATTCCTGGCAGGGACACGAGAAGAACACCCCCCTCCTCCTCCTCCTCTACCGCCTCCTCCTCCGCCACCGCCTCCTCCTCCGCCACCGCCTCCTCCTCCGCTGTTAGATTGACCCCAGCTACGAGTTGGAAACGTTGCAGCACTGGCGTTGGTAGACGTCAGCAGGCTGTGCTGAAGCTGATCAGCTTGGGGGGCAGACAGCACACTGCCTCTGAGGTGAGGGATGCCCTCCTCGATGAGACGGCAATATGGTTTGAGCCGCTGCACCTGGGCCCAGGCATGGTCGTTTGTGATAACGGCCGGAACCTGGTAGCAGCTCTGGAGCTTGCCGGACTCCAACATGTTCCATGCCTGGCCCACGTCTTCAACCTAGTGGTGCAACGTTTCCTAAAGAGCTACCCCAATGTTCCAGAGCTACTGGTGAAAGTGCGGCGCATGTGCGCCCACTTTCGCAAGTCGACAGTAGCCGCTGCTAGCTTAAAATCTTTCCAGCAACGCCTGCATGTACCACAACACCGGCTTTTGTGCGACGTCCCCACACGCTGGAACTCAACGTTTCAGATGTTGAATAGAGTGGTTGAGCAGCCACAAAGGTGCCACAAAGTCAGCTGCCTCAGTTTCACATCCATGAGTGGCCATGGATGAGAGACCTTTGTGACATCCTACGGGTCTTTGAGGAGTCCACAAGGAGGGTGAGCTCTGAGGATGCGATGGTGAGCCTTACAATCCCGCTCTTGTGTGTTCTGAGAGAATCCCTGATTGACATCAGGGATAACTCAGATCACACAGAGGAGTTAGGGATAGCATCCGATCCGTCACAGCTGGAGAGTAGGTCCACACATCTGTCCGCTTCACTGCGTTTAATGGAGGAGGAGGAGGAGGAGGAGGAGGAAGAAGAGTTGTCCGATGATGTGATGGCTTCCGGGCAACTTCGAATCGTCCCATTGTTGCAGCGCGGATGGGTAGACATGGAGGATGAGGAGGAAATGGAGATTGAACTTTCCGGTGGGGCCAGAGGAGTCATGCCAACTAACACTGTGGCAGACATGGCTGAGTTCATGTTGGGGTGCTTTACAACCGACAAGCGTATTGTCAAAATCATGGAGGACAACCAGTACTGGATTTTTGCTATCCTTGACCCCCGGTATAAAAACAACATCTCGTCTTTTATTCCGGTAGAGGGGAGGGCCAATCGCATCAATGCTTGCCACAGGCAATTGGTGCAGAATATGATGGAGATGTTTCCAGCATGTGACGTTGGCGGCAGGGAGGACAGTTCCTCCAGTAGGCGACCAAGTTCTCACCGGTCCACACAAACGAGGGGCACACTGTCTAAGGTCTGGGACACCTTGATGGCACCCCCTCGCCAAAGTGCCGCCACAGAGGGTCCTAGTGTCACCAGGCGTGAGAAGTATAGGCGCATGTTGCGGGAATACCTTTCCGACCACAGCCCTGTCCTCTCCGACCCCTCTGCGCCCTACACGTATTGGGTGTCGAAGTTGGACCTGTGGCTTGAACTTGCCCTATATGCCTTGGAGGTGCTGTCCTGTCCTGCCGCCAGCGTCCTATCTGAGAGGGTGTTCAGTGCAGCCGGTGGCATCATCACTGACAAGCGCACCCGTCTGTCAGCTGAGAGTGCCGACCGGCTCACTTTGATAAAAATGAACCACCACTGGATAGAGCCTTCATTTTTGTGCCCACCTGTGTAAAGCACCCCAACATGAAACTCCATGTCTGTACTCAACCTCTCCAATTCCTCCGCATCCTCATACTCATCCACCATAAGCAATGCACAATTCTGCTAATACTAGGCTCCCTCCACCCTGATTTCCCCCAACTCTGCTGGTTAGAGGCTGCCTCCACCCTGATTTCCACCAACTCTGCTGGTTAGAGGCTGCCTCCACCCTGCTTTCCCACAACTCTGCCGGTTAGAGGCTCCCTCCACCCTGCTTTCCCACAACTCTGCTGGTTAGAGGCTCCCTCCACCCTGCTTTCCCACAACTCTGCTGGTTAGAGGCTCCCTCCACCCTGCTTTCCCACAACTCTGCTGGTTAGAGGCTCCCTCCACCCTGATTTCCACCAACTCTGCTGGTTAGAGGCTCCCTCCACCATGAATTGGTCCAAACTGGGCTGTTTAGAGGCTCCCTCCACCATGAATTGGTCCAAACTGGGGTTTTTAGAGGCTCCCTCCACCATGAATTGGTCCAAACTGGGCTGTTTAGAGGCTCCCTCCACCATGAATTGGTCCAAACTGGGGTTTTTAGAGGCTCCCTCCACCATGAATTGGTCCAAACTGGGCTTTTTATAGGCTCCCTCCACCATGAATTGGTCCAAACTGGGGTTTTTAGAGGCTCCCTCCACCATGAATTGGTCCAAACTGGGCTGGTTAGAGCCTCCCTCCACCATGAATTTGCCCAAACTGGGCTGTTTAGAGGCTCCCTCCACCATGAATTTGCCCAAACTGGGCTGTTTAGAGGCTCCCTCCACCATGAATTGGTCCAAACTGGGGTTTTTAGAGGCTCCCTCCACCATGAATTGGTCCAAACTGGGCTGTTTAGAGGCTCCCTCCACCATGAATTGGTCCAAACTGGGGTTTTTAGAGGCTCCCTCCACCATGAATTGGTCCAAACTGGGCTGTTTATAGGCTCCCTCCACCATGAATTGGTCCAAACTGGGGGTTTTAGAGGCTCCCTCCACCATGAATTGGTCCAAACTGGGCTGGTTAGAGGCTCCCTCCACCATGAATTTGCCCAAACTGGGCTGTTTAGAGGCTCCCTCCACCATGAATTTGTCCAAACTGGGCTGTTTAGAGGCTCCCTCCACCATGAATTGGTCCATACTGGGGTTTTTAGAGGCTCCCTCCACCATGAATTGGTCCAAACTGGGCTGTTTAGAGGCTCCCTCCACCATGAATTGGTCCAAACTGGGGTTTTTAGAGGCTCCCTCCACCATGAATTGGTCCAAACTGGGGTTTTTAGAGGCTCCCTCCACCATGAATTTGCCCAAACTGGGCTGTTTAGAGGCTCCCTCCACCATGAATTTGCCCAAACTGGGCTGTTTAGAGGCTCCCTCCAACATGAATTGGTCCAAACTGGGGTTTTTAGAGGCTCCCTCCACCATGAATTGGTCCAAACTGGGGGTTTTTAGAGGCTCCCTCCACCATGAATTTGCCCAAACTGGGCTGTTTAGAGGCTCCCTCCATCATGAATTGGTCCAAACTGGGGTTTTTAGAGGCTCCCTCCACCATGAATTGGTCCAAACTGGGGTTTTTAGAGGCTCCCTCCACCATGAATTGGTCCAAACTGGGCTGGTTAGAGGCTCCCTCCACCATGAATTGGTCCAAACTGGGGTTTTTAGAGGCTCCCTCCACCATGAATTGGTCCAAACTGGGGTTTTTAGAGGCTCCCTCCACCATGAATTGGTCCAAACTGGGGTTTTTAGAGGGTCCCTCCACCATGAATTTGCCCAAACTCTGCTGGTTAGAGGCTCAATCCACCCTGATTTTCAAAACAAATGTTGGTGCCAACCTCAACTTACTACAAGGGCCAAATTCACTGCTGGTGACAAGCTCTCCTCACTGCAAGTGCCAAATACACATGTTTCAAGGTGTTTTCCTACTGTCAGAGAGGTGGTATTGAGTGTGTAAAGTGTGTAGTTGTTAGGCTGTGATGTTGGGGTAATAGAGGGTCTTTGGTGTGTTAGATGCCCCCAGACATGCTTCCCCTGCTGTCCCAGTGTCATTCCAGAGGTGTTGGCATCATTTCCTGGGGTGTCATAGTGGACTTGGTGACCCTCCATACACGGATTTGGGTTTCCCCCTTAACGAGTATCTGTTCCCCATAGACTATAATGGAGTTCGAAACCCGTTCGAACACACGAACATTGAGCGGCTGTTCGAATCGAATTTCGAACCTCGAACATTTTAGTGTTCGCTCATCTCTAATGGTAGCCCATCATATGCTGGTCAGGAGAGCTTGGCACCTTGCATTATGCAGGAGCTGGCGTTTTCCCATAGGAATGCATTGACTGTACATTTGAGTGTATCTCGGCCTGGAAAGACTTTGCAGTGGGAGAGTTCATATGCAAGCACATCTCATGGCATCCCATCATATGCTAGTCGGGAGAGCTGCCAGCTTGCATTATGCGGGAGTTGTAGTTTTCCAATAGTAATGCATTCACCGTACTCTTCAGTGGATCTCAGCCTGGGAAGGACTTAGCAATAAAAAACTTCATATGCATGCACATCTCATGGCAGCCCATCGTATGCTAGTTGGGAGAACTGGCAGCTTGCATTATTTGGGAGCTGTCGTTTTCCCATATGAATGCATTGACGTACTCTTGATTGAATCTCGGCCTGGAAAGGACTTAGCAATGGGAAAGTTCATATGCAAGCACATCTCGTGGCAGCCCATCATATGCTTGTTGAGAGACCTGCCAGCTTGAATTATGCGGGAGCTGTCGTTTTCCTGTAGGAATGCATTGACGGTACTCTTGAGTGTATCTTGGCCTTTAAAAGACTTAGCAATGGAAAAGTACATATGCAAGCACATCTCTTGGCAGCCCATCATATGCTAGTTGGGAGAGCTTGGCAGCTTTCATTATGCAGGAGCTGGCGTTTTCCCATAGGAATGCATTGACCTTACTCTTGAGTATATCTCGGACTGGAAAGGACTTAGCAATGGGAAAGTTGGTATGCAAACACATCTCCTGGCAGCCCATCATATGCTAGTCCGGAGAGGTTGGAAGCTTGCATCTTGTGGGAGGTGGCATTTTCCCATAGGAATGCATTGAACGTACTCTTGAGTGTATCTCGGCCTGGAAGGATATAGCAATGGCAAAGTTCATATGCAAGCACATCTTGTGGCAGCCCATCATATGCTAGTTGGGATACCTGACAGCTTGAATTATGCGGGAGCTGTCGTTTTCCCATAGGAATGCATTGACCGTACTCTTGAGTGTATCTCGGCATGGAAAGAACTAAGTAATGGGAAAGTACATAGGCAAGCACATCTCCTGGCAGCTCATCATATGCTATTCGGGAGAGCTTGGCAGCTTTCATTATGCAGGAGCTGTCATTTTCCCGTAGGAATGCATTGATCTTACACTTAAGTATATCTCGGACTGGAAAGGACTTAGCAACGGAAAATTTCATATGCAAGTACATTTCATGGCAGCCCATCATATGCTAGTCGGGAGAGCTGGCAGCTTGCAATATTCGGGAGCTGGCGTTTTACCATAGGAATGCATTGACCGTACTCTTGAGTGTATCTCGGCCTAGAAAGGACTTAGCAATAGGAAAGTTCATATGCAAGCACATCTCGTGGCAGCCCATCATATACTGTTCGGAAGAGCTGTCAGCTTGCATTAGGCAGGAGCTGGCGATTTCTGATAGGAATGCATTGACCTTACTCTTGAGTATATCTCGGACTCGAAAAAACTTAGCAATGGGAAAGGTTATATGCAAGCACATCTCATGGCAGCCCATCATATGCTATTCGGGAGAGCTTGGCATTTTGCATTATACAAGAGCTGGCGTTTTCTTTTAGGAATGCATTGATCGTACTCTTGAGTGTATCTCGGCCCTTGAAAGGGCTTAGCAATGGGAAAGTTTATAAGCAAACACATCTTGTGGCAGTCCATCATAAGCCAGTCGGGAGAGCTGGAAGCTTGCATTATGCAGGAGCTGGCTTTTTCCCGTAGAAGTGCAATGACCGTACTCTTGAGTGTATTTCGGGTTGGAAAGGACTTAGCAATGGGAAAGTTCATATGCAAGCATATTTCGTGGCAGCCCATCATGTACTAGTCAGGAGAGCTGGCAGCTTGTATTATGCAGGAGCTGGCGTTTTCCCATAGGAATGTATTGACTTTATTCTTGAGTGTATCTCGGCCTGAAAAGGACTTAGCAATGGGAAAGTTCATATGCAAGCACATCTTGTGGCAGCCCATCATAAGCAAGTCGGCAGCTGTCAGCTTGCATTATGCGGGAGCTGTTGTTTTCCCATAGGAATGCATTGACCGTACTCTTGAGTGTATCTCAGCCTAGAAAGGACTTAGCAATGGGAAAGTTCATATGCAAGCACATCTCGTGGCAGCCCATCATATACTAGTCGGGAGAGGTTGGCAGCTTGCATTGTGTTGGAGCTGGCATTTTCCCATAGGAATGCATTGACCGTACTCTTGAGTGTATCTCGGGTTGGAAAGGACTTAGCAATGGGAAAGTTCATATGCAAGCACATCTCGTGGCAGCCCATCATATACTAGTCGGGAGAGGTTGGCAGCTTGCATTATGTTGGAGCTGGCATTTTCCCATAGGAATGCATTGACCGTACTCTTGAGTGTATCTCAGCCTAGAAAGGACTTAGCAATGGGAAAGTTCATATGCAAGCACATCTCGTGGCAGCCCATCATATACTAGTCGGGAGAGGTTGGCAGCTTGCATTATGTTGGAGCTGGCATTTTCCCATAGGAATGCATTGACCGTACTCTTGAGTGTATCTCGGGTTGGAAAGGACTTAGCAATGGGAAAGTTCATATGCAAGTTCATCTCATGGCAGCCCATCATATGCTAGTCGAGAGAGCTGGCAGCTTGCAATATTCGGGAGCTGGCGTTTTACCATAGGAATGCATTGACCGTACTCTTGAGTGTATCTTGGCCTAGAAAGACTTAGCAGTGGGATATTTCATATGCAAGCACATCTCGTGGTAGCCCATCATATGCTGGTTGGGAGAGCTGTCAGCTTGCATTATGTGGGAGCTGATGTTTCCCCATAGGAATGCATTGACCGTACTCTTGAGTGTATCTTGGCCTGAAAAGACTTAGCAGTGGGATAGTTCATATGCAAGCACATCTCGTGGCAGCCTTTCACATGTTAGTCGGGAGAGCTGGTAGTTTGCATTATTCGGGAGTCGGCTTCTTCTCATAGGAAAGTATTGACGGTGCTCTTGAGTGTTTTTCGGCCTGAGAAGGACTTAGCGATGGAAAAGTTCATATGCAAGCATATCTCGTGGCAGCCCATCATATTTTTTTTTTTTTTATGTAGAATGTGAACCCCATATAAGGCTCACAATGTACATTTTTCCCTATAAGTGTGTTTTTTTGGAATATGGGATGGAAATCTATGCAATCATGGGAGAAAATACAGACTCATTGCAGATAGTTTTTTTACCATTAGCAGGATTTGAACCGAGGACAGCAGCGCTGGAAGACTGAGACTGGGCTGAGGGGGCCACACCGTGGCTCAGTGATTACACTGAGCCACCGTGTGGCCCCCTCAGCGCATCATATACTAGTCGGGAGAGGTTGGCAGCTTGCATTGTGTTGGAGCTGGCATTTTCCCATAGGAATGCATTGACCGTACTCTTGAGTGTATCTCGGGTTGGAAAGGACTTAGCAATGGGAAAGTTCATATGCAAGCACATCTCGTGGCAGCCCATCATATACTAGTCGGGAGAGGTTGGTAGCTTGCATTATGTTGGAGCTGGCATTTTCCCATAGGAATGCATTGACCGTACTCTTGAGTGTATCTCAGCCTAGAAAGGACTTAGCAATGGGAAAGTTCATATGCAAGCACATCTCGTGGCAGCCCATCATATACTAGTCGGGAGAGGTTGGCAGCTTGCATTATGTTGGAGCTGGCATTTTCCCATAGGAATGCATTGACCGTACTCTTGAGTGTATCTCGGGTTGGAAAGGACTTAGCAATGGGAAAGTTCATATGCAAGTTCATCTCATGGCAGCCCATCATATGCTAGTCGAGAGAGCTGGCAGCTTGCAATATTCGGGAGCTGGCGTTTTACCATAGGAATGCATTGACCGTACTCTTGAGTGTATCTTGGCCTAGAAAGACTTAGCAGTGGGATATTTCATATGCAAGCACATCTCGTGGTAGCCCATCATATGCTGGTTGGGAGAGCTGTCAGCTTGCATTATGTGGGAGCTGATGTTTCCCCATAGGAATGCATTGACCGTACTCTTGAGTGTATCTTGGCCTGAAAAGACTTAGCAGTGGGATAGTTCATATGCAAGCACATCTCGTGGCAGCCTTTCACATGTTAGTCGGGAGAGCTGGCAGTTTGCATTATTCGGGAGTCGGCTTCTTCTCATAGGAAAGTATTGACGGTGCTCTTGAGTGTTTTTCGGCCTGAGAAGGACTTAGCGATGGAAAAGTTCATATGTAAGCATATCTCGTGGCAGCCCATCATATTTTTTTTTTTTTAATGTAGAATGTGAACCCCATATAAGGCTCACAATGTACATTTTTCCCTATAAGTGTGTTTTTTTGGAATATGGGATGGAAATCTATGCAATCATGGGAGAAAATACAGACTCATTGCAGATAGTTTTTTTACCATTAGCAGGATTTGAACCGAGGACAGCAGCGCTGGAAGACTGAGACTGGGCTGAGGGGGCCACACCGTGGCTCAGTGATTACACTGAGCCACCGTGTGGCCCCCTCAGCGCATCATATTCTAGTCTGTAGAGCTTGGCAGCTTGCATTATGCGGGAGCTGGTGTTTTCCCATAGGAATGCATTGACCGTACTCTTGAGTATATCTCGGCCTGGAAAGGACTTAGCAATAGGAAAGTTCATATGCAAGCACATCTCATGGCAGCCCATCATATGCTAGTCGCGAGAGCTTGGCAGCTTGCATTATGAAAGAGCTGGCGTTTTCTTTTAGGAATGCATTGATAATACTCTTGAGTGTATCTCGGCCTGGAAAGGGCTTAGCAACGGGAAATTTCATATGCAAGTACATTTCATGGATGCCCATCATATACTGGTCGGGAGAGCTGTCAGCTTGCATTAGGCAGGAGCTGGCGATTTCCGATAGGAATGCATTGACCTTACTCTTGAATATATCTCGGACTGGAAAGAACTTAGCAATGGGAAAGTTTATATGCAAGCACATCTCATGGCAGGCCATTATATCCTATTCGGGAGAGCTTGGCAGCTTGAATTAAACAAGAGCTGGCGTTTTTTTTAGGAATGCATTGATCGTACTCTTAAGTGTATCTCGGCCTGGAAAGGGCTTAGCAATGGGAAAGTTTATATGCAAACACATCTTGTGGCAGCGCATCATAAGCCAGTCGGGAGAGCTGGAAGCTTGCATTATGCAGGAGCTGGCTTTTCCCCATAGGAGTGCATTGACCGTACTCTTGAGTGTATTTCGGGTTGGAAAGGACTTAGCAATGGGAAAGTTCATATGCAAGCATATCTCGTGGCAGCCCATCATATGCTAGTCGGGAGTGGTTGGCAGCTTGCATTATGTTGGAGCTGGCATTTTACCATAGGAATGCATTGACCGTACTCTTGAGTGTATCTTGGCCTAGAAAGACTTAGCAGTAGGATATTTCATATGCAAGCACATCTCGTGGTTGCCCATCATATGCTGGTTGGGAGAGCTGTCAGCTTGCATTATGTTGGAGCTGATGTTTCCCCATAGGAATGCATTGACCGTACTCTTGAGTGTATCTTGGTCTGAAAAGACTTAGCAGTGGGATAGTTCATATGCAAGCACATCTCGTGGCAGCCTTTCACATGTTAGTCGGGAGAGCTGGCAGTTTGCATTATTCGGGAGTCGGCTTCTTCTCATAGGAAAGTATTGACGGTGCTCTTGAGTGTTTTTCGGCCTGAGAAGGACTTAGCGATGGAAAAGTTCATATGCAAGCATATCTCGTGGCAGCCCATCATATTTTTTTTTTTTTAATGTAGAATGTGAACCCCATATAAGGCTCACAATGTACATTTCTCCCTATCAGTGTGTCTTTTTGGAATATGGGATGGAAATCTTCGCAAACACGTAAGAAAATACAGACTTCTTGCAGATAGTTTTTTTGCCATTAGCAGGATTTGAACCGAGGACAGCAGCGCTGCAAGAATGAGGCTGGGCTGAGGGGGCCACACGGTGGCTCAGTGTGGCCCCCTCAGCCCATCATATTCTAGTCTGTACAGCTTGGCATCTTAAATTATGCGGGAGCTGTCGTTTTCCCATAGGAATGCATTGACCGTACTCTTGAGTGTATCTCGGCCTGGTAAGGACTTAGCAATAGGAAAGTTCATATGCAAGCACATCTCATGGAAGCCCATCATATGCTAGTCGGGAGAGCTTGGTAGCTTGCATTATGCAAGAGCTGGCGTTTTCTTTTAGGAATGCATTGATCGTACTCTTGAGTGTATCTCGGCCTGGAAGGATATAACAATGGCAAAGTTCATATGCAAGCACATCTCCTGGCATCCCTTCATATGCTGTTTGGGAGAGCTGTCAGCTTGCATTATGCGGGAGCTGGCATTTTTTTTTCCATAGGAATGTATTGTCCGTACTCTTGAGTGTATATCGGGATGGAAAAGACTTAGCAATGGGAAAGTTTATATGCAAGCACATCTCGTGGCAGCTCATCATATTCTAGTCGGGAGAGCTTGGCAGCTTGAACTATGCCCGAACTGGAGTTTTCCCATAGGAATGCATTGACGGTGCTCTTGAGTGTATCTCGGCCTGGAAAGGACTTAGCAATGGGAAAGTTCATATGCAAGCACATCTCATGGCAGCCCATCATATGCTAGTTGGGAGAGGATGGCAGTTTGCATTATGTTGGAGCTGGCATTTTCCCATAGGAATGCATTGACCGTACTCTTGAGTGTATCTCGGGTTGGAAAGGACTTAGCAATGGGAAAGTTCATATGCAAGCACATCTCATGGCAGCCCATCATATGCTAATCGCGAGAGCTGGCAGCTTGCAATATTTGGGAGCTGGCATTTTACCATAGGAATGCATTGACCGTACTCTTGAGTGTATCTCGGCCTGGAAGGATATAGCAATGGGAAAGTTCATATGCAAGCACATCTCGTGGCAGCCCATCATATGCTGGTTGGGAGAGTTGTCAGCTTGCATTATGCGGGAGCTGGAGTTTTCCCATAGGAATGCATTGACCTTACTCTTGAGCATATCTCGGCCTGGAAAGGACTTAGCAATGGAAAAGTTCATATGTAAGCACATCTCGTGGCAGCCCATCATATGCTAGTCTGGAGAGCTGGCAGTTTGCATTATGCAGGAGCTGGCGTTTTCTCATAGGAATGCATTGACTGTATTGTTGAGTGTATTTCGGCCTAAGAACTTAGCAATGGAAAAGTTCATATGCAAGCAAATCTCGTGGCAGCCCATCATATTCTTTTTTTTTTTTCTATGTAGATTGTGAACCCCATATAAGGCTCACAATGTACATTTTTCCCTATAAGTGTGTTTTTTTGGAATATGGGATGGAAATCTATGCAATCATGGGAGAAAATACAGACTCATTGCAGATAGTTTTTTTGCCATTAGCAGGATTTGAACCGAGGACAGCAGCGCTGGAAGACTGAGACTGGGCTGAGGGGGCCACACGGTGGCTCAGTGGTTACACTGAGCCACCGTGTGGCCCCCTCAGCCCATCATATTCTAGTCTGTAGAGCTTGGCAGCTTGCATTATGCGGGAGCTGGTGTTTTCCCATAGGAATGCATTGACCGTACTCTTGAGTGTATCTCGGCCTGGAAAGGACTTAGCAATAGGAAAGTTCATATGCAAGCACATCTCATGGCAGCTAGTCGGGAGAGCTTGGCAGCTTGCATTATGCAAGAGCTGGCGTTTTCTTTTAGGAATGCATTGATAGTACTCTTGAGTGTATCTTGTCCTGGAAAGTGCTTAGCAATGGGAAATTTTATATGGAAACACATCTCTTGGCAGCCCATCATATGCCATTCAGGAGAGCTTTAAGCTTGCATTATGCAGGAACTGGCTTTTTCCCATAGGAGTGCATTGACCGTACTCTTGAGTGTATCTCCGGTTGGAAAGGACTTAGCAATGGGAAAGTTCATATGCAAGCACATCTTTTGGCAGCCCATCATATTCTAGTCAGGAGAGCTTGGCAGCTTGAATTTTGTCAGAACTGGAGTTTTCCCATAGGAAAGCATTGACGGTGTTCTTGAGTGTATCTTGGGCTGAGAAGGATGCAGCAATGGGAAAGTAGACAGGCAAGCAGTACCCCATAAGTTTTTTTTTTCCAAATTTTATTAAGTTTTCAAGAATAACAGTATGCAAGAACACTAATAACATAGCATGGCGTCAATCAAAGTAATCAGAGTGAAAACATGCGACATACAGATCTTGTGTCTAGCAAGGCACCTGTTATGAAATCTGGAGTGAACATCAGAAAAAAGGGTACATCTTGAATAGGCGTGTATCCAAGCTGCTGGACTGTAGAGAACTCGAAAAATATATTGGTTAGGGTTGGGGGGAGTGGGTTCAGAGGTGAATTGGGAGAGAAGAAGAGTTGAGGGGAGAGGGAGCAGTGAGTAAGGAGTAGCAGAGGTAGAAAAAGAAAAAAAAAAGGCTTGAAACAGGGGAGTAGCAGGTAGGAGGACAGGGTGTGAGGATGTGTAGGAGACGAAAGGAGTTATAGGGGGTAAAAAGGTGGGAGAATAAGGAGGGGAGAGGATGAAAGGGTGAAGATGTGAAGAATATGAAAGGTGTTAGAATGGAAGGTGAAAAAGATCTGGGAGGTCTCTCTATCTCTCAATGCCCCAAGTCATAAAGGATGGGTCAAGTAAATAGTTTCTTCCAAGGAGACCAAGTTTTTTCAAATTTATCATGAGTGCGAGACTTCCAACTGGAAATCTCCTCAAAGGGAGCTATCTGGTTCACCTTTCCAATCCATTCTAATTTGGTGGGAGGTTCAGGATTGATCCACTTGATCAAAATGAGATCAAGTTCTTTTTAGAGGGGCGGTATTCAGGAGAGCTTAAAGAGAGTAGTACAATTTGAGGCGTGAGTGTAAGAGAAGAGGAAGTTGACGTTCTAATCGTGGACTGGATCTCGCTCCAGACATCAGCGACAACTGGGCAGGACCACCAGATGTGGGAAAGTGTGCCTACCTCCGTGACACCTCCAACATAAATCAGAAGGAGCAATTTTCATTCGGTGAAGCCATTGTGGGGTCCGGTACCAGCGCATCAGTAACTTATTGTGGACTTCCCGTAGTCGTACACATCTCGAAAACCCTTGGGAATTTAACAAGATCTGTTTTAATTGTTCGTCAGAAAAAGAACATTGCAACTCCATTTCCCAGGGCGAAATAAAAGTGGGTTTGTACATTTTGGGTGGGCTCACGAATGTTGGTAACACATACGACATTTTAGGGAGCAGTCTTGCCCGGGAGGCTAGAGCCCTCTCAAAGGGGGTGAGTGCTGTCCGCAGAGTGTTATCAGCAAACCAGGAATTCACTATAGAGTGCAGATTGAATTTGTGAAGAAAGGAGAGGGGTTTGTCCGATGCCATCGTTTCCAGTTTGTCTAGGTCCAAATGCAGGTCATCGTTTAACAACTTCAGTACCGGGCCAATTTGTGGTCCAGGACCAGACACATTTTAGGTTTATTTTGTATGTGCTGTTTTGCTGCCTGTAACATTTTTCCCGTATGTCTCAGTCAACTAATTTTTGCGTCTTTTTTCGGGGACACATAGGGCTTAATTTTTATGTTATCTTTATTTTTGAATGTGTTTTCATTTTTTTTTATATCCAGGAAAATATAAACAAAATAGGAGGGAAATTGTGTCTGGTTTTCAATTTTTTTTTTTTTAATTTAATAACACAAAGTGTCACTGAAAAACTTTATAATATAGTTTTTCCTCTCCGTTACGGTAATTTTTATTTTGTATGATGTCGTCGGGGGTGGGGCTATAACCTTTAATAACGGCGTTTTAATAGCGTATTATTTATTTATTTTTTATTATTATTTTATTTACATTTTTTAAAACTTTTTTATTATATTTTTATTTTATTTTTTTTCCAGATTGTGTCCCCATAAGGTGATAAGAGACCTTTGGGGACATCTGATCACTTATTTTTTTGTACTGGAGGCTGATTTCTCCTATAACTGGGGCTGGTACATTTAGCCTCAGTTGTAGGAGGAATCCAGCCTCCTGCACACTGTATACACAGGTTACTGAGCTGATCTGGGGTCCTGTAGGACCCAGCAGCTCTGGCAAGACTCTGCTCCCGGCGGATCATGTGTCTGCTGGACCAGAGGGCAGCTGAATTATGGCAGCGTCCATAGCTGTGTATACAGCGCTCATTGAGCGCTGTATACACAGCGATCGAGAAGGCAGGGGAGGTAATAAATCTGCCCTTTCTTCTCTCTGGGAGCTCCGGCTGAAGTTACAGCCGACTCCTATTGAAAGCACTGGCACGATCTCCGTGCAGCTGCTTTGTTCTGACTGGACGTACAGGTAAGTCCTGTCAGAACTAGGCAACCACTTCCCGGACGTATATAGTCTATGGGCGGTCCGGAAGTGGTTAAGACATCCAGCAAACAGTGGGAGGAAAGTCATCCCCACATCATAGAATATGCTGAGGAAGACTTACCGAGAAGGTTGGTGTCACGAACTGAATTCACTGGGTCTTGAACCCATGACTTCGTTCTGTGCTTTACCTTGTCTGGTCTCTTCTTTTGGAGTAATTGGTTTATTAAGATCACCTGTTCTGTGGCCAATCACAGTTTAGCCCGTCCTATATAAACTCACAGTTCACTCCATGCTGTGCCTGATTATTCTGGCTGTCTGCTCCTTGTTGCCCTGAACCTCATCACTACCTTGCTGCTCCTGTGTACCGAACTTTTGCTAACGTCTGACTACGGTTGATCTTCTCCTCCTGTGTACCGAACCTTGCTAACGTCTGACTACGGTTGATCTGCTCCTCCTGTGTACCGAACCTTGCTAACGTCTGACAACGGTTGATCTGCTCTTCCTGTGTACCGATCTCGGCAAACGTCTGACAACGGTTTCTTCTACCTCTGAGGTACTTATCCTCCATTTATTATTATTTAAGTACTGTACCATTAGCCCCACCATTTGGACTCCAAATCTGATAACTAGCATCGTTACAGTTGGGGAGAAGGGAGTTTGGAAGGGTGAGGGGATAGCTCATCTCTTAATAGTTTCCACGTTTCGCATGCCCCCAATACTAATTGATCTAGTTGTTTCGGGCGGTGACCTGACATGCCATAGAGCCAGAGAGTCACCAGAGTCTTGCGGCCGAACGTCGCAGAAGTGGAGTAGAAAAATAACGATGAGGGGTTTGGAAAAGCTAGGTCTATCCACCTTTTCAATTGGACCGTTTTGTAATACTCTTGTACATTTGGAAGGCCAATGCCTCCTGCTAACTTCTTTTTCATGAGAAGGACAAGCGGCAAACGGGGGTGTCTAGCATTTCAGAGAAATCCAGAGAATATGCTGCGTAGGGTCCTAAAGAAGGAAAGAGGGAGACGGATGGGGACCATGTGTAATCGGTACAGAATAGTGGGAAGGGCGTAGGACTGTAATAAGTTTTTTCGTCCAAACCAAGACAAAGGTAAGGAACGATAGGAGTCGAGCTTCGTACGTATCTCAGTCAGTAGAGTTTGGAAGTTATTAGCGTATACAGTCATGGCCAAAAGTTTTGAGAATGACACAAATATTATATTTTCACATGATCTGCTGCCCTCTGGTTTTTATGTGTGTTTGTCAGATGTTTTTATCACATACAGAAATATAATTGCAATCATATTATGAGTAACAAAAGCTTATATTGACAGTTAGAATGAGTTAATGCAGCAAGTCAATATTTGCAGTGTTGACCCTTCTTCTTCAGAACCTCTGCAATTCTCCCTGGCATGCTCTCAATCAACTTCTGGACCAAATCCTGACTGATAGCAGTCCATTCTTGCACAGTCAATGCTTGCATTTTGTCAGAATTTGTAGGTTTTTATATGTCCACCCGTCTCTTGATGATTGACCACAAGTTCTCAATGGGATTAAGATCTGGGGAGTTTCCAGGCCATGGACCCAAAATCTCTATGTTTTGTTCCCTGAGCAATTTAGTTATCACCTTTGCTTTATGGCAAGGTGCTCCATCATGCTGGAAAATGCATTGTTGATCGCCAAACTGCTCTTGGATGTTTGGGAGAAGTTGATCTTGGAGGACATTCTGGTACCATTCTTTATTCATGGCTGTGTTTTTAGGCAAGACTGTGAGAGAGCCGATTCCTTTGTCTGAGAAGCAACCCCACACATGAATGGTTTCAGGATGCTTTACAGTTGGCATGAGACAAGACTGGTGGTAGCGCTCACGTCATCTTCTCCGAATAAGCTGTTTTCCAGATGTCCCAAACAATCGAAAAGGGGATTCATCAGAGAAAATGACTTTACCCCAGTCCTCAGCAGTCCACTCCCTGTACCTTTTGCAGAATATCAATCTGTCCCTGATGTTTATTCTGGAGAGAAGTGGCTTCTTTGCTGCCCTCCTTGAGACCAGGCCTTGCTCCAAGAGTCTCCGCCTCACAGTGCATGCAGATGCACTCACACCTACCTGCTGCCATTCCTGAGCAAGCTCTGCACTGCTGGTAGCCTGATCCTGCAGCTGAAACACTTTTAAGAGATGGTCCTGACGCTTGCTGGTCTTTCTTGGGCGCCCTGGAGCCTTTTTGCCAACAATGGAACCTCTCTCCTTGAAGTTCTTGATGATGCGATAGATTGTTGACTGAGGTGCAATCTTTCTAGCTGTGATACTCTTCCCTGTTAGGCCATTTTTGTGCAGTGCAATGATGACTGCACGTGTTTCTTTAGAGATAACCATGGTTAACAGAAGAGAAATAATGATGCCAAGCACCAGCCTCCTTTTAAAGTGTCCAGTGGTGCCATTCTTACTTAATCATGACAGATTGATCTCCAGCCCTGTCCTCATCAACACCCACACCTGTGTTAATGGAGCAATCACTGAAACGATGTTAGCTGGTCCTTTTAAAGCAGGGCTGCAATGATGTTGAAATGTGTTTTGGGGGATAAAGTTAATTTTCTAGGCAAATATTGACTTTACAAGTAATTGCTGTTAAGCTGATCACTCTTTATAACATTCTGGAGTATATGCAAATTGCCATTAGAAAAACTGAAGCAGTAGACTTTGTAAAAATTAATATTTGTATTATTCTCAAAACTTTTGGCCATGACTGTAGGTGTAAGGGGTTTGCGGTGAGGTTGACGCCTAAGTATTTAATGGAATTAGATGACCATTTAAAGGGGAGGCTAGAAGAAAGCTGTTGCTGGATGTTGGAGGGAATCGTGACGTTTAGGATTACAGATTTGTCGTAATTAATTTTGTAGTCTGATATATAGCTATAATCATTGAGGATGTCAATGATAAGCGGGAGACATTGTATCGGGTTAGAAACCAGGAAAAGTACATCATCCGCGAAGGCAGCTGAGTGGACAACCTGTGATCCTAAATGAAGGCCTCGGACGCCTGTGTGGGCCCTAACCGCCTGCAATAGTGGTTCTAGGACTAGGACAAAAAGGGAAGGGGAAAGAGGGCATCCCTGTCTAGTTCCATTATGTATATCAAATGGCGTAGTGAGGGTGTCGTTGATTTTAAGTCTCGCGTGAGGTCTATTATACAAGGAGAGAATGGCGGTGACAAATTGAGAGGGAAAGTCAAATCGGTGAAGTACAGCTGACATAAAGGACCAGTTTATCCTGTCGAAGGCCTTTTCAGCATCTAAACTTAACAAGGCCAGATGACAGTGAGAAAGGCGAGCGTGTGTTATGGCATGAATGAGGCGATAGGAGTTATCCTTTCCTTCTCTGCCCCGAACAAACCCAACTTGCTCCGGGTGGAGGAGGGAAGGCAACAATTGTTTAATCCTAAATGCTAGAATTTTAGCCCAAAGTTTAAGATCTAAAATTCAATAGGGATATTGGGCGGTAACTACCGCACAGGGTTGGATCTTTACCTTCTTTGGGGAGTATAGTGATGTGAGCTTCCTGAGCCCCTATAGGGAGAGTGGTACCCTGGAGGAGGGAATTACAAGAGCGGGAGAGGTGGGGTAGAAGCTCCACCTGGAATGTTCTGTAATAATGAAGTGGAAATCCATCAGGACCTGGGCTCTTCCCAGGAGGGAAGCTCAATAAAACTTTCTTTATTTCATCATGAGAAATCGGATCTGTCAATAATGCAGCATCATCCGCAGATATTGATGGGAGAGAGACAGATGCAAGGAACTCAGACATCTTTTTCTGTTTGGCTAGGGTGTCTGCCGCAGAGTCAGAGCGATTTAGGTGATATAGGTCAGTATAGAAAGGTCGCCGAGATTTTGTCAGTGAGCGAGTGAGATTTTCCAGTAGCATCCTTAATGTTAGTGATAAAGCATTTAGTTTTCCTTTTATGAATCATAGAGGTCATCAGTTTGCCGCATTTATCGCCATGCGCATAGAGTCTGTGTTGATGGTGTAAGAACTGCTTTGCTGTGCGTGGGTTTATACAGTCTCGCAACTTTTCCCTAAGGGCTAGGAGTGTGAGTTGCCTGCTCCTTTTCCTAATGCTTTCAATGCGTGCAATATCTGATAGAAGTTTGTCAAGAGTGGCATGAGATTTCTTTTTGAGATGAGACGGAAGGGAAATGAAAAGACCTCTGATCACGGGTTTATGGGCTTCCCATGTGATTGTGGGGCATATTTTGGGAATGGTGTTCAGGTGGAAATACGAATGTAAGTTCTCCTTAACAGATTTCACTATGTCCTCATTGAGTCTCCAGCACCAGTCTCTTTTCGGGATTTGGTGAAGGGTCAATGCGGCCCATACTGGCGCATGATCAGAAATGGTGATATTTCCTATCTGAGATTTAGTGATGGAATGTAGCAAACTGTGAGAAACGAATATATAATCTAATCTTTGATAGGAACGGCGGGGGTTGGAGAAGAACGAAAGGTCTTTCGTGGTGGGGTGCTGGGCTCTCCAGATGTCCACTAAATTCATATCATGGAATAGTTGGCATATTTTTCCTAGTGACTTTTGAGGGACGGCGGAGGTACCCGTTGAGGCATCCAGAGAGGGGTTAAGGGTTATGTTAAGGTCACCACCCAAAATTATCGGGCCTTCAGCAAATAGTTCAATTGTATGTAAGGCTTGGGCGATCCATGCGGTTTGTCCTTTACTGGGGGCATACAGATTGGCGAACGTATATGTTTGTGAAGCTATGGAGCCTTTAACTAGGAGTAGCCTACCCTCCGGGTCCGCGTAAGTTTGCGAGCAGATAAAGGGTATAGAATGGTGAAATAATATGGAAACTCCCAGGGTTGATTTGGAAGGGTTCGTGGAGTGAAAGGTGAGGGGGTAAGTGGAGATCGGAAACCTAGGTATCTTACCAGATTTAAAATGGGTATGGGGGCACTCGTCCACATTAGGGAGAGTGTTTGCCTACATAGGCCTACATTGCACTCTGCTCTCCTAATTCCATCCAGGAGAATAGATTTGCATATTTTTTACAGATTTAAAATGTGTCTCTTGGAGAAAGACTATTCTCGACTTTAGTTTCCTAAGAATTGTAAACAGTTGAGATGTCTTGTTTTGAGAATTTAGGCCATGTGCATTGAGAGATACTAGTGTAGCGTCTGTCATGATGGCGAGCGGAAGAGAGTAGAGAATGAGTCAAGAGAGATAGAGAGGAATCAAGGAAAGCGTGAAAGATAGAGAAGCGTGGGGAGCAGGAGAGGAGGGATAGGGTAAGCAGAGAGAGAAAGTAAAGCCAAAAATGAGGGGTAAGAGAAAAAGTAGGGGAGAAAAATGAAGGTGTTTTGGAGGGGGTGAGGGAGGGAGAGGGAAAAAACGCACTATAAGGATACTATAGTCCAGCAGGTCAAAAACAAGTAGACGCTTCTAAAGGGGTGACAGTGCCTGAAATGTCACCCGGTGGCGAAACAAGGACCTAAGGGTCCATAGCAAATAGGGGAGAAAACGGAGGTGCTCCTGATCGGGAATTGCCAAAAAGCCAGCCTCTACAGATAGAAAACAGGACGAAGACGCCAGAGAGATGCAGATAGAATAAGAAGAGGGTGAGTGTACAGAGGGTAGAGATCCGTAAAAGAAATCAAGGAAGGGCAGTGGAGAAGCGGAGGGAATAATGAAAGAAAGGTGTATTGGGGGGAAGGGGGGGGGGGGGTAATACCTGCAGAGAAGGTTCAAGTACTGAGGCATATGTTAATCACATCTATTAAGATTGATATGGGCGATGCATTGCATTGCGTGGCGCGCATTGTGGCTAGAGGTGTATGGATTGCATGCACCAAGATGTCTACAGGCACGAAGAGCAATACCTCGTGAGGGAGGTGAGAAATAGGGGATTTGTGCCCACGTCGTGCAAGCTAACAAAAACAATAAAAGTGAGCAAAAATATATAACAACTAGGAACGTTCATTAAACAATATATGACTCTATCAAGCCTATACATATGAAAACCAGCTAAGGCATGAAGGTGGTAGTTAGATTGCAGTGAGCCTCTGAGCAGAGTAGGCAGGGGGGGGGGGGGAGAGGGGATGAAGGGTGGGGGGAAGGGGGGGGAGTGAAAGATAAGGGTCTAACAATGGGCTGGTCCCCCTAGCCCGCGGGAAAGAGCTAGGGGAAGCGTACCCCTGCCATAAGTACATAAACAAACGGTGCAATGGTGACTCACTGTGCAAAGAAACATAGCAAAACAGATATAATACAACAAACCAGTGTGATAGCCGCATTGATCAGGGTCTGCGTAGCAAGGAATGCTGAATGTAGTCTCCAGAAACATAGAATAATCTAAGGCTTACCGAGCCCCGGTGGTTCTTAGCACGTAAAAGCACATTACACTTAAAGGGGTATTCCCATGTACATAATCATATCTATATTTGCAGATAATTAAAAGTTAAACAGTTTTGCAAATATAAGTAATTAAAAATTCTGCAGCGTTTTAAAGATTTCCTCTAACCATCTTAGTGCTGACAATCTGTTGTCTTGATCGATTGCCAATGGTTATGACCACTAATTCAGAATCTTTCTATGGTCTGGGACTTGTCAGGAACCCAGTTATGATTTTCTTATTGTAGCTGGGATATCAGGCAGGGACACTACATGTATCAGAAGATATTCCGGCCACATTAAGGAAATCATAGCTGAATTTGGGACCTTAGAAAGGTCCTGCATTCATGGTCGTATCCAATGGCAACCGATCAAGACTAAAAGACTGTGACCACAAGATACTAGAGAATATCTTTAAAACTCTGCAAAATATTTAATTACTTATATTTGCAAAAATGTTTAACTTTTAATTATCTACAAATTTAAAAATAAATAATTATTCACATGTGAATACCCCTTTAAGAGGGATAGGACCATAGAGTGATAGTTTGATTGAGAGTCCGCCTGTTGGACCACTAGGAAGTATGAGCGGGGCCAAAGTCTGCAGGAGCCAGTTATGCAAGGGTGAGGGGGGGGGGGGGGAGAGGGGGAGGTAATCTGGACAGTCCGTGAGTCAGAAAATATGCAAAATGGGGGGGAGGGGGGTACCAGGTAAACAGTCCGGGGGAGTCAAAATAGCGGTACAGGAAAATAATCCATCTTGAGCGGCAACGATGGAGAAGTCAGTGACTCAAGTGCAGATCAGAGGCCATGATGAGGTCGCTTAGGAAGCCTTGGATTAACGTAGAGGATGAAGTGAGGCCTGGTCTTGTTGAAATTGCCTTCCAAGCCCACGTCTCCCGAATGGAGAGCGTGGAGGGCTCTGCTGCAGGGGTTTGTTTCTGGCAGGTAGGCGGGGAACAGTCGGCAGCTCCGAGACATCCTCCGGTAGGGACAGCCATGAGGGTAGTGCCATCGGCGATATACCAAGGGCCGGCCAAGCATGAGTGAGATCCTCCGGGGTGCGAATGATGATTCTCTGGCCCTGATGTTGGATTGACAGGCCGAAAGGGAATAACCATGCGTAGGGGAGGCCTTTTTCCTTCAGGGTGTAACGGTTTTGGGTCTGGTTTGGAGTCTAAGGTTGCTACCACCTGGATGGAGACTTACTTGTAAGGCTGGAAACGTGGTCGGGAGCTAGCCAAGGGTTCGGTAACAGTCGAGCGGTGAGGTGCCGAATCAGAGTCCAAGGAATCGTCAGAAAGGAAAGCCAGAGGTCGGTACACGAGGTGAGCGTCAGAGTTGGAGGAGAGAGCAAATACCGTGGTCAGGAACAGGCCAGTAGTCAGTACACGAGATGAGGTGAGATGAGCGTCTGAGTTGACAGCAGGGCAGTAAGGCAGCTTGATCACATGCAGAGCACAATAATCTCGCAAAGCAGGAAGTCCAAGGCTGGGCTTAAATAGGAAGCACAATCAGAGAACAGGGTGGAGCAACCCAGAGAGGCAGGAACTAGAATTAGAGCCAGCGGGAACTAGGCTCGGATCAGCACTGGAGCTGTCCAGGAGGCTGAATAGCTCAGTTTGCAGAGCTACCGCCTGGGACACTGCAGTCCCTAGGTTCAAATCCTGACACAGGGCTTCCAGAAGGGGTCGCAGGATTCGTCTCTTCGCAAGCGTGGTGGGAGAGATATCCTGGTATAACTGGATCTCGTGCTGGTCAAAAAGAAGAGGACGT
This sequence comes from Leptodactylus fuscus, assembly GCF_031893055.1. Classification (NCBI taxonomy): domain Eukaryota; kingdom Metazoa; phylum Chordata; class Amphibia; order Anura; family Leptodactylidae; genus Leptodactylus; species Leptodactylus fuscus. Next base: position 124,461,774 of record NC_134268.1, read on the forward strand.
TTGTCCCGTGCTGCGGATAAGATGGCTGTCGTATCAACCGTGGTAAGTAGGCCACAGATAATGTCCTGAGGTGGTTCATCAGGCCTGGGTTTGGCCCTAAAGGCCCGGTGAATCCTCTCAATCTGCATTGCTTTACTTTTCTCAGGGCCCAGAAGCATGGAGAAGATTGAGCCGGCCGCATCCCGGTCATAGGACTCTGGTAAGTTTTTCCTGTTTTCTAGATCTTCTATCATATCGTAGGTGCGGTTTAAATGGTTATGGTGCAGGGCTATGTGATTAGCTGAGGCCTCCGAGTACTCCGAAACTGCGTCATAGGTAGATTCTAGGGCCTCAACCCTGTTGTCCATTTTCTGCATATCTGCTCTAATCTCCGCAATTTCTCAGAGCACTGGGGCAATAGCCTGGGACAAAACCTTTTTGAGATAGGATCTGGTGATCGCGGATGAGATAAGGATGGACCCATCCATGCTGGTAGTGCTCTCTTCATCTGAATCCCCGGTGGGCTCGGCGGGCGCCATCTTGCGCATCACCAGCGGGGACTGAGTGCCTTTCTTTTTTAATAATTTACCGGTCTCCGGAGCACGATTCTTCCCCAAAGGGGTGCCCGGGGGTTCTCCACTGCGATCCCGATTGTTCTTGCCCATTATGAGGTGTCAGGGAGTGTGATGAGGCTGGATTACGGCTAAGGTGCGTTGGAGCTGCAGGCTCAAGCTGCCATAGGCATTGACGGTCAGGCTCCGCCCCCCCAACAGTACTCTTAAGTGTATCTCGGGCTGAGAAGTATGCAGCAATGGGAAAGTACACAAGCAAGTATATCTAGTGACAGCCCCATCATAGGCTAGCTGGATGAGCTGGCAGCTTGTATTATGCGGGAGTTGAATTTTACCCTTAGGACTGCATTGACAGTACTCTTAAGTGTATCTCGGGCTGAGAAGGACGCAGCAATGGAAAAGTTCACAGGCAAGCATATCTAGTGACACCCCTTCATAGGCTAGCTGGGTGATCTTGCAGCTTGTATTATGCTGAGTTGAATTTTTCCCCTAGGACTGCATTGACAGTACTCTTAAGTGTATCTCGGGCTGAGAAGGACGCAGCAATGGGAAAGTACACAGGTAAGCATATCTAGTGACAGCCCATCAAAGGATAGCTGGATGAGCTGGCAACTTGTATTATGCGGGAGTTGAATTTTTCCCCTACGACTGCATTGACAGTACTCTTAAGTGTATGTCGGGCTGAGAAGGACGCAGCAATGGGAAAGTAAACAGGCAAGCATATCTAGTGACAGCCCATGATAGGCTAGCTGGATGAGCTGGCAACTTGTATTATGCGGGAGTTGAATTTTTCCCTTAGGACTGCATTGACAGTACTCTTAAGTGTATCTCGGGCTGAGAAGGATACAGCAATGGGAAAATACACAGGCAAGCATATCTAGTGACAGCCCATGATAGGCTAGCTGGATGAGCTGGCAGCTTGTATTATGCAGGAGTTGAATTTTTCCCCTAAGACTGCATTGACAGTACTCTTAAGTGTATCTCGGGCTGAGAAGGATGCAGCAATGGGAAAATACACAGGCAAGCATATCTAGTGACACCCCTTCATAGGCTAGCTGGGTGAGCTTGCAGCTTGTATTATGCTGAGTTGAATTTTTCCCCTAGGACTGCATTGACAGTACTCTTAAGTATATCTCGGGCTGAGAAGGACGCAGCAATGGGAAAGTACACAGGTAAGCATATCTAGTGACAGCCCATCAAAGGATAGCTGGATGAGCTGGCAACTTGTATTATGCGGGAGTTGAATTTTTCCCCTACGACTGCATTGACAGTACTCTTAAGTGTATGTCGGGCTGAGAAGGATGCAGCAATGGGAACGTACACAGGCAAGCATATCTAGTGACAGCCCATCATAGGCTAGCTGGATGAGCTGGCAGCTTGTATTATGCTGGAGTTGAATTTTTCCCCTAAGACTGCATTGACAGTACTCAGTACTCAGTACTCAGTACTCATCTCGGGCTGAGAAGGATGCAGTAATGGGAAAATACACAGGCAAGCATATATAGTGACAGCCCATGATAGGCTAGCTGGATGAGCTGGCAACTTGTATTATGCGGGAGTTGAATTTTACCCTTAGGACTGCATTGACAGTACTCTTAAGTGTATCTCGGGCTGAGAAGGACGCAGCAATGGAAAAGTTCACAGGCAAGCATATCTAGTGACACCTCTTCATAGGCTAGCTGGGTGAGCTTGCAGCTTGTATTATGCTGAGTTGAATTTTTCCCCTACGACTGCATTGACAGTACTCTTAAGTGTATGTCGGGCTGAGAAGGATGCAGCAATGGAAAAGTACACAGGCAAGCATATCTAGTGACAGCCCATCATAGGCTAGCTGGATGAGCTGGCAGCTTGAATTATACAGCAGTTGAATTTTACCCCTAAGACTGCATTGACAGTACTCTTAAGTGTATCTCGGGGTGAGAAAGACGCAAAAATGGGAAAGTACACAGGCAAGCATATCTAGTGACAGCCCATCAAAGGCTAGCTGGATGAGCTGGCAACTTGTATTATGCGGGAGTTGAATTTTTCCCTTAGGACTGCATTGACAGTACTCTTAAGTGTATCTCTGGCTGAGAAGGATGCAGCAATGGGAAAATACACAGGCAAGCATATCTAGTGACAGCCCATGATAGGCTAGCTGGATGAGCTGGCAGCTTGTATTATGTGGGAGTTGAATTTTTCCCCTAAGACTGCATTGACAGTACTCTTAAGTGTATCTCGGGCTGAGAAGGATGCAGCAATGGGAAAATACACAGGCAAGCATATCTAGTGACAGCCCATGATAGGCTAGCTGGATGAGCTGGCAGCTTGTATTATGTGGGAGTTGAATTTTTCCCCTAAGACTGCATTGACAGTACTCTTAAGTGTATCTCGGGCTGAGAAGGATGCAGCAATGGGAAAATACACAGGCAAGCATATCTAGTGACAGCCCATGATAGGCTAGCTGGATGAGCTGGCAGCTTGTATTATGTGGGAGTTGAATTTTTCCCCTAAGACTGCATTGACAGTACTCTTAAGTGTATCTCGGGCTGAGAAGGATGCAGCAATGGGAAAATACACAGGCAAGCATATCTAGTGACAGCCCATGATAGGCTAGCTGGATGAGCTGGCAGCTTGTATTTTGCGGGAGTTGAATTTTTCCCCTAAGACTGCATTGACAGTACTCTTGAGTGTATCTCGGTCAGAGAAAGACACAGTAATGAGAAAGAACACAGGCAAGCATACAGTGGGGCAAAAAAGTATTTAGTCAGTCACCAATAGTGCAAGTTCCACCACTTAAAAAGATGAGAGGCGTCTGTAATTTACATCATAGGTAGACCTCAACTATGAGAGACAAAATGAGAAAACAAATCCAGAAAATCACATTGTCTGATTTTGTAAGAATTTATTTGCAAATTATGGTGGAAAATAAGTATTTGGTCACCTACAAACAATCAAGATTTCTGGCTCTCACAGACCTGTAACTTCTTCTTTAAGAGTTTTCTCTTTCCTCCACTCATTACCTGTTACTTCACCTGTTACTGTTACTACACCTACACCTACACTACTGTTACTACACCTGTTACTGGCACCTGTTTAAACTTGTTATCAGTATAAAAAGACACCTGTGCACACCCTCAAACAGTCAGACTCCAAACTCCACTATGGTGAAGACCAAAGAGCTGTCAAAGGACACCAGAAACAAAATTGTAGCCCTGCACCAGGCTGGGAAGACTGAATCTGCAATAGGCAACCAGCTTGGATTGAAGAAATCAACTGTGGGAGCAATAATTAGAAAATGGAAGACATACAAGACCACTGATAATCTCCCTCGATCTGGGGCTCCACGCAAAATATCACCCCGTGGGGTCAAAATGATCACAAGAACGGTGAGCAAAAATCCCAGAACCACGCGGGGGGACCTAGTGAATGAACTGCAGAGAGCTGGGACCAATGAAACCAAGCCTACCATCAGAAACACACTATGCCGCCAGGGACTCAGATCCTGCAGTGCCAGACGTGTCCCACTGCTTAAGCCAGTACATGTCCGGGCTCGTCTGAAGTTTGCTAGAGAGCATTTGGATGATCCAGAAGAGTATTGGATGCACCTATGGTCTGATGAAACCAAACTGGAACTGTTTGGTAGAAACACAACTTTTCGTGTTTGGAGGAAAAAGAATACTGAGTTGCATCCATCAAACACCATACCTACTGTAAAGCATGGGGGTGGAAATATCATGCTTTGGGGCTGTTTCTCTGCAAAGTGGCCAGGACGACTGATCCGGGTACATGAAAGAATGAATGGGGCCATGTATCGTGAGATTTTGAGTGCAAACCTCCTTCCATCAGCAAGGGCATTGAAGATGAAACGTGGCTGGGTCTTTCAACATGACAATGATCCAAAGCACACCGCCAGGGCAACGAAAGAGTGGCTTTGTAAGAAGCATTTCAAAGTCCTGGAGTGGCCTAGCCAGTCTCCAGATCTCAACCATATAGAAAACCTTTGGAGGGAGTTGAAAGTCCATGTTGCCAAGCGACAGCCCCAAAACATCACTGCTCTAGAGGAGATCTGCATGGAGGAATGGGCCAACATACCAACAACAGTGTGTGCCAACCTTGTGAAGACTTACAGAAAACATTTGACCTCTGTCTGTAAGGATTGGAGTCAGGGTCAGGCAGTGCAAAGTGACACAGCTGGAAAGCAACACTGTGCAGCTAATGACAAAAGGGGTCGTAGGCCCTGTGGCTATGACTATGCTGTAGTATCTGAGATGAGGCAGACCAATGCACTTCCTAATTGGATGCGCCTACCACGACTCCTACTCTTCTATCCCGGCGGCTAGGATAAGGGAAGAGGAGGCCCTGAAAGTCCTAGGGACTGGAGTCACGGGGTCACACCTAAACAGAAAGCACAGTGTAAATGCAATGCAAAACAAAAGGCTAAACAGCATAGAACCAGGGAGGACCACAAGTCCCAGCAAGACACAGAAGAGAAGGCGAGGTCAGACGAGCAAGAGCTCGAGCCAGGAGATGTAATAAAGGTACCAAATCAAAAGACAAGGGATAGTCAAAAATACAATCCGGGTATACAAACCAAGAAACAGACAGGGAATCAGACTGAGCAGGGGAACCAGGAAACACAAAGTGAATGGCTGGCAAGGATCCATGCCTGGGTGGGGTTAAAATAGCAGCAGAGAAACACACCTGATGGCTAATGGCATGGAGACTGAAAGCAAGGAAAAGATTAACCCTTAATGACCTAAGCACACCCAATATAACTCCTAACACGTCTCCCAGGGAGACGCCGCGCAGCAAGGAGCCCGCGGCGACTCCGTATCCTGACACTGTCATTGCCAACAAAGGATATATAACAAAGTATTGAGATGAAATTTTGTTACTGACCAAATAATTATTTTCCACCATAATTTGCAAATAAATTCTTACAAAATCAGACAATGTGATTTTCTGGATTTGTTTTCTTATTTTGTCTCTCATAGTTGAGGTCTACCTATGATGTAAATTACAGACGCCTCTCAACTTTTTAAGTGGTGGAACTTGCACTATTGGTGACTGACTAAATACTTTTTTGCCCCACTGTATCTAGTGACAGCCCATCCAAGACAAGCTGGATGAGCTGGCAACTTGTATTATGCGGGAGTTGAATTTTACCCTTAGGACTGCATTGATCGTGTACTCTTGAGTGTAGCTCGGGCTGAGAAGGTCGCAGCCATGGGAAAGTTGACAGTTAAGCCTATCTAGTGACAGCCCATCATAGGCTAGCTGGGTGATCTTGCAACTTGTATCATGCCGGAGTTTGATTTTCCCCATAGGGCTTCATTGATCTTGTATTCTAGAGTGTAGCTAGGGCTGAGAAGGTCGCACCCATGGGAAAGTTGACAGTTAAGCCTATCTAGTGACAGCCCATCATAGGCTAGCTGGGTGATCTTGCAACTTGAATCATGCCGGAGTTTGATTTTTCCCATAGGGCTTCATTGATCGTTTACTCGGCAACTTGTATCATGCGAAAGTTCAATTTTCCGCTTAGCGCTTCATTAATCCTGTACTCTTGAGTGGAGCTCGGGCTGAGAATGACGCAGCCATGGGAAAGTTGACAGTTAAGCCAATCTAGTGACAGCCCATCATAGGCTAGGTGGGTGATCTTGAAACTTGTATCATGCCGGAGTTTGATTTTCCCCATAGGGCTTCATTGATCGTTTACTCGCAACTTGTATCAAGCGGTAGTTCTATTTTCCCCATAGCGCTTCATTGATCGTGTACTCTTGAGTGTAGCTCGGGCTGAGAATGACGCAGCCATGGGAAAGTTGACAGTTAAGCATATCTAGTGACAGCCCATCATAGGCTAGCTGGGTGATCTTGCAACTTTTATCATGCCGGAGTTTGATTTTCCCCATAGGGCTTTATTGATCGGTTACTCTTGAGTGTAGATCGGGCTGAGAAGGTCGCAGCCATGGGAAAGTTGACAGTTAAGCCTATCTAGTGACAGCCCATCATAGGCTAGCTGGGTGATCTTGCAACTTGTATCATGCCGGAGTTTGATTTTCCCCATAGGGCTTCATTGATCGTGTACTCTTGAGTGTAGCTCGGGCTGAGAAGGTCGCAGCCATGGGAAAGTTGACAGTTAAGCCTATCTAGTGACAGCCCATCATAGGCTAGCTGGGTGATCTTGCAACTTGAATCATGCTGGAGTTTGATTTTCCCCATAGGGCTTCATTGATCGTTTACTCGGCAACTTGTATCATGCAAAAGTGCTATTTTCCGCTTAGCGCTTCATTAATCCTGTACTCTTGAGTGTAGCTCGGGCTGAGAATGACGCAGCCATGGGAAAGTTGACAGTTAAGCATATCTAGTGACAGCCCATCATAGGCTAGCTGGGTGAGCTTGCAACTTGTATCATGCCGGAGTTTGATTTTCCCCATAGGGCTTTATTGATCGTGTACTCTTGAGTGTAGCTCGGGCTGAGAAGGTCGCAGCCATGGGAAAGTTGACAGTTAAGCCTATCTAGTGACAGCCCATCATAGGCTAGCTGGGTGATCTTGCAACTTGTATCATGCCGGAGTTTGATTTTCCCCATAGGGCTTCATTGATCGTTTACTCGGCAACTTGTATCAAGCGGGAGTACTATTTTCCCCATAGCGCTTCATTGATCGTGTACTCTTGAGTGTAGCTCGGGCTGAGAATGACGCAGCCATGGGAAAGTTGACAGTTAAGCATATCTAGTGACAGCCCATCATAGGCTAGCTGGGTGAGCTTGCAACTTGTATCATGCCGGAGTTTGATTTTCCCCATAGGGCTTTATTGATCGTGTACTCTTGAGTGTAGCTCGGGCTGAGAAGGTCACAGCCATGGAAAAGTTGACAGTTAAGCCTATCTAGTGACAGCCCATCATAGGCTAGCTGGGTGATCTTGCTACTTGTATCATGCCGGCGTTTGATTTTCCCCATAGGGCTTCATTGATCGTTTCCTCGGCAACTTGTATCAAGCGGGAGTTCTATTTTCCCCATAGCGTTTCATTGATCGTGTACTCTTGAGTGTAGCTCGGGCTGAGAATGACGCAGCCATGGGAAAGTTGACAGTTAAGCATATCTAGTGACAGCCCATCATAGGCTAGCTGGGTGATCTTGCAACTTTTATCATGCCGGAGTTTGATTTTCCCCATAGGGCTTTATTGATCGGTTACTCTTGAGTGTAGCTCGGGCTGAGAAGGTCGCAGCCATGGGAAAGTTGACAGTTAAGCCTATCTAGTGACAGCCCATCATAGGCTAGCTGGGTGATCTTGCAACTTGTATCATGCCGGAGTTTGATCTTCCCCATAGGGCTTTCTTGATCGTGTACTCTTGAGTGTAGCTCGGGCTGAGAAGGTCGCAGCCATGGGAAAGTTGACAGGTAAGCCTATCTAGTGACAGCCCATCATAGGCTAGCTGGGTGATCTTGCAATTTGAATCATTCCGGAGTTTGATTTTCCCCATAGGGCTTCATTGATCGTTTACTCGGCAACTTGTATCATGCGAAAGTTCTATTTTCCGCTTAGCGCTTCATTAATCCTGTACTCTTGAGTGTAGCTCGGGCTGAGAATGACGCAGCCATGGGAAAGTTGACAGTTAAGCATATCTAGTGACAGCCCATCATAGGCTAGCTGGGTGAGCTTGCAACTTGTATCATGCCGGAGTTTGATTCCCCATAGGGCTTTATTGATCGTGTACTCTTGAGTGTAGCTCGGGCTGAGAATGACGCAGCTATGGGAAAGTTGACAGTTAAGCATATCTAGTGACAGCCCATCATAGGCTAGCTGGGTGATCTTGCAACTTGTATCATGCCGGAGTTTGATTTTTCCCATAGGGCTTCATTTATCGTTTACTCGGCAACTTGTATCAAGTGGGAGTTCTATTTTCCCCATAGCGTTTCATTGATCGTATACTCTTGAGTGTAGCTCGGGCTGAGAATGACGCAGCCATGGGAAAGTTGACAGTTAAGCATATCTAGTGACAGCCCATCATAGGCTAGCTGGGTGAGCTTGCAACTTGTATCATGCCGGAGTTTGATTTTCCCCAAAGGGCTTCATTGATCTTGAACTCTAGAGTGTAGCTAGGGCTGAGAAGGTCGCACCCATGGGAAAGTTGACAGTTAAGCCTATCTAGTGACAGCCCATCATAGGCTAGCTGGGTGATCTTGCAACTTGAATCATGCCGGAGTTTGATTTTTCCCATAGGGCTTCATTGATCGTTTACTCGGCAACTTGTATCATGCGAAAGTTCAATTTTCCGCTTAGCGCTTCATTAATCCTGTACTCTTGAGTGTAGCTCGGGCTGAGAATGACGCAGCCATGGGAAAGTTGACAGTTAAGCATATCTAGTGTCAGCCCATCATAGGCTAACTGGGTGAGCTTGCAACTTGTATCATGCCGGAGTTCGATTTTCCCCATAGGGCTTTATTGATCGTGTACTCTTGAGTGTAGCTCGGGCTGAGAAGGTCGCAGCCATGGGAAAGTTGACAGTTAAGCCAATCTAGTGACAGCCCATCATAGGCTAGCTGGGTGATCTTGAAACTTGTATCATGCCGGAGTTTGATTTTCCCCATAGGGCTTCATTGATCGTTTACTCGGCAACTTGTATCAAGCGGTAGTTCTATTTTCCCCATAGCGCTTCATTGATCGTGTACTCTTGAGTGTAGCTCGGGCTGAGAATGACGCAGCCATGGGAAAGTTGACAATTAAGCATATCTAGTGACAGCCCATCATAGGCTAGCTGGGTGATCTTGCAACTTTTATCATGCCGGAGTTTGATTTTCCCCATAGGGCTTTATTGATCGGTTACTCTTGAGTGTAGCTCGGGCTGAGAAGGTCGCAGCCATGGGAAAGTTGACAGTTAAGCCTATCTAGTTACAGCCCATCATAGGCTAGCTGGGTGATCTTGCAACTTGTATCATGCCGGAGTTTGATTCCCCATAGGGCTTTATTGATCGTGTACTCTTGAGTGTAGCTCGGGCTGAGAAGGTCGCAGACATGGGAAAGTTGACAGTTAAGCATATCTAGTGACAGCCCATCATAGGCTAGCTGGGTGATCTTGCAACTTGTATCATGCCGGAGTTTGATTTTCCCCTAGGGCTTCGTTGATCGTGTACTCTTGAGTGTAGCTCGGGCTGAGAAGGTCGCAGCCATGGGAACGTTGACAGATAAGCCTATCTAGTGACAGCCCATCATAGGCTAGCTGGGTGATCTTGCAATTTGAATCATGCCGGAGTTTGATTTTCCCCATAGGGCTTCATTAATCGTTTACTTGGCAACTTGTATCATGCGAAAGTTCTATTTTCCGCTTAGCGCTTCATTAATCCTGTACTCTTGAGTGTAGCTCGGGCTGAGAATAACGCAGCCATGGGAAAGTTGACAGTTAAGCATATCTAGTGACAGCCCATCATAGGCTAGCTGGGTGAGCTTGCAACTTGTATCATGCCGGAGTTTGATTTTCCCCATAGGGCTTCATTGATCGTGTACTCTTGAGTGTAGCTCGGGCTGAGAAAGACGCAGCCATGGGAAAGTTGACAGTTAAGCATATCTGGTGACAGCCCATCATAGGCTAGCTGGGTGAGCTTGCAACTTGTATCATGCCGGAGTTTGATTTTCCCCTAGGGCTTCATTGATCGTGTACTCTTGAGTGTAGCTCGGGCTGAGAAGGTCGCAGCCATGGGAACGTTAACAGTTAAGCCTATCTAGTGAAAGCCCATCATAGGCTAGCTGGGTGATCTTGCAACTAGTATCATGCCGGAGTTTCATTTTCCCCATAGGGCTTCATTAATCGTTTACTCGGCAACTTGTATCATGCGAAAGTTCTATTTTCCGCTTAGCGCTTCATTAATCCTGTACTCTTGAGTGTAGCTCGGGCTGAGAATGACGCAGCCATGGGAAAGTTGACAGTTAAGCATATCTAGTGACAGCCCATCATAGGCTAGCTTGGTGAGCTTGCAACTTGTATCATGCCGGAGTTTGATTTTCCCCCTAGGGCTTTATTGATCGTGTACTCTTGAGTGTAGCTCGGGCTGAGAATGACGCAGCCATGGGAAAGTTGACAGTTAAGCATATCTAGTGACAGCCCATCATAGGCTAGCTGGGTGATCTTGCAACTTTTATCATGCCGGAGTTTGATTTTCCCCATAGGGCTTTATTGATCGGTTACTCTTGAGTGTAGCTCGGGCTGAGAAGGTCGCAGCCATGGGAAAGTTGACAGTTAAGCCTATCTAGTGACAGCCCATCATAGGCTAGCTGGGTGATCTTGCAACTTGTATCATGCCGGAGTTTGATTTTCCCCATAGGGCTTCATTGATCGTGTACTCTTGAGTGTAGCTCGGGCTGAGAAGGTCGCAGCCATGGGAAAGTTGACAGTTAAGCCTATCTAGTGACAGCCCATCATAGGCTAGCTGGGTGATCTTGCAACTTGTATCATGCCGGAGTTTGATTTTCCCCATAGGGTTTCATTGATCTTGTACCCTTGAGTGTAGCTCGGGCTGAGATGGTCGCAGCCATGGGAAAATTGACAGTTAAGCCTATCTAGTGACAGCCCATCATAGGCTAGCTGGGTGATCTTGCAACTTGTATCATGCCGGAGTTTGATTTTCCCCATAGGGCTTCATTGATCGTTTACTCGGCAACTTGTATCAAGCGGGAGTTCTATTTTCCCCATAGCATTTCATTGATCGTGTACTCTTGAGTGTAGCTCGGGCTGAGAATGACGCAGCCATGGGAAAGTTGACAGTTAAGCATATCTAGTGACAGCCCATCATAGGCTAGCTGGGTGATCTTGCAACTTTTATCATGCCGGAGTTTGATTTTCCCCATAGGGCTTTATTGATCGTTACTCTTGAGTGTAGCTCGGGCTGAGAAGGTCGCAGCCATGGGAAAGTTGACAGTTAAGCCTATCTAGTGACAGCCCATCATAGGCTACCTGGGTGATCTTGCAACTTGTATCATGCCGGAGTTTGATTTTCCCCATAGGGCTTCATTGATCTTGTACCCTTGAGTGTAGCTCGGGCTGAGAAGGTCGCAGCCATGGGAAAGTTGACAGTTAAGCCTATCTAGTGACAGCCCATCATAGGCTAGCTGGGTCATCTTGCAACTTGTATCATGCCGGAGTTTGATTTTCCCCATCGGGCTTCATTGATCTTGAACTCTAGAGTGTAGCTAGGGCTGAGAAGGTCGCACCCATGGGAAAGTTGACAGTTAAGCCTATCTAGTGACAGCCCATCATAGGCTAGCTGGGTGATCTTGCAACTTGAATTATGCCGGAGTTTGATTTTTCCCATAGGGCTTCATTGATCGTTTACTCGGCAACTTGTATCATGCGAAAGTTCAATTTTCCGCGTAGCGCTACATTAATCCTGTACTCTTGAGTGTAGCTCGGGCTGAGAATGACGCAGCCATGGGAAAGTTGACAGTTAAGCATATCTAGTGTCAGCCCATCATAGGCTAACTGGGTGAGCTTGCAACTTGTATCATGCCGGAGTTCGATTTTCCCCATAGGGCTTTATTGATCGTGTACTCTTGAGTGTAGCTCAGGCTGAGAAGGTCGCAGCCATGGGAAAGTTGACAATTAAGCATATCTAGTGACAGCCCATCATAGGCTAGCTGGGTGATCTTGCAACTTTTATCATGCCGGAGTTTGATTTTCCCCATAGGGCTTTATTGATCGGTTACTCTTGAGTGTAGCTCGGGCTGAGAAGGTCGCAGCCATGGGAAAGTTGACAGTTAAGCCTATCTAGTTACAGCCCATCATAGGCTAGCTGGGTGATCTTACAACTTGTATCATGCCGGAGCTTGATTCCCCATAGGGCTTTATTGATCGTGTACTCTTGAGTGTAGCTCGGGCTGAGAAGGTCGCAGCCATGGGAACGTTGACAGATAAGCCGATCTAGTGACAGCCCATCATAGGCTAGCTGGGTGATCTTGCAATTTGAATCATGCCGGAGTTTGATTTTCCCCATAGGGCTTCATTAATCGTTTACTTGGCAACTTGTATCATGCGAAAGTTCTATTTTCCGCTTAGCGCTTCATTAATCCTGTACTCTTGAGTGTAGCTCGGGATGAGAATAACGCAGCCATGGGAAAGTTGACAGTTAAGCATATCTAGTGACAGCCCATCATAGGCTAGCTGGGTGAGCTTGCAACTTGTATCATGCCGGAGTTTGATTTTCCCCATAGGGCTTCATTGATCGTGTACTCTTGAGTGTAGCTCGGGCTGAGAATGACGCAGCCATGGGAAAGTTGACAGTTAAGCATATCTAGTGACAGCCCATCATAGGCTAGCTGGGTGAGCTTGCAACTTGTATCATGCCGGAGTTTGATTTTTCCCTAGGGCTTCATTGATCGTGTACTCTTGAGTGTAGCTCGGGCTGAGAATGACGCAGCCATGGGAACGTTAACAGTTAAGCCTATCTAGTGACAGCCCATCATAGGCTAGCTGGGTGATCTTGCAACTTGTATCATGCCGGAGTTTCATTTTCCCCATAGGGCTTCATTAATCGTTTACTCGGCAACTTGTATCATGCGAAAGTTCTATTTTCCGCTTAGCGCTTCATTAATCCTGTACTCTTGAGTGTAGTTTGGGCTGAGAATGACGCAGCCATGGGAAAGTTGACAGTTAAGCATATCTAGTGACAGCCCATCATAGGCTAGCTGGGTGAGCTTGCAACTTGTATCATGCCGGAGTTTGATTTTCCCCCTAGGGCTTTATTGATCGTGTACTCTTGAGTGTAGCTCGGGCTGAGAAGGTCGCAGCCATGGGAAAGTTGACAGTTAAGCATATCTAGTGACAGCCCATCATAGGCTAGCTGGGTGATCTTGCAACTTGTATCATGCCGGAGTTTGATTTTCCCCATAGGGCTTCATTGATCGTTTACTCAGCAACTTGTATCAAGCGGGAGTTCTATTTTCCCCATAGCGTTTCATTGATCGTGTACTCTTGAGTGTAGCTCGGGCTGAGAATGAGGCAGCTATGGGAAAGTTGACAGTTAAGCATATCTAGTGACAGCCCATCATAGGCTAGCTGGGTGATCTTGCAACTTGTATCATGCCGGAGTTTGATTTTTCCCATAGGGCTTCATTTATCGTTTACTCGGCAACTTGTATCAAGTGGGAGTTCTTTTTTCCCCATAGCGTTTCATTGATCGTATACTCTTGAGTGTAGCTCGGGCTGAGAATGACGCAGCCATGGGAAAGTTGACAGTTAAGCATATCTAGTGACAGCCCATCATAGGCTAGCTGGGTGAGCTTGCAACTTGTATCATGCCGGAGTTTGATTTTCCCCAAAGGGCTTTATTGATCGTGTACTCTTGAGTGTAGCTCGGGCTGAGATGGTCGCAGCCATGGGAAAGTTGACAGTTAAGCCTATCTAGTGACAGCCCATCATAGGCTACCTGGGTGATCTTGCAACTTGTATCATGCCGGAGTTTGATTTTCCCCATAGGGCTTTCTTGATCGTGTACTCTTGAGTGTAGCTCGGGCTGAGAAGGTCGCAGCCATGGGAAAGTTGACAGGTTAGCCTATCTAGTGACAGCCCATCATAGGCTAGCTGGGTGATCTTGCAATTTGAATCATGCCGGAGTTTGATTTTCCCCATAGGGCTTCATTGATCGTTTACTCGGCAACTTGTATCATGCGAAAGTTCTATTTTCCGCTTAGCGCTTCATTAATCCTGTACTCTTGAGTGTAGCTCGGGCTGAGAATGACGCAGCCATGGGAAAGTTGACAGTTAAGCATATCTAGTGACAGCCCATCATAGGCTAGCTGGGTGAGCTTGCAACTTGTATCATGCCGGAGTTTGATTCCCCATAGGGCTTTATTGATCGTGTACTCTTGAGTGTAGCTCGGGCTGAGAATGACGCAGCTATGGGAAAGTTGACAGTTAAGCATATCTAGTGACAGCCCATCATAGGCTAGCTGGGTGATCTTGCAACTTGTATCATGCCGGAGTTTGATTTTTCCCATAGGGCTTCATTTATCGTTTACTCGGCAACTTGTATCAAGTGGGAGTTCTATTTTCCCCATAGCGTTTCATTGATCGTATACTCTTGAGTGTAGCTCGGGCTGAGAATGACGCAGCCATGGGAAAGTTGACAGTTAAGCATATCTAGTGACAGCCCATCATAGGCTAGCTGGGTGAGCTTGCAACTTGTATCATGCCGGAGTTTGATTTTCCCCAAAGGGCTTTATTGATCGTGTACTCTTGAGTGTAGCTCGGGCTGAGATGGTCGCAGCCATGGGAAAGTTGACAGTTAAGCCTATCTAGTGACAGCCCATCATAGGCTAGCTGGGTGATCTTGCAACTTGTATCATGCCGGAGTTTGATTTTCCCCATAGGGCTTTATTGATCGTTTACTCGGCAACTTGTATCAAACGGGAGTTCTATTTTCCCCATAGCGTTTCATTGATCGTGTACTCTTGAGTGTAGCTTGGGCTGAGAATGACGCAGCCATGGGAAAGTTGACAGTTAAGCATATCTAGTGACAGCCCATCATAGGCTAACTGGGTGAGCTTGCAACTTCTATCATGCCGGAGTTTGATTTTCCCCATAGGGCTTCATTGATCGTGTACTCTTGAGTGTAGCTCGGGCTGAGAAGGTTGCAGCCATGGGAAAGTTGACAGGTAAGCCTATCTAGTGACAGCCCATCATAGGCTAGCTGGGTGATCTTGCAACTTCAATCATGCCGGAGTTTGATTTTCCCCATAGGGCTTCATTGATCGTTTACTCGGCAACTTGTATCATGCGAAAGTTCTATTTTCCGCTTAGTGCTTCATTAATCCTGTACTCTTGAGTGTAGCTCGGGCTGAGAATGACGCAGCCATGGGAAAGTTGACAGTTAAGCATATCTAGTGACAGCCCATCATAGGCTAGCTGGGTGAGCTTGCAACTTGTATCATGCCGGTGTTTGATTCCCCATAGGGCTTTATTGATCGTGTACTCTTGAGTGTAGCTCGGGCTGAGAAGGTCGCAGCCATGGGAAAGTTGACAGTTAAGCCTATCTACTGACAGCCCATCATAGGCTAGCTGGGTGATCTTGCAACTTGTATCATGCCGGAGTTTGATTTTCCCCATAGGGCTTCATTGATCGTTTACTCGGCAACTTGTATCAAGCGGGAGTTCTATTTTCCCCATAGCGTTTCATTGATCGTGTACTCTTGAGTGTAGCTTGGGCTGAGAATGACGCAGCCATGGGAAAGTTGACAGTTAAGCATATCTAGTGACAGCCCATCATAGGCTAGCTGGGTGAGCTTGCAACTTGTTTCATGCCGGAGTTTGATTTTCCCCATAGGGCTTTATTGATCGTGTACTCTTGAGTGTAGCTCGGGCTGAGAA
Organism: Leptodactylus fuscus; assembly: GCF_031893055.1. Lineage (NCBI taxonomy): Eukaryota > Metazoa > Chordata > Amphibia > Anura > Leptodactylidae > Leptodactylus > Leptodactylus fuscus. The sequence continues at coordinate 124,477,663 of NC_134268.1, forward strand.
GGTCGCAGCCATGGGAAAGTTGACAGTTAAGCCTATCTAGTGACAGCCCATCATAGGCTAGCTGGGTGATTTTGCAACTTGAATCATGCCGGAGTTTGATTTTTCCCATAGGGCTTCATTGATCGTTTACTCGGCAACTTGTATCATGCGAAAGTTCAATTTTCCGCTTAGCGCTTAATTAATCCTGTACTCTTGAGTGTAGCTCGGGCTGAGAATGACGCAGCCATGGTAAATTTGACAGTTAAGCATATCTAGTGTCAGCCCATTGATAGGGAAATCAATACATTCATATATATTCCCTATATGTGTATACATTCTTACAATAACTTAAGATTGTAACATCCATCTCCAGGTCAGTTTGACCCAGATTCCATATTAATCAGATTATTTGCAGACATATTGCCGCACCCCATAATAAACAGAGTAATAAAGTGGCTGGAATAAAGTGATAAGATGGATATTAAAATAGCTTAAGATGAGACTAATGGAAAAACCCATGTCAAAATAGACTTTGTTATGCCACGCGGTAAAGTGACTAAAACATACACTACGTAATGCGCACTGAGTTAACCTCATCATCAGATGTCAGAACAGTTAGAATATTCATGATTAGGGGTGGGATATTCTTGTAACACTCATGTATAGAAATTGCTGAATCCTAACGGTTAATGATTACTGAATGACACACCCATATACGCCTACCGAGTTAATGATTACTCTATAATACACCCTGTATGTACGCCCACTTCTTTGGGTATAAGAAGAGATGATTTGTTCAATAAACTTTATGCTTTAGCTCAGATTCATCTTGTTTCTGTGTCATTGCATCACTGACGCTCCGCAGTGTGACGTAATTTGGAATCCATCCAATATACCTATTGGTCTGACTTGAGGACCACCTTGACAGTAAATGGCGCACAATGGGGGGTTGGCAAAGGCAAAAGACCTCAATATCTTGAGACCCAGCAATAACAGAGTTAAGGATCAAAGGACACACAGACAATCACCAGTGAGGTAAGAACCATTGCTTCTTACTTACAATATCTCTGTGTTTCCTGGGGTCTTCTAACTCTGGGACCGGATCTGAAGGTATGCTATAGTCTGTCTTTTGTACTCCCAGCCCATATTATTTGGCAAAGAACCGTAGAATATCATTCTTGATACTTAATGGTATATTGGATTGGATAGCTCTATGTATTACTGTTTTGTTATGTCTAACGTGTAACGGCTGTGTGAATGTATGAGTCTACCTAATGCCTAGAGGGTATGGAATGGTCTGTTTGGGTCTGCCGTAAAGACTAACTCTTCCTGCGATCAGACTGGCGTGTCCGGTGGATCAGGGAGGAGCGCCCCTGACGGTTGGTCTCACATGCCAGATACCTCCTCTTGGGGACAATTAGAGATATGGTGTACAAAGTACATCAAATGACTGATAGATCCTCTGTAATTCTGTCCGGAAACCAAAGGGGGACGCCCCTAGCCAGAGCATAAGTCTTGTCTTATGTTTGTCTTATGTTTGTCATGTAGTATGCACAACGCTATCTCACATGATTTCAGGAGAATTTGAAAGGTTTTAGGTTGTTCTTGTTTGTTTAGCATTAGTTTGCTTCACCCTCTGGTTGATATATAGAATATATTGTCATGCGAAAGGTAGCCTGATATCTGTACCGTATCTAACTCCCCTGGCGGTGATCAGCGACTGGAAGGTGACTGAAATTTAGGAAGTCACGATTTGGCCAAAGGGGTCGCTGAACTGTTCTTGGGCCCAGCAAGCACTTTGTGAGCTACTGGGTGGGAGAAAATGCCTGGAGTGGGAGTTAGATCAGGAGGGTACAGTATCTGTGGCATCTTATAGAGTACGGTAGTGGTATACAGTACTGAGAGACACAGAGGTTTATATGTCAACCAGAGATGGGCATAGAGGAAATTGCAAACATGGGAAATGTACCTAGCCAGCAGGAACCTGAAGGGGTTAAGGCTTGTGATGCTTGTGAGATAGTGTTATGTGTACATGCAAAGTTGTTATGAAAGAAAGATTCAAGTAAGTTATTAAGTTATTGAAAGTTCTAGAAATGTGAAGTGATTCATTAGTGAGCTGGTGATCAGCCTTAGTGTTAATTAATGGGTTAATGACAATAAGTTGGTCAGAAAAGGAAGTTTGGTTTGAGGTAATGAAAGATATGAAACAAGAAAGTAGTTGGATTGTGAAAAAGACTTTGAAAGGTGTAATATATGAGAAAAATAGTAAATGTAAAGTTCCTCCACCATCTCAACCCCATCTCATGTCTCCTGTTGCAACAGGACCAGGAGGATGGACTTGTGTGTATGGACAGCAAAACCATGAGTGGTGTAAATAATGTTTTGCCAAAAGGGGGGGGGGGGGGGGGGGAGGAACCAAGACCACAGAAAGGAAAAGGACTATATCATAATGTTTGCATCTAGACTAGAGCATATGAACCTGATCCTAGTACCTCTGCGATAGAGCAAGAGGAAAGTTTAATTACATTGGAAGAGGAAGAGGATAATCACCCTTCCTATCTTCAGACTATAGGGGTATAACATCATTCACCTCTTAGATTTCAAAAAGCACCAATGACTATTATCTCATTATAAACCATGGGGTCTCAAAGATAAAAGGGTGCTACTCAAGAATGTACCAGACTCATTTGATTTGTAAAGGGGCTTCTATAGACAGATTATGGGGTCTGAACAACATTTACATGGACAGATCTAGAGTCCATCTTAAAGGGAAAAAATGCTGAATCTATAATGCAATCAGTTATGGACATAATAGAGAAAATGGGAGACTCTACAATTCCTGGAATACAACCCAGCCAGGAAAGCATGTAGGTGTCTTGAGTATTATAACTGTGAGAAGATGGGACACACCAAGCGTCACTGTAGGTCCCCACATAAAGGTAAAGTTCGGGGGAAGGTGTCTCATCCTCACAATAGGATCCTGTATCAATGTACCACAAATTGTAATTGCTCATATGTGTATGACCAGATTGATAGACTATAGTCAGTGATAAGTCACCTGTTAATTTATTAAGAGTAGATATACTGCTACAGTACAGGGTATACAGATGTATACAGTGTATACAGCCCCACCTGACAATCCAGCATTAGAGCAAGTCCCTGTGGTCAAAGTCCCTGATAATGATATTGGGCATCTGCCAGTTTCTCAGGTGGTAAAGCTAGGAGCAAAGTCCCTTATAGTGGAGTAACTTCCAGCAATAGGGAAATATATCACAGAATTAATTCCTTCTGGTGCAATAAAGCCTACAAAATCTTGTAACCTTAAAGAGATATAGTACATTATTTTGAATCCAGCTGCTCTAGTTCCTATTGGTGCAGTGGATTCAAAAAGGGGGAAATGGGACAAGGAAATTCATTTGTGGCTCAGGGAAAATTAGGTTTTTCATATGTTTTTCATGTATCTCTCATTAATTCAGATGTTGAGTTTTTTTGTAGATGGCTCAAGAAGCATTGGTGAAGATGGACGGTTCTACACTGGGTATACAGAGATCACACAACATGAGGTAGTAAAAGCAGAACCACTCCCTCCTCATATGTCTGCACAGGAGATGGAGCTGATGGCGTTCATTGAATTGCTTAGAGGATCAGAAGGTAAACAGTACAACATATACACTGACTTCAGGTATGATTTTAGAGTTGCCCATGACTATGGTCCCATATGGAGGGCAAGGGATTTCATTACAACAGCAGGTACCTGTATTAAACATGGGAGTCTCATTAAACAGTTGATGGAAGCCCTGATGCTTCTAAAAGAAGTAGCTGTAAGAAAAGGTAAAGATACACACAAAGCCACCAATGAGGCTGAGACAAGGTGCAAACAAAAGCAGCAAGGAAACCAAGGTGAAAGGACACCCCAGGAACACCTCCGCTGATCATGGTGAGTACTGAGTGTAACCAGATGGACTTAAGTACCTTTACAGGCTCTAACTTGGGAAACACCGGGGGAAGAGATGAAAGGTCTGGTCAAAGGCTGAAGCTCAGGACAATGAAGGTCTGTGGAAGGTGGGATTGCGGGTATGCCTGCCAAGGTCCTTGTAGCTGTTCACGGTACGACCCACCTGTCTAAAAATGCTATTTGTGTTTTGGTGGATAAGCAATGGTTCACACCTGGGTTTCCAGTGGTTGCCAACACATTTACACAAAGCATGGATGACATATACACACATGTGCACAACACAATCCAGGTAGTATAGTTAAGGTGCCCCAGATACCTGCACCAAAAACCCTCTACCCATTTCAATGACTGCAGTTTGACTTCATACAACTACCTAAGGTAGGCACCTATGAGTGTTTTTGTGTGTGTTGATCTTTTCGCAGGGGAAGGCGTCCAGCCACCAATGCCAAAAGCCATTGCAAGAGCCCCTGCAAAGAAACTGATATTGGAGGTTTTCTGTAGGTGTGGATCTGAAGCCATAAAAATTTGACAGAGGTATCCGTTTTACAGGAGAGGTAATGCAAAACGTTATGCAAATGTTGGGGGTCACACAAGCCTTTCATACATCCTTTCATTCACAAACTAGGGAAAAAGTGGAGGGACTGAATGATACCCTAAAGCTTAAAAAGTCAGAAAGCAAGTGAGAAATTAGGGAAACCCTGCACAGAGTGCTTGCCATTGGGTTCATTTTCTATAAGGTACACGCCAATGGGAAAAAAAAAAAAATTGTAAAGGTTTTATTCAGGTCAGCATCAAGGCTAGGCTTGTATTTCCCACAGACACTAGGCTAGGCCTATACACTGTGACAATTTCATCAGTTATGTCCAGAGCCTCCAAAAGAGACTCTCACTTGTGCATAAACAAGCTTATGATTCTATTCCAGATTTGATGGTCCTTTCCAAGTCCTCCTTACTGCCGCCACTTGAGGGGAAGGCCATTTGGATTCATGCAAGCCACTATAAAGCCCTCTAGCAAAAGAATGATCCTGTTTCTGATGATTCTGGTAACTTCGCTCCAAAAAGGGGAGACGAACGACAGTCTGATAACCCAAAATGATAACCCATAACTGTGATGACCATACGGCTTATAAATGATATTTTTTTTACAATCAGCCTAGATTTATAGAGGAAATAGCTGAACAATTTGGTCTAATTTCTTTGATAACATGGAAGAATAGAGTAGTTTTAGAGAAGTTATTAGTAGGAAAAGGAGGGGTTTGCAAAATTATTGACATTAATGGTTGTACTTTTATCCCGAATAATACAGCCCCTGATGGAAGTGACACTAGAGCGCTAGAGGGTCTTACATCCCTGTCTGAAGAGATGGCTGAAAACTCTGGTATCAACAACCCCTTCACTGATTGGCTGCAAACCTGGTTTGGAAAATGGAGTGGCCTAGAGTCAAGTCTTTTTGTCTCGGTGGCAGTCGTAGCGGCAATACTTGTTACCTGTGGATACTGCTGAATTTCCTGCAATCAAGGACTTTTTCCTAGATTGACTGATACAACTATGTGTTTGGAATAAAAGCCCTGCAATGATGATTACATGTGAAATGCTATAAGTGAGAATAAGATATGATCCTTTCCATACCTTCAGGGAATTCGGGAAGGCCCGACAATAGCTTCTTGCTATTGAAGTACTTGTGGATGAGGGAGGTCTCATATCTGTTCTCAAAAGGAGGGATTGATAGGGGAATCAATACATTCATATATATTCCCTATATGTGTATACATTCTTACAATAACTTAAGATTGTAACATGCATCTCCAGGTCAGTATGACCCATATTCCATATTAATCAGAATATTTGCAGACATAATGCCGCACCCCATAATAAACAGAGTAATAAAGTGGATGGAATAAAGTGATAAGATGGATATTAAAATAGCTTAAGATGAGACTAATGGAAAAACCCATGTCAAAATAGACTTTGTTATGCCACGCGGTAAAGTGACTAAAACATACACTACGTAATGCGCACTGAGTTAACCTCATCATCAGATGTCAGAACAGTTAGAATATTCATGATTAGGGGTGGGATATTCTTGTAACACTCATGTATAGAAATTGCTGAATCCTAACGGTTAATGATTACTGAATGACACACCCATATACGCCTACCGAGTTAATGATTACTCTATAATACACCCCGTATGTACGCCCACTTCTTTGGGTATAAGAAGAGATGATTTGTTCAATAAACTTTATGCTTTAGCTCAGATTCATCTTGTTTCTGTGTCATTGCATCACTGACGCTCCGGAGTGTGACGTAATTTGGAATCCATCCAATATACCTATTGGTCTGACTTGAGGACCACCTTGACACCATCATAGGCTAACTGGGTGAGCTTGCAACTTGTATCATGCCGGAGTTTGATTTTCCCCATAGGGCTTTATTGATCGTGTACTCTTGAGTGTAGCTCGGGCTGAGAAGGTCGCAGCCATGGGAAAGTTGACAGTTAAGCCAATCTAGTGACAGCCCATCATAGGCTAGCTGGGTGATCTTGCAACTTGTATCATGCCGGAGTTTGATTTTCCCGATAGGGTTTCATTGATCGTGTACTCTTGAGTGTAGCTCGGGCTGAGAAGGTCGCAGCCATGGGAAAGTTGACAGTTAAGCCTATCTAGTGACAGCCCATCATAGGCTAGCTGGGTGATCTTGCAACTTGTATCATGCCGGAGTTTGATTTTCCCCATAGGGTTTCATTGATCGTGTACTCTTGAGTGTAGCTCGGGCTGAGAAGGTCGCAGCCATGGGAAAGTTGACAGTTAAGCCTATCTAGTGACAGCCCATCATAGGCTAGCTGGGTGATCTTGTAACTTGTACCATGTCGGAGTTTGATTTTCCCCATAGGGTTTCATTGATCGTATACTCTTGAGTGTAGCTCGGGCTGAGAAGGTCGCAGCCATGGGAAAGTTGACAGTTAAGCCTATCTAGGGACAACCCATCATAGGCTAGCTGGGTGATCTTGCAACTTGTATCATGCCGGAGTTTGATTTTCACCATAGGGTTTCATTGATCGCTTACTCGGCAACTTGTATGAAGCAGGATTTCTACTTTCCCCTTAGCGCTTCATTGATCGTGTACTCTTGAGTGTAGATCGGGCTGAGAATGACGCAGCCATGGGAAAGTTGACAGTTAAGCCTATCTAGTGACAGCCCATCATAGGCTAGCTGGGTGATCTTGCAACTTGTACCATGTCGGAGTTTGATTTTCCCCATAGGGTTTCATTGATCGTATACTCTTGAGTGTAGCTCGGGCTGAGAAGGTCGCAGCCATGGGAAAGTTGACAGTTAAGCCTATCTAGTGACAACCCATCATAGGCTAGCTGGGTGATCTTGCAACTTGTATCATGCCGGAGTTTGATTTTCACCATAGGGTTTCATTGATCGCTCACTCGGCAACTTGTATCAAGCAGGATTTCTACTTTCCCCTTAGCGCTTCATTGATCGTGTACTCTTGAGTGTAGCTCGGGCTGAGAATGACGCAGCCATGGGAAAGTTGACAGTTAAGCCTATCTAGTGACAGCCCATCATAGGCTAGCTGGGTGATCTTGCAACTTGTACCATGTCGGAGTTTGATTTTCCCCATAGGGTTTCATTGATCGTGTACTCTTGAGTGTAGCTCGGGCTGAGAATGACGCAGCCATGGGAAAGTTGACAGTTAAGCCTATCTAGTGACAGCCCATCATAGGCTAGCTGGGTGAGCTTGCAACTTGTACCATGTCGGAGTTTGATTTTCCCCATAGGGTTTCATTGATCGTGTACTCTTGAGTGTAGCTCGGGCTGAGAAGGTCGCAGCCATGGGAAAGTTGACAGTTAAGCCTATCTAGTGACAACCCATCATAGGCTAGCTGGGTGATCTTGCAACTTGTATCATGCCGGAGTTTGATTTTCACCATAGGGTTTCATTGATCGCTTACTCGGCAACTTGTATGAAGCAGGATTTCTACTTTCCCCTTAGCGCTTCATTGATCGTGTACTCTTGAGTGTAGATCGGGCTGAGAATGACGCAGCCATGGGAAAGTTGACAGTTAAGCCTATCTAGTGACAGCACATCATAGGCTAGCTGGGTGAGCTTGCAACTTGTACCATGTCGGAGTTTGATTTTCCCCATAGGGTTTCATTGATTGTGTACTCTTGAGTGTAGCTCGGGCTGAGAAGGTCGCAGCCATGGGAAAGTTGACAGTTAAGCCTATCTAGTGACAACCCATCATAGGCTAGCTGGGTGATCTTGCAACTTGTATCATGCCGGAGTTTGATTTTCACCATAGGGTTTCATTGATCGCTCACTCGGCAACTTGTATGAAGCAGGATTTCTACTTTCCCCTTAGCGCTTCATTGATCGTGTACTCTTGAGTGTAGATCGGGCTGAGAATGACGCAGCCATGGGAAAGTTGACAGTTAAGCCTATCTAGTGACAGCCCATCATAGGCTAGCTGGGTGATCTTGTAACTTGTACCATGTCGGAGTTTGATTTTCCCCATAGGGTTTCATTGATCGTGTACTCTTGAGTGTAGCTCGGGCTGAGAAGGTCGCAGCCATGGGAAAGTTGACAGTTAAGCCTATCTAGTGACAACCCATCATAGGCTAGCTGGGTGATCTTGCAACTTGTATCATGCCGGAGTTTGATTTTCACCATAGGGTTTCATTGATCGCTTACTCGGCAACTTGTATGAAGCAGGATTTCTACTTTCCCCTTAGCGCTTCATTGATCGTGTACTCTTGAGTGTAGATCGGGCTGAGAATGACGCAGCCATGGGAAAGTTGACAGTTAAGCCTATCTAGTGACAGCCCATCATAGGCTAGCTGGGTGATCTTGAAACTTGTACCATGTCGGAGTTTGATTTTCCCCATAGGGTTTCATTGATCGTGTACTCTTGAGTGTAGCTCGGGCTGAGAAGGTCGCAGCCATGGGAAAGTTGACAGTTAAGCCTATCTAGTGACAACCCATCATAGGCTAGCTGGGTGATCTTGCAACTTGTATTATGCCGGAGTTTGATTTTCACCATAGGGTTTCATTGATCGCTTACTCGGCAACTTGTATGAAGCAGGATTTCTACTTTCCCCTTAGCGCTTCATTGATCGTGTACTCTTGAGTGTAGCTCGGGCTGAGAATGACGCAGCCATGGGAAAGTTGACAGTTAAGCCTATCTAGTGACAGCCCATCATAGGCTAGCTGGGTGAGCTTGCAACTTGTACCATGTCGGAGTTTGATTTTCCCCATAGGGTTTCATTGATCGTGTACTCTTGAGTGTAGCTCGGGCTGAGAAGGTCGCAGCCATGGGAAAGTTGACAGTTAAGCCTATCTAGTGACAACCCATCATAGGCTAGCTGGGTGATCTTGCAACTTGTATCATGCCGGAGTTTGATTTTCACCATAGGGTTTCATTGATCGCTCACTCGGCAACTTGTATCAAGCAGGATTTCTACTTTCCCCTTAGCGCTTCATTGATCGTGTACTCTTGAGTGTAGATCGGGCTGAGAATGACGCAGCCATGGGAAAGTTGACAGTTAAGCCTATCTAGTGACAGCCCATCATAGGCTAGCTGGGTGATCTTGAAACTTGTACCATGTCGGAGTTTGATTTTCCCCATAGGGTTTCATTGATCGTGTACTCTTGAGTGTAGCTCGGGCTGAGAAGGTCGCAGCCATGGGAAAGTTGACAGTTAAGCCTATCTAGTGACAACCCATCATAGGCTAGCTGGGTGATCTTGCAACTTGTATTATGCCGGAGTTTGATTTTCACCATAGGGTTTCATTGATCGCTTACTCGGCAACTTGTATGAAGCAGGATTTCTACTTTCCCCTTAGCGCTTCATTGATCGTGTACTCTTGAGTGTAGCTCGGGCTGAGAATGACGCAGCCATGGGAAAGTTGACAGTTAAGCCTATCTAGTGACAGCCCATCATAGGCTAGCTGGGTGAGCTTGCAACTTGTACCATGTCGGAGTTTGATTTTCCCCATAGGGTTTCATTGATCGTGTACTCTTGAGTGTAGCTCGGGCTGAGAAGGTCGCAGCCATGGGAAAGTTGACAGTTAAGCCTATCTAGTGACAACCCATCATAGGCTAGCTGGGTGATCTTGCAACTTGTATCATGCCGGAGTTTGATTTTCACCATAGGGTTTCATTGATCGCTTACTCGGCAACTTGTATGAAGCAGGATTTCTACTTTCCCCTTAGCGCTTCATTGATCGTGTACTCTTGAGTGTAGATCGGGCTGAGAATGACGCAGCCATGGGAAAGTTGACAGTTAAGCCTATCTAGTGACAGCCCATCATAGGCTAGCTGGGTGAGCTTGCAACTTGTACCATGTCGGAGTTTGATTTTCCCCATAGGGTTTCATTGATCGTATACTCTTGAGTGTAGCTCGGGCTGAGAAGGTCGCAGCCATGGGAAAGTTGACAGTTAAGCCTATCTAGTGACAACCCATCATAGGCTAGCTGGGTGATCTTGCAACTTGTATCATGCCGGAGTTTGATTTTCACCATAGGGTTTCATTGATCGCTCACTCGGCAACTTGTATCAAGCAGGATTTCTACTTTCCCCTTAGCGCTTCATTGATCGTGTACTCTTGAGTGTAGATCGGGCTGAGAATGACGCAGCCATGGGAAAGTTGACAGTTAAGCCTATCTAGTGACAGCCCATCATAGGCTAGCTGGGTGATCTTGAAACTTGTACCATGTCGGAGTTTGATTTTCCCCATAGGGTTTCATTGATCGTGTACTCTTGAGTGTAGCTCGGGCTGAGAAGGTCGCAGCCATGGGAAAGTTGACAGTTAAGCCTATCTAGTGACAACCCATCATAGGCTAGCTGGGTGATCTTGCAACTTGTATTATGCCGGAGTTTGATTTTCACCATAGGGTTTCATTGATCGCTTACTCGGCAACTTGTATGAAGCAGGATTTCTACTTTCCCCTTAGCGCTTCATTGATCGTGTACTCTTGAGTGTAGCTCGGGCTGAGAATGACGCAGCCATGGGAAAGTTGACAGTTAAGCCTATCTAGTGACAGCCCATCATAGGCTAGCTGGGTGAGCTTGCAACTTGTACCATGTCGGAGTTTGATTTTCCCTATAGGGTTTCATTGATCGTGTACTCTTGAGTGTAGCTCGGGCTGAGAAGGTCGCAGCCATGGGAAAGTTGACAGTTAAGCCTATCTAGTGACAACCCATCATAGGCTAGCTGGGTGATCTTGCAACTTGTATCATGCCGGAGTTTGATTTTCACCATAGGGTTTCATTGATCGCTTACTCGGCAACTTGTATGAAGCAGGATTTCTACTTTCCCCTTAGCGCTTCATTGATCGTGTACTCTTGAGTGTAGATCGGGCTGAGAATGACGCAGCCATGGGAAAGTTGACAGTTAAGCCTATCTAGTGACAGCCCATCATAGGCTAGCTGGGTGAGCTTGCAACTTGTACCATGTCGGAGTTTGATTTTCCCCATAGGGTTTCATTGATCGTATACTCTTGAGTGTAGCTCGGGCTGAGAAGGTCGCAGCCATGGGAAAGTTGACAGTTAAGCCTATCTAGTGACAACCCATCATAGGCTAGCTGGGTGATCTTGCAACTTGTATCATGCCGGAGTTTGATTTTCACCATAGGGTTTCATTGATCGCTTACTCGGCAACTTGTATGAAGCAGGATTTCTACTTTCCCCTTAGCGCTTCATTGATCGTGTACTCTTGAGTGTAGCTCGGGCTGAGAATGACGCAGCCATGGGAAAGTTGACAGTTAAGCCTATCTAGTGACAGCCCATCATAGGCTAGCTGGGTGAGCTTGCAACTTGTACCATGTCGGAGTTTGATTTTCCCCATAGGGTTTCATTGATCGTATACTCTTGAGTGTAGCTCGGGCTGAGAAGGTCGCAGCCATGGGAAAGTTGACAGTTAAGCCTATCTAGTGACAACCCATCATAGGCTAGCTGGGTGATCTTGCAACTTGTATCATGCCGGAGTTTGATTTTCACCATAGGGTTTCATTGATCGCTTACTCGGCAACTTGTATGAAGCAGGATTTCTACTTTCCCCTTAGCGCTTCATTGATCGTGTACTCTTGAGTGTAGCTCGGGCTGAGAATGACGCAGCCATGGGAAAGTTGACAGTTAAGCCTATCTAGTGACAGCCCATCATAGGCTAGCTGGGTGAGCTTGCAACTTGTACCATGTCGGAGTTTGATTTTCCCTATAGGGTTTCATTGATCGTGTACTCTTGAGTGTAGCTCGGGCTGAGAAGGTCGCAGCCATGGGAAAGTTGACAGTTAAGCCTATCTAGTGACAACCCATCATAGGATAGCTGGGTGATCTTGCAACTTGTATCATGCCGGAGTTTGATTTTCACCATAGGGTTTCATTGATCGCTTACTCGGCAACTTGTATGAAGCAGGATTTCTACTTTCCCCTTAGCGCTTCATTGATCGTGTACTCTTGAGTGTAGCTCGGGCTGAGAATGACGCAGCCATGGGAAAGTTGACAGTTAAGCCTATCTAGTGACAGCCCATCATAGGCTAGCTGGGTGAGCTTGCAACTTGTACCATGTCGGAGTTTGATTTTCCCTATAGGGTTTCATTGATCGTGTACTCTTGAGTGTAGCTCGGGCTGAGAAGGTCGCAGCCATGGGAAAGTTGACAGTTAAGCCTATCTAGTGACAACCCATCATAGGCTAGCTGGGTGATCTTGCAACTTGTATCATGCCGGAGTTTGATTTTCACCATAGGGTTTCATTGATCGCTTACTCGGCAACTTGTATGAAGCAGGATTTCTACTTTCCCCTTAGCGCTTCATTGATCGTGTACTCTTGAGTGTAGATCGGGCTGAGAATGACGCAGCCATGGGAAAGTTGACAGTTAAGCCTATCTAGTGACAGCCCATCATAGACTAGCTGGGTGATCTTGTAACTTGTACCATGTCGGAGTTTGATTTTCCCCATAGGGTTTCATTGATTGTGTACTCTTGAGTGTAGCTCGGGCTGAGAAGGTCGCAGCCATGGGAAAGTTGACAGTTAAGCCTATCTAGTGACAACCCATCATAGGCTAGCTGGGTGATCTTGCAACTTGTATCATGCCGGAGTTTGATTTTCACCATAGGGTTTCATTGATCGCTTACTCGGCAACTTGTATGAAGCAGGATTTCTACTTTCCCCTTACGCTTCATTGATCGTGTACTCTTGAGTGTAGATCGGGCTGAGAATGACGCAGCCATGGGAAAGTTGACAGTTAAGCCTATCTAGTGACAGCCCATCATAGGCTAGCTGGGTGATCTTGCAACTTGTACCATGTCGGAGTTTGATTTTCCCCATAGGGTTTCATTGATTGTGTACTCTTGAGTGTAGCTCGGGCTGAGAAGGTCGCAGCCATGGGAAAGTTGACAGTTAAGCCTATCTAGTGACAACCCATCATAGGCTAGCTGGGTGATCTTGCAACTTGTATCATGCCGGAGTTTGATTTTCACCATAGGGTTTCATTGATCGCTTACTCGGCAACTTGTATGAAGCAGGATTTCTACTTTCCCCTTAGCGCTTCATTGATCGTGTACTCTTGAGTGTAGCTCGGGCTGAGAATGACGCAGCCATGGGAAAGTTGACAGTTAAGCCTATCTAGTGACAGCCCATCATAGGCTAGCTGGGTGAGCTTGCAACTTGTACCATGTCGGAGTTTGATTTTCCCTATAGGGTTTCATTGATCGTGTACTCTTGAGTGTAGCTCGGGCTGAGAAGGTCGCAGCCATGGGAAAGTTGACAGTTAAGCCTATCTAGTGACAACCCATCATAGGCTAGCTGGGTGATCTTGCAACTTGTATCATGCCGGAGTTTGATTTTCACCATAGGGTTTCATTGATCGCTTACTCGGCAACTTGTATGAAGCAGGATTTCTACTTTCCCCTTAGCGCTTCATTGATCGTGTACTCTTGAGTGTAGATCGGGCTGAGAATGACGCAGCCATGGGAAAGTTGACAGTTAAGCCTATCTAGTGACAGCCCATCATAGACTAGCTGGGTGATCTTGCAACTTGTACCATGTCGGAGTTTGATTTTCCCCATAGGGTTTCATTGATTGTGTACTCTTGAGTGTAGCTCGGGCTGAGAAGGTCGCAGCCATGGGAAAGTTGACAGTTAAGCCTATCTAGTGACAACCCATCATAGGCTAGCTGGGTGATCTTGCAACTTGTATCATGCCGGAGTTTGATTTTCACCATAGGGTTTCATTGATCGCTTACTCGGCAACTTGTATGAAGCAGGATTTCTACTTTCCCCTTACGCTTCATTGATCGTGTACTCTTGAGTGTAGATCGGGCTGAGAATGACGCAGCCATGGGAAAGTTGACAGTTAAGCCTATCTAGTGACAGCCCATCATAGGCTAGCTGGGTGATCTTGCAACTTGTACCATGTCGGAGTTTGATTTTCCCCATAGGGTTTCATTGATTGTGTACTCTTGAGTGTAGCTCGGGCTGAGAAGGTCGCAGCCATGGGAAAGTTGACAGTTAAGCCTATCTAGTGACAACCCATCATAGGCTAGCTGGGTGATCTTGCAACTTGTATCATGCCGGAGTTTGATTTTCACCATAGGGTTTCATTGATCGCTTACTCGGCATTTTGTATGAAGCAGGATTTCTACTTTCCCCTTAGCGCTTCATTGATCGTGTACTCTTGAGTGTAGCTCGGGCTGAGAATGACGCAGCCATGGGAAAGTTGACAGTTAAGCCTATCTAGTGACAGCCCATCATAGGCTAGCTGGGTGAGCTTGCAACTTGTACCATGTCGGAGTTTGATTTTCCCCATAGGGTTTCATTGATCGTGTACTCTTGAGTGTAGCTCGGGCTGAGAAGGTCGCAGCCATGGGAAAGTTGACAGTTAAGCCTATCTAGTGACAACCCATCATAGGCTAGCTGGGTGATCTTGCAACTTGTATCATGCCGGAGTTTGATTTTCACCATAGGGTTTCATTGATCGCTCACTCGGCAACTTGTATGAAGCAGGATTTCTACTTTCCCCTTAGCGCTTCATTGATCGTGTACTCTTGAGTGTAGATCGGGCTGAGAATGACGCAGCCATGGGAAAGTTGACAGTTAAGCCTATCTAGTGACAGCCCATCATAGGCTAGCTGGGTGATCTTGTAACTTGTACCATGTCGGAGTTTGATTTTCCCCATAGGGTTTCATTGATCGTGTACTCTTGAGTGTAGCTCGGGCTGAGAAGGTCGCAGCCATGGGAAAGTTGACAGTTAAGCCTATCTAGTGACAACCCATCATAGGCTAGCTGGGTGATCTTGCAACTTGTATCATGCCGGAGTTTGATTTTCACCATAGGGTTTCATTGATCGCTTACTCGGCAACTTGTATGAAGCAGGATTTCTACTTTCCCCTTAGCGCTTCATTGATCGTGTACTCTTGAGTGTAGATCGGGCTGAGAATGACGCAGCCATGGGAAAGTTGACAGTTAAGCCTATCTAGTGACAGCCCATCATAGGCTAGCTGGGTGATCTTGTAACTTGTACCATGTCGGAGTTTGATTTTCCCCATAGGGTTTCATTGATCGTATACTCTTGAGTGTAGCTCGGGCTGAGAAGGTCGCAGCCATGGGAAAGTTGACAGTTAAGCCTATCTAGGGACAACCCATCATAGGCTAGCTGGGTGATCTTGCAACTTGTATCATGCCGGAGTTTGATTTTCACCATAGGGTTTCATTGATCGCTTACTCGGCAACTTGTATGAAGCAGGATTTCTACTTTCCCCTTAGCGCTTCATTGATCGTGTACTCTTGAGTGTAGATCGGGCTGAGAATGACGCAGCCATGGGAAAGTTGACAGTTAAGCCTATCTAGTGACAGCCCATCATAGGCTAGCTGGGTGATCTTGCAACTTGTACCATGTCGGAGTTTGATTTTCCCCATAGGGTTTCATTGATCGTATACTCTTGAGTGTAGCTCGGGCTGAGAAGGTCGCAGCCATGGGAAAGTTGACAGTTAAGCCTATCTAGTGACAACCCATCATAGGCTAGCTGGGTGATCTTGCAACTTGTATCATGCCGGAGTTTGATTTTCACCATAGGGTTTCATTGATCGCTCACTCGGCAACTTGTATCAAGCAGGATTTCTACTTTCCCCTTAGCGCTTCATTGATCGTGTACTCTTGAGTGTAGCTCGGGCTGAGAATGACGCAGCCATGGGAAAGTTGACAGTTAAGCCTATCTAGTGACAGCCCATCATAGGCTAGCTGGGTGATCTTGCAACTTGTACCATGTCGGAGTTTGATTTTCCCCATAGGGTTTCATTGATCGCTTACTCGGCAACTTGTATGAAGCACGATTTCTACTTTCCCCTTAGCGCTTCATTGATCGTGTACTCTTGAGTGTAGATCGGGCTGAGAATGACGCAGCCATGGGAAAGTTGACAGTTAAGCCTATCTAGTGACAGCACATCATAGGCTAGCTGGGTGAGCTTGCAACTTGTACCATGTCGGAGTTTGATTTTCCCCATAGGGTTTCATTGATTGTGTACTCTTGAGTGTAGCTCGGGCTGAGAAGGTCGCAGCCATGGGAAAGTTGACAGTTAAGCCTATCTAGTGACAACCCATCATAGGCTAGCTGGGTGATCTTGCAACTTGTATCATGCCGGAGTTTGATTTTCACCATAGGGTTTCATTGATCGCTCACTCGGCAACTTGTATGAAGCAGGATTTCTACTTTCCCCTTAGCGCTTCATTGATCGTGTACTCTTGAGTGTAGATCGGGCTGAGAAGGTCGCAGCCATGGGAAAGTTGACAGTTAAGCCTATCTAGTGACAACCCATCATAGGCTAGCTGGGTGATCTTGCAACTTGTATTATGCCGGAGTTTGATTTTCACCATAGGGTTTCATTGATCGCTTACTCGGCAACTTGTATGAAGCAGGATTTCTACTTTCCCCTTAGCGCTTCATTGATCGTGTACTCTTGAGTGTAGCTCGGGCTGAGAATGACGCAGCCATGGGAATGTTGACAGTTAAGCCTATCTAGTGACAGCCCATCATAGGCTAGCTGGGTGAGCTTGCAACTTGTACCATGTCGGAGTTTGATTTTCCCCATAGGGTTTCATTGATCGTGTACTCTTGAGTGTAGCTCGGGCTGAGAAGGTCGCAGCCATGGGAAAGTTGACAGTTAAGCCTATCTAGTGACAACCCATCATAGGCTAGCTGGGTGATCTTGCAACTTGTATCATGCCGGAGTTTGATTTTCACCATAGGGTTTCATTGATCGCTCACTCGGCAACTTGTATCAAGCAGGATTTCTACTTTCCCCTTAGCGCTTCATTGATCGTGTACTCTTGAGTGTAGATCGGGCTGAGAATGACGCAGCCATGGGAAAGTTGACAGTTAAGCCTATCTAGTGACAGCCCATCATAGGCTAGCTGGGTGATCTTGAAACTTGTACCATGTCGGAGTTTGATTTTCCCCATAGGGTTTCATTGATCGTGTACTCTTGAGTGTAGCTCGGGCTGAGAAGGTCGCAGCCATGGGAAAGTTGACAGTTAAGCCTATCTAGTGACAACCCATCATAGGCTAGCTGGGTGATCTTGCAACTTGTATTATGCCGGAGTTTGATTTTCACCATAGGGTTTCATTGATCGCTTACTCGGCAACTTGTATGAAGCAGGATTTCTACTTTCCCCTTAGCGCTTCATTGATCGTGTACTCTTGAGTGTAGCTCGGGCTGAGAATGACGCAGCCATGGGAAAGTTGACAGTTAAGCCTATCTAGTGACAGCCCATCATAGGCTAGCTGGGTGAGCTTGCAACTTGTACCATGTCGGAGTTTGATTTTCCCCATAGGGTTTCATTGATCGTGTACTCTTGAGTGTAGCTCGGGCTGAGAAGGTCGCAGCCATGGGAAAGTTGACAGTTAAGCCTATCTAGTGACAACCCATCATAGGCTAGCTGGGTGATCTTGCAACTTGTATCATGCCGGAGTTTGATTTTCACCATAGGGTTTCATTGATCGCTTACTCGGCAACTTGTATGAAGCAGGATTTCTACTTTCCCCTTAGCGCTTCATTGATCGTGTACTCTTGAGTGTAGATCGGGCTGAGAATGACGCAGCCATGGGAAAGTTGACAGTTAAGCCTATCTAGTGACAGCCCATCATAGGCTAGCTGGGTGAGCTTGCAACTTGTACCATGTCGGAGTTTGATTTTCCCCATAGGGTTTCATTGATCGTATACTCTTGAGTGTAGCTCGGGCTGAGAAGGTCGCAGCCATGGGAAAGTTGACAGTTAAGCCTATCTAGTGACAACCCATCATAGGCTAGCTGGGTGATCTTGCAACTTGTATCATGCCGGAGTTTGATTTTCACCATAGGGTTTCATTGATCGCTCACTCGGCAACTTGTATCAAGCAGGATTTCTACTTTCCCCTTAGCGCTTCATTGATCGTGTACTCTTGAGTGTAGATCGGGCTGAGAATGACGCAGCCATGGGAAAGTTGACAGTTAAGCCTATCTAGTGACAGCCCATCATAGGCTAGCTGGGTGATCTTGAAACTTGTACCATGTCGGAGTTTGATTTTCCCCATAGGGTTTCATTGATCGTGTACTCTTGAGTGTAGCTCGGGCTGAGAAGGTCGCAGCCATGGGAAAGTTGACAGTTAAGCCTATCTAGTGACAACCCATCATAGGCTAGCTGGGTGATCTTGCAACTTGTATTATGCCGGAGTTTGATTTTCACCATAGGGTTTCATTGATCGCTTACTCGGCAACTTGTATGAAGCAGGATTTCTACTTTCCCCTTAGCGCTTCATTGATCGTGTACTCTTGAGTGTAGCTCGGGCTGAGAATGACGCAGCCATGGGAAAGTTGACAGTTAAGCCTATCTAGTGACAGCCCATCATAGGCTAGCTGGGTGAGCTTGCAACTTGTACCATGTCGGAGTTTGATTTTCCCCATAGGGTTTCATTGATCGTGTACTCTTGAGTGTAGCTCGGGCTGAGAAGGTCGCAGCCATGGGAAAGTTGACAGTTAAGCCTATCTAGTGACAACCCATCATAGGCTAGCTGGGTGATCTTGCAACTTGTATCATGCCGGAGTTTGATTTTCACCATAGGGTTTCATTGATCGCTTACTCGGCAACTTGTATGAAGCAGGATTTCTACTTTCCCCTTAGCGCTTCATTGATCGTGTACTCTTGAGTGTAGATCGGGCTGAGAATGACGCAGCCATGGGAAAGTTGACAGTTAAGCCTATCTAGTGACAGCCCATCATAGGCTAGCTGGGTGAGCTTGCAACTTGTACCATGTCGGAGTTTGATTTTCCCCATAGGGTTTCATTGATCGTATACTCTTGAGTGTAGCTCGGGCTGAGAAGGTCGCAGCCATGGGAAAGTTGACAGTTAAGCCTATCTAGTGACAACCCATCATAGGCTAGCTGGGTGATCTTGCAACTTGTATCATGCCGGAGTTTGATTTTCACCATAGGGTTTCATTGATCGCTTACTCGGCAACTTGTATGAAGCAGGATTTCTACTTTCCCCTTAGCGCTTCATTGATCGTGTACTCTTGAGTGTAGCTCGGGCTGAGAATGACGCAGCCATGGGAAAGTTGACAGTTAAGCCTATCTAGTGACAGCCCATCATAGGCTAGCTGGGTGAGCTTGCAACTTGTACCATGTCGGAGTTTGATTTTCCCCATAGGGTTTCATTGATCGTATACTCTTGAGTGTAGCTCGGGCTGAGAAGGTCGCAGCCATGGGAAAGTTGACAGTTAAGCCTATCTAGTGACAACCCATCATAGGCTAGCTGGGTGATCTTGCAACTTGTATCATGCCGGAGTTTGATTTTCACCATAGGGTTTCATTGATCGCTTACTCGGCAACTTGTATGAAGCAGGATTTCTACTTTCCCCTTAGCGCTTCATTGATCGTGTACTCTTGAGTGTAGCTCGGGCTGAGAATGACGCAGCCATGGGAAAGTTGACAGTTAAGCCTATCTAGTGACAGCCCATCATAGGCTAGCTGGGTGAGCTTGCAACTTGTACCATGTCGGAGTTTGATTTTCCCTATAGGGTTTCATTGATCGTGTACTCTTGAGTGTAGCTCGGGCTGAGAAGGTCGCAGCCATGGGAAAGTTGACAGTTAAGCCTATCTAGTGACAACCCATCATAGGCTAGCTGGGTGATCTTGCAACTTGTATCATGCCGGAGTTTGATTTTCACCATAGGGTTTCATTGATCGCTTACTCGGCAACTTGTATGAAGCAGGATTTCTACTTTCCCCTTAGCGCTTCATTGATCGTGTACTCTTGAGTGTAGCTCGGGCTGAGAATGACGCAGCCATGGGAAAGTTGACAGTTAAGCCTATCTAGTGACAGCCCATCATAGGCTAGCTGGGTGAGCTTGCAACTTGTACCATGTCGGAGTTTGATTTTCCCTATAGGGTTTCATTGATCGTGTACTCTTGAGTGTAGCTCGGGCTGAGAAGGTCGCAGCCATGGGAAAGTTGACAGTTAAGCCTATCTAGTGACAACCCATCATAGGCTAGCTGGGTGATCTTGCAACTTGTATCATGCCGGAGTTTGATTTTCACCATAGGGTTTCATTGATCGCTTACTCGGCAACTTGTATGAAGCAGGATTTCTACTTTCCCCTTAGCGCTTCATTGATCGTGTACTCTTGAGTGTAGATCGGGCTGAGAATGACGCAGCCATGGGAAAGTTGACAGTTAAGCCTATCTAGTGACAGCCCATCATAGACTAGCTGGGTGATCTTGTAACTTGTACCATGTCGGAGTTTGATTTTCCCCATAGGGTTTCATTGATTGTGTACTCTTGAGTGTAGCTCGGGCTGAGAAGGTCGCAGCCATGGGAAAGTTGACAGTTAAGCCTATCTAGTGACAACCCATCATAGGCTAGCTGGGTGATCTTGCAACTTGTATCATGCCGGAGTTTGATTTTCACCATAGGGTTTCATTGATCGCTTACTCGGCAACTTGTATGAAGCAGGATTTCTACTTTCCCCTTACGCTTCATTGATCGTGTACTCTTGAGTGTAGATCGGGCTGAGAATGACGCAGCCATGGGAAAGTTGACAGTTAAGCCTATCTAGTGACAGCCCATCATAGGCTAGCTGGGTGATCTTGCAACTTGTACCATGTCGGAGTTTGATTTTCCCCATAGGGTTTCATTGATTGTGTACTCTTGAGTGTAGCTCGGGCTGAGAAGGTCGCAGCCATGGGAAAGTTGACAGTTAAGCCTATCTAGTGACAACCCATCATAGGCTAGCTGGGTGATCTTGCAACTTGTATCATGCCGGAGTTTGATTTTCACCATAGGGTTTCATTGATCGCTTACTCGGCATTTTGTATGAAGCAGGATTTCTACTTTCCCCTTAGCGCTTCATTGATCGTGTACTCTTGAGTGTAGCTCGGGCTGAGAATGACGCAGCCATGGGAAAGTTGACAGTTAAGCCTATCTAGTAACAGCCCATCATAGGCTAGCTGGGTGAGCTTGCAACTTGTACCATGTCGGAGTTTGATTTTCCCCATAGGGTTTCATTGATCGTGTACTCTTGAGTGTAGCTCGGGCTGAGAAGGTCGCAGCCATGGGAAAGTTGACAGTTAAGCCTATCTAGTGACAACCCATCATAGGCTAGCTGGGTGATCTTGCAACTTGTATCATGCCGGAGTTTGATTTTCACCATAGGGTTTCATTGATCGCTCACTCGGCAACTTGTATGAAGCAGGATTTCTACTTTCCCCTTAGCGCTTCATTGATCGTGTACTCTTGAGTGTAGATCGGGCTGAGAATGACGCAGCCATGGGAAAGTTGACAGTTAAGCCTATCTAGTGACAGCCCATCATAGGCTAGCTGGGTGATCTTGTAACTTGTACCATGTCGGAGTTTGATTTTCCCCATAGGGTTTCATTGATCGTGTACTCTTGAGTGTAGCTCGGGCTGAGAAGGTCGCAGCCATGGGAAAGTTGACAGTTAAGCCTATCTAGTGACAACCCATCATAGGCTAGCTGGGTGATCTTGCAACTTGTATCATGCCGGAGTTTGATTTTCACCATAGGGTTTCATTGATCGCTTACTCGGCAACTTGTATGAAGCAGGATTTCTACTTTCCCCTTAGCGCTTCATTGATCGTGTACTCTTGAGTGTAGATCGGGCTGAGAATGACGCAGCCATGGGAAAGTTGACAGTTAAGCCTATCTAGTGACAGCCCATCATAGGCTAGCTGGGTGATCTTGTAACTTGTACCATGTCGGAGTTTGATTTTCCCCATAGGGTTTCATTGATCGTATACTCTTGAGTGTAGCTCGGGCTGAGAAGGTCGCAGCCATGGGAAAGTTGACAGTTAAGCCTATCTAGGGACAACCCATCATAGGCTAGCTGGGTGATCTTGCAACTTGTATCATGCCGGAGTTTGATTTTCACCATAGGGTTTCATTGATCGCTTACTCGGCAACTTGTATGAAGCAGGATTTCTACTTTCCCCTTAGCGCTTCATTGATCGTGTACTCTTGAGTGTAGATCGGGCTGAGAATGACGCAGCCATGGGAAAGTTGACAGTTAAGCCTATCTAGTGACAGCCCATCATAGGCTAGCTGGGTGATCTTGCAACTTGTAACATGTCGGAGTTTGATTTTCCCCATAGGGTTTCATTGATCGTATACTCTTGAGTGTAGCTCGGGCTGAGAAGGTCGCAGCCATGGGAAAGTTGACAGTTAAGCCTATCTAGTGACAACCCATCATAGGCTAGCTGGGTGATCTTGCAACTTGTATCATGCCGGAGTTTGATTTTCACCATAGGGTTTCATTGATCGCTCACTCGGCAACTTGTATCAAGCAGGATTTCTACTTTCCCCTTAGCGCTTCATTGATCGTGTACTCTTGAGTGTAGCTCGGGCTGAGAATGACGCAGCCATGGGAAAGTTGACAGTTAAGCCTATCTAGTGACAGCCCATCATAGGCTAGCTGGGTGATCTTGCAACTTGTACCATGTCGGAGTTTGATTTTCCCCATAGGGTTTCATTGATCGTGTACTCTTGAGTGTAGCTCGGGCTGAGAATGACGCAGCCATGGGAAAGTTGACAGTTAAGCCTATCTAGTGACAGCCCATCATAGGCTAGCTGGGTGAGCTTGCAACTTGTACCATGTCGGAGTTTGATTTTCCCCATAGGGTTTCATTGATCGTGTACTCTTGAGTGTAGCTCGGGCTGAGAAGGTCGCAGCCATGGGAAAGTTGACAATTAAGCCTATCTAGTGACAACCCATCATAGGCTAGCTGGGTGATCTTGCAACTTGTATCATGCCGGAGTTTGATTTTCACCATAGGGTTTCATTGATCGCTTACTCGGCAACTTGTATGAAGCAGGATTTCTACTTTCCCCTTAGCGCTTCATTGATCGTGTACTCTTGAGTGTAGATCGGGCTGAGAATGACGCAGCCATGGGAAAGTTGACAGTTAAGCCTATCTAGTGACAGCACATCATAGGCTAGCTGGGTGAGCTTGCAACTTGTACCATGTCGGAGTTTGATTTTCCCCATAGGGTTTCATTGATTGTGTACTCTTGAGTGTAGCTCGGGCTGAGAAGGTCGCAGCCATGGGAAAGTTGACAGTTAAGCCTATCTAGTGACAACCCATCATAGGCTAGCTGGGTGATCTTGCAACTTGTATCATGCCGGAGTTTGATTTTCACCATAGGGTTTCATTGATCGCTCACTCGGCAACTTGTATGAAGCAGGATTTCTACTTTCCCCTTAGCGCTTCATTGATCGTGTACTCTTGAGTGTAGATCGGGCTGAGAATGACGCAGCCATGGGAAAGTTGACAGTTAAGCCTATCTAGTGACAGCCCATCATAGGCTAGCTGGGTGATCTTGTAACTTGTACCATGTCGGAGTTTGATTTTCCCCATAGGGTTTCATTGATCGTGTACTCTTGAGTGTAGCTCGGGCTGAGAAGGTCGCAGCCATGGGAAAGTTGACAGTTAAGCCTATCTAGTGACAACCCATCATAGGCTAGCTGGGTGATCTTGCAACTTGTATCATGCCGGAGTTTGATTTTCACCATAGGGTTTCATTGATCGCTTACTCGGCAACTTGTATGAAGCAGGATTTCTACTTTCCCCTTAGCGCTTCATTGATCGTGTACTCTTGAGTGTAGATCGGGCTGAGAATGACGCAGCCATGGGAAAGTTGACAGTTAAGCCTATCTAGTGACAGCCCATCATAGGCTAGCTGGGTGATCTTGAAACTTGTACCATGTCGGAGTTTGATTTTCCCCATAGGGTTTCATTGATCGTGTACTCTTGAGTGTAGCTCGGGCTGAGAAGGTCGCAGCCATGGGAAAGTTGACAGTTAAGCCTATCTAGTGACAACCCATCATAGGCTAGCTGGGTGATCTTGCAACTTGTATTATGCCGGAGTTTGATTTTCACCATAGGGTTTCATTGATCGCTTACTCGGCAACTTGTATGAAGCAGGATTTCTACTTTCCCCTTAGCGCTTCATTGATCGTGTACTCTTGAGTGTAGCTCGGGCTGAGAATGACGCAGCCATGGGAAAGTTGACAGTTAAGCCTATCTAGTGACAGCCCATCATAGGCTAGCTGGGTGAGCTTGCAACTTGTACCATGTCGGAGTTTGATTTTCCCCATAGGGTTTCATTGATCGTATACTCTTGAGTGTAGCTCGGGCTGAGAAGGTCGCAGCCATGGGAAAGTTGACAGTTAAGCCTATCTAGTGACAACCCATCATAGGCTAGCTGGGTGATCTTGCAACTTGTATCATGCCGGAGTTTGATTTTCACCATAGGGTTTCATTGATCGCTCACTCGGCAACTTGTATCAAGCAGGATTTCTACTTTCCCCTTAGCGCTTCATTGATCGTGTACTCTTGAGTGTAGATCGGGCTGAGAATGACGCAGCCATGGGAAAGTTGACAGTTAAGCCTATCTAGTGACAGCCCATCATAGGCTAGCTGGGTGATCTTGAAACTTGTACCATGTCGGAGTTTGATTTTCCCCATAGGGTTTCATTGTTCGTGTACTCTTGAGTGTAGCTCGGGCTGAGAAGGTCGCAGCCATGGGAAAGTTGACAGTTAAGCCTATCTAGTGACAACCCATCATAGGCTAGCTGGGTGATCTTGCAACTTGTATTATGCCGGAGTTTGATTTTCACCATAGGGTTTCATTGATCGCTTACTCGGCAACTTGTATGAAGCAGGATTTCTACTTTCCCCTTAGCGCTTCATTGATCGTGTACTCTTGAGTGTAGCTCGGGCTGAGAATGACGCAGCCATGGGAAAGTTGACAGTTAAGCCTATCTAGTGACAGCCCATCATAGACTAGCTGGGTGATCTTGTAACTTGTACCATGTCGGAGTTTGATTTTCCCCATAGGGTTTCATTGATTGTGTACTCTTGAGTGTAGCTCGGGCTGAGAAGGTCGCAGCCATGGGAAAGTTGACAGTTAAGCCTATCTAGTGACAACCCATCATAGGCTAGCTGGGTGATCTTGCAACTTGTATCATGCCGGAGTTTGATTTTCACCATAGGGTTTCATTGATCGCTTACTCGGCAACTTGTATGAAGCAGGATTTCTACTTTCCCCTTACGCTTCATTGATCGTGTACTCTTGAGTGTAGATCGGGCTGAGAATGACGCAGCCATGGGAAAGTTGACAGTTAAGCCTATCTAGTGACAGCCCATCATAGGCTAGCTGGGTGATCTTGCAACTTGTACCATGTCGGAGTTTGATTTTCCCCATAGGGTTTCATTGATTGTGTACTCTTGAGTGTAGCTCGGGCTGAGAAGGTCGCAGCCATGGGAAAGTTGACAGTTAAGCCTATCTAGTGACAACCCATCATAGGCTAGCTGGGTGATCTTGCAACTTGTATCATGCCGGAGTTTGATTTTCACCATAGGGTTTCATTGATCGCTTACTCGGCATTTTGTATGAAGCAGGATTTCTACTTTCCCCTTAGCGCTTCATTGATCGTGTACTCTTGAGTGTAGCTCGGGCTGAGAATGACGCAGCCATGGGAAAGTTGACAGTTAAGCCTATCTAGTAACAGCCCATCATAGGCTAGCTGGGTGAGCTTGCAACTTGTACCATGTCGGAGTTTGATTTTCCCCATAGGGTTTCATTGATCGTGTACTCTTGAGTGTAGCTCGGGCTGAGAAGGTCGCAGCCATGGGAAAGTTGACAGTTAAGCCTATCTAGTGACAACCCATCATAGGCTAGCTGGGTGATCTTGCAACTTGTATCATGCCGGAGTTTGATTTTCACCATAGGGTTTCATTGATCGCTCACTCGGCAACTTGTATGAAGCAGGATTTCTACTTTCCCCTTAGCGCTTCATTGATCGTGTACTCTTGAGTGTAGATCGGGCTGAGAATGACGCAGCCATGGGAAAGTTGACAGTTAAGCCTATCTAGTGACAGCCCATCATAGGCTAGCTGGGTGAGCTTGCAACTTGTACCATGTCGGAGTTTGATTTTCCCCATAGGGTTTCATTGATCGTATACTCTTGAGTGTAGCTCGGGCTGAGAAGGTCGCAGCCATGGGAAAGTTGACAGTTAAGCCTATCTAGTGACAACCCATCATAGGCTAGCTGGGTGATCTTGCAACTTGTATCATGCCGGAGTTTGATTTTCACCATAGGGTTTCATTGATCGCTCACTCGGCAACTTGTATCAAGCAGGATTTCTACTTTCCCCTTAGCGCTTCATTGATCGTGTACTCTTGAGTGTAGATCGGGCTGAGAATGACGCAGCCATGGGAAAGTTGACAGTTAAGCCTATCTAGTGACAGCCCATCATAGGCTAGCTGGGTGATCTTGAAACTTGTACCATGTCGGAGTTTGATTTTCCCCATAGGGTTTCATTGATCGTGTACTCTTGAGTGTAGCTCGGGCTGAGAAGGTCGCAGCCATGGGAAAGTTGACAGTTAAGCCTATCTAGTGACAACCCATCATAGGCTAGCTGGGTGATCTTGCAACTTGTATTATGCCGGAGTTTGATTTTCACCATAGGGTTTCATTGATCGCTTACTCGGCAACTTGTATGAAGCAGGATTTCTACTTTCCCCTTAGCGCTTCATTGATCGTGTACTCTTGAGTGTAGCTCGGGCTGAGAATGACGCAGCCATGGGAAAGTTGACAGTTAAGCCTATCTAGTGACAGCCCATCATAGGCTAGCTGGGTGAGCTTGCAACTTGTACCATGTCGGAGTTTGATTTTCCCCATAGGGTTTCATTGATCGTGTACTCTTGAGTGTAGCTCGGGCTGAGAAGGTCGCAGCCATGGGAAAGTTGACAGTTAAGCCTATCTAGTGACAACCCATCATAGGCTAGCTGGGTGATCTTGCAACTTGTATCATGCCGGAGTTTGATTTTCACCATAGGGTTTCATTGATCGCTTACTCGGCAACTTGTATGAAGCAGGATTTCTACTTTCCCCTTAGCGCTTCATTGATCGTGTACTCTTGAGTGTAGATCGGGCTGAGAATGACGCAGCCATGGGAAAGTTGACAGTTAAGCCTATCTAGTGACAGCCCATCATAGGCTAGCTGGGTGAGCTTGCAACTTGTACCATGTCGGAGTTTGATTTTCCCCATAGGGTTTCATTGATCGTATACTCTTGAGTGTAGCTCGGGCTGAGAAGGTCGCAGCCATGGGAAAGTTGACAGTTAAGCCTATCTAGTGACAACCCATCATAGGCTAGCTGGGTGATCTTGCAACTTGTATCATGCCGGAGTTTGATTTTCACCATAGGGTTTCATTGATCGCTTACTCGGCAACTTGTATGAAGCAGGATTTCTACTTTCCCCTTAGCGCTTCATTGATCGTGTACTCTTGAGTGTAGCTCGGGCTGAGAATGACGCAGCCATGGGAAAGTTGACAGTTAAGCCTATCTAGTGACAGCCCATCATAGGCTAGCTGGGTGAGCTTGCAACTTGTACCATGTCGGAGTTTGATTTTCCCCATAGGGTTTCATTGATCGTATACTCTTGAGTGTAGCTCGGGCTGAGAAGGTCGCAGCCATGGGAAAGTTGACAGTTAAGCCTATCTAGTGACAACCCATCATAGGCTAGCTGGGTGATCTTGCAACTTGTATCATGCCGGAGTTTGATTTTCACCATAGGGTTTCATTGATCGCTTACTCGGCAACTTGTATGAAGCAGGATTTCTACTTTCCCCTTAGCGCTTCATTGATCGTGTACTCTTGAGTGTAGCTCGGGCTGAGAATGACGCAGCCATGGGAAAGTTGACAGTTAAGCCTATCTAGTGACAGCCCATCATAGGCTAGCTGGGTGAGCTTGCAACTTGTACCATGTCGGAGTTTGATTTTCCCTATAGGGTTTCATTGATCGTGTACTCTTGAGTGTAGCTCGGGCTGAGAAGGTCGCAGCCATGGGAAAGTTGACAGTTAAGCCTATCTAGTGACAACCCATCATAGGCTAGCTGGGTGATCTTGCAACTTGTATCATGCCGGAGTTTGATTTTCACCATAGGGTTTCATTGATCGCTTACTCGGCAACTTGTATGAAGCAGGATTTCTACTTTCCCCTTAGCGCTTCATTGATCGTGTACTCTTGAGTGTAGCTCGGGCTGAGAATGACGCAGCCATGGGAAAGTTGACAGTTAAGCCTATCTAGTGACAGCCCATCATAGGCTAGCTGGGTGAGCTTGCAACTTGTACCATGTCGGAGTTTGATTTTCCCTATAGGGTTTCATTGATCGTGTACTCTTGAGTGTAGCTCGGGCTGAGAAGGTCGCAGCCATGGGAAAGTTGACAGTTAAGCCTATCTAGTGACAACCCATCATAGGCTAGCTGGGTGATCTTGCAACTTGTATCATGCCGGAGTTTGATTTTCACCATAGGGTTTCATTGATCGCTTACTCGGCAACTTGTATGAAGCAGGATTTCTACTTTCCCCTTAGCGCTTCATTGATCGTGTACTCTTGAGTGTAGATCGGGCTGAGAATGACGCAGCCATGGGAAAGTTGACAGTTAAGCCTATCTAGTGACAGCCCATCATAGACTAGCTGGGTGATCTTGTAACTTGTACCATGTCGGAGTTTGATTTTCCCCATAGGGTTTCATTGATTGTGTACTCTTGAGTGTAGCTCGGGCTGAGAAGGTCGCAGCCATGGGAAAGTTGACAGTTAAGCCTATCTAGTGACAACCCATCATAGGCTAGCTGGGTGATCTTGCAACTTGTATCATGCCGGAGTTTGATTTTCACCATAGGGTTTCATTGATCGCTTACTCGGCAACTTGTATGAAGCAGGATTTCTACTTTCCCCTTACGCTTCATTGATCGTGTACTCTTGAGTGTAGATCGGGCTGAGAATGACGCAGCCATGGGAAAGTTGACAGTTAAGCCTATCTAGTGACAGCCCATCATAGGCTAGCTGGGTGATCTTGCAACTTGTACCATGTCGGAGTTTGATTTTCCCCATAGGGTTTCATTGATTGTGTACTCTTGAGTGTAGCTCGGGCTGAGAAGGTCGCAGCCATGGGAAAGTTGACAGTTAAGCCTATCTAGTGACAACCCATCATAGGCTAGCTGGGTGATCTTGCAACTTGTATCATGCCGGAGTTTGATTTTCACCATAGGGTTTCATTGATCGCTTACTCGGCATTTTGTATGAAGCAGGATTTCTACTTTCCCCTTAGCGCTTCATTGATCGTGTACTCTTGAGTGTAGCTCGGGCTGAGAATGACGCAGCCATGGGAAAGTTGACAGTTAAGCCTATCTAGTAACAGCCCATCATAGGCTAGCTGGGTGAGCTTGCAACTTGTACCATGTCGGAGTTTGATTTTCCCCATAGGGTTTCATTGATCGTGTACTCTTGAGTGTAGCTCGGGCTGAGAAGGTCGCAGCCATGGGAAAGTTGACAGTTAAGCCTATCTAGTGACAACCCATCATAGGCTAGCTGGGTGATCTTGCAACTTGTATCATGCCGGAGTTTGATTTTCACCATAGGGTTTCATTGATCGCTCACTCGGCAACTTGTATGAAGCAGGATTTCTACTTTCCCCTTAGCGCTTCATTGATCGTGTACTCTTGAGTGTAGATCGGGCTGAGAATGACGCAGCCATGGGAAAGTTGACAGTTAAGCCTATCTAGTGACAGCCCATCATAGGCTAGCTGGGTGATCTTGTAACTTGTACCATGTCGGAGTTTGATTTTCCCCATAGGGTTTCATTGATCGTGTACTCTTGAGTGTAGCTCGGGCTGAGAAGGTCGCAGCCATGGGAAAGTTGACAGTTAAGCCTATCTAGTGACAACCCATCATAGGCTAGCTGGGTGATCTTGCAACTTGTATCATGCCGGAGTTTGATTTTCACCATAGGGTTTCATTGATCGCTTACTCGGCAACTTGTATGAAGCAGGATTTCTACTTTCCCCTTAGCGCTTCATTGATCGTGTACTCTTGAGTGTAGATCGGGCTGAGAATGACGCAGCCATGGGAAAGTTGACAGTTAAGCCTATCTAGTGACAGCCCATCATAGGCTAGCTGGGTGATCTTGTAACTTGTACCATGTCGGAGTTTGATTTTCCCCATAGGGTTTCATTGATCGTATACTCTTGAGTGTAGCTCGGGCTGAGAAGGTCGCAGCCATGGGAAAGTTGACAGTTAAGCCTATCTAGGGACAACCCATCATAGGCTAGCTGGGTGATCTTGCAACTTGTATCATGCCGGAGTTTGATTTTCACCATAGGGTTTCATTGATCGCTTACTCGGCAACTTGTATGAAGCAGGATTTCTACTTTCCCCTTAGCGCTTCATTGATCGTGTACTCTTGAGTGTAGATCGGGCTGAGAATGACGCAGCCATGGGAAAGTTGACAGTTAAGCCTATCTAGTGACAGCCCATCATAGGCTAGCTGGGTGATCTTGCAACTTGTAACATGTCGGAGTTTGATTTTCCCCATAGGGTTTCATTGATCGTATACTCTTGAGTGTAGCTCGGGCTGAGAAGGTCGCAGCCATGGGAAAGTTGACAGTTAAGCCTATCTAGTGACAACCCATCATAGGCTAGCTGGGTGATCTTGCAACTTGTATCATGCCGGAGTTTGATTTTCACCATAGGGTTTCATTGATCGCTCACTCGGCAACTTGTATCAAGCAGGATTTCTACTTTCCCCTTAGCGCTTCATTGATCGTGTACTCTTGAGTGTAGCTCGGGCTGAGAATGACGCAGCCATGGGAAAGTTGACAGTTAAGCCTATCTAGTGACAGCCCATCATAGGCTAGCTGGGTGATCTTGCAACTTGTACCATGTCGGAGTTTGATTTTCCCCATAGGGTTTCATTGATCGTGTACTCTTGAGTGTAGCTCGGGCTGAGAATGACGCAGCCATGGGAAAGTTGACAGTTAAGCCTATCTAGTGACAGCCCATCATAGGCTAGCTGGGTGAGCTTGCAACTTGTACCATGTCGGAGTTTGATTTTCCCCATAGGGTTTCATTGATCGTGTACTCTTGAGTGTAGCTCGGGCTGAGAAGGTCGCAGCCATGGGAAAGTTGACAGTTAAGCCTATCTAGTGACAACCCATCATAGGCTAGCTGGGTGATCTTGCAACTTGTATCATGCCGGAGTTTGATTTTCACCATAGGGTTTCATTGATCGCTTACTCGGCAACTTGTATGAAGCAGGATTTCTACTTTCCCCTTAGCGCTTCATTGATCGTGTACTCTTGAGTGTAGATCGGGCTGAGAATGACGCAGCCATGGGAAAGTTGACAGTTAAGCCTATCTAGTGACAGCACATCATAGGCTAGCTGGGTGAGCTTGCAACTTGTACCATGTCGGAGTTTGATTTTCCCCATAGGGTTTCATTGATTGTGTACTCTTGAGTGTAGCTCGGGCTGAGAAGGTCGCAGCCATGGGAAAGTTGACAGTTAAGCCTATCTAGTGACAACCCATCATAGGCTAGCTGGGTGATCTTGCAACTTGTATCATGCCGGAGTTTGATTTTCACCATAGGGTTTCATTGATCGCTCACTCGGCAACTTGTATGAAGCAGGATTTCTACTTTCCCCTTAGCGCTTCATTGATCGTGTACTCTTGAGTGTAGATCGGGCTGAGAATGACGCAGCCATGGGAAAGTTGACAGTTAAGCCTATCTAGTGACAGCCCATCATAGACTAGCTGGGTGATCTTGCAACTTGTACCATGTCGGAGTTTGATTTTCCCCATAGGGTTTCATTGATTGTGTACTCTTGAGTGTAGCTCGGGCTGAGAAGGTCGCAGCCATGGGAAAGTTGACAGTTAAGCCTATCTAGTGACAACCCATCATAGGCTAGCTGGGTGATCTTGCAACTTGTATCATGCCGGAGTTTGATTTTCACCATAGGGTTTCATTGATCGCTTACTCGGCAACTTGTATGAAGCAGGATTTCTACTTTCCCCTTACGCTTCATTGATCGTGTACTCTTGAGTGTAGATCGGGCTGAGAATGACGCAGCCATGGGAAAGTTGACAGTTAAGCCTATCTAGTGACAGCCCATCATAGGCTAGCTGGGTGATCTTGCAACTTGTACCATGTCGGAGTTTGATTTTCCCCATAGGGTTTCATTGATTGTGTACTCTTGAGTGTAGCTCGGGCTGAGAAGGTCGCAGCCATGGGAAAGTTGACAGTTAAGCCTATCTAGTGACAACCCATCATAGGCTAGCTGGGTGATCTTGCAACTTGTATCATGCCGGAGTTTGATTTTCACCATAGGGTTTCATTGATCGCTTACTCGGCATTTTGTATGAAGCAGGATTTCTACTTTCCCCTTAGCGCTTCATTGATCGTGTACTCTTGAGTGTAGCTCGGGCTGAGAATGACGCAGCCATGGGAAAGTTGACAGTTAAGCCTATCTAGTGACAGCCCATCATAGGCTAGCTGGGTGAGCTTGCAACTTGTACCATGTCGGAGTTTGATTTTCCCCATAGGGTTTCATTGATCGTGTACTCTTGAGTGTAGCTCGGGCTGAGAAGGTCGCAGCCATGGGAAAGTTGACAGTTAAGCCTATCTAGTGACAACCCATCATAGGCTAGCTGGGTGATCTTGCAACTTGTATCATGCCGGAGTTTGATTTTCACCATAGGGTTTCATTGATCGCTCACTCGGCAACTTGTATGAAGCAGGATTTCTACTTTCCCCTTAGCGCTTCATTGATCGTGTACTCTTGAGTGTAGATCGGGCTGAGAATGACGCAGCCATGGGAAAGTTGACAGTTAAGCCTATCTAGTGACAGCCCATCATAGGCTAGCTGGGTG
This sequence comes from Leptodactylus fuscus, assembly GCF_031893055.1. Classification (NCBI taxonomy): domain Eukaryota; kingdom Metazoa; phylum Chordata; class Amphibia; order Anura; family Leptodactylidae; genus Leptodactylus; species Leptodactylus fuscus. Next base: position 124,510,864 of record NC_134268.1, read on the forward strand.
ATCTTGTAACTTGTACCATGTCGGAGTTTGATTTTCCCCATAGGGTTTCATTGATCGTGTACTCTTGAGTGTAGCTCGGGCTGAGAAGGTCGCAGCCATGGGAAAGTTGACAGTTAAGCCTATCTAGTGACAACCCATCATAGGCTAGCTGGGTGATCTTGCAACTTGTATCATGCCGGAGTTTGATTTTCACCATAGGGTTTCATTGATCGCTTACTCGGCAACTTGTATGAAGCAGGATTTCTACTTTCCCCTTAGCGCTTCATTGATCGTGTACTCTTGAGTGTAGATCGGGCTGAGAATGACGCAGCCATGGGAAAGTTGACAGTTAAGCCTATCTAGTGACAGCCCATCATAGGCTAGCTGGGTGATCTTGTAACTTGTACCATGTCGGAGTTTGATTTTCCCCATAGGGTTTCATTGATCGTATACTCTTGAGTGTAGCTCGGGCTGAGAAGGTCGCAGCCATGGGAAAGTTGACAGTTAAGCCTATCTAGGGACAACCCATCATAGGCTAGCTGGGTGATCTTGCAACTTGTATCATGCCGGAGTTTGATTTTCACCATAGGGTTTCATTGATCGCTTACTCGGCAACTTGTATGAAGCAGGATTTCTACTTTCCCCTTAGCGCTTCATTGATCGTGTACTCTTGAGTGTAGATCGGGCTGAGAATGACGCAGCCATGGGAAAGTTGACAGTTAAGCCTATCTAGTGACAGCCCATCATAGGCTAGCTGGGTGATCTTGCAACTTGTACCATGTCGGAGTTTGATTTTCCCCATAGGGTTTCATTGATCGTATACTCTTGAGTGTAGCTCGGGCTGAGAAGGTCGCAGCCATGGGAAAGTTGACAGTTAAGCCTATCTAGTGACAACCCATCATAGGCTAGCTGGGTGATCTTGCAACTTGTATCATGCCGGAGTTTGATTTTCACCATAGGGTTTCATTGATCGCTCACTCGGCAACTTGTATCAAGCAGGATTTCTACTTTCCCCTTAGCGCTTCATTGATCGTGTACTCTTGAGTGTAGCTCGGGCTGAGAATGACGCAGCCATGGGAAAGTTGACAGTTAAGCCTATCTAGTGACAGCCCATCATAGGCTAGCTGGGTGATCTTGCAACTTGTACCATGTCGGAGTTTGATTTTCCCCATAGGGTTTCATTGATCGTGTACTCTTGAGTGTAGCTCGGGCTGAGAATGACGCAGCCATGGGAAAGTTGACAGTTAAGCCTATCTAGTGACAGCCCATCATAGGCTAGCTGGGTGAGCTTGCAACTTGTACCATGTCGGAGTTTGATTTTCCCCATAGGGTTTCATTGATCGTGTACTCTTGAGTGTAGCTCGGGCTGAGAAGGTCGCAGCCATGGGAAAGTTGACAGTTAAGCCTATCTAGTGACAACCCATCATAGGCTAGCTGGGTGATCTTGCAACTTGTATCATGCCGGAGTTTGATTTTCACCATAGGGTTTCATTGATCGCTTACTCGGCAACTTGTATGAAGCACGATTTCTACTTTCCCCTTAGCGCTTCATTGATCGTGTACTCTTGAGTGTAGATCGGGCTGAGAATGACGCAGCCATGGGAAAGTTGACAGTTAAGCCTATCTAGTGACAGCACATCATAGGCTAGCTGGGTGAGCTTGCAACTTGTACCATGTCGGAGTTTGATTTTCCCCATAGGGTTTCATTGATTGTGTACTCTTGAGTGTAGCTCGGGCTGAGAAGGTCGCAGCCATGGGAAAGTTGACAGTTAAGCCTATCTAGTGACAACCCATCATAGGCTAGCTGGGTGATCTTGCAACTTGTATCATGCCGGAGTTTGATTTTCACCATAGGGTTTCATTGATCGCTCACTCGGCAACTTGTATGAAGCAGGATTTCTACTTTCCCCTTAGCGCTTCATTGATCGTGTACTCTTGAGTGTAGATCGGGCTGAGAATGACGCAGCCATGGGAAAGTTGACAGTTAAGCCTATCTAGTGACAGCCCATCATAGGCTAGCTGGGTGATCTTGTAACTTGTACCATGTCGGAGTTTGATTTTCCCCATAGGGTTTCATTGATCGTGTACTCTTGAGTGTAGCTCGGGCTGAGAAGGTCGCAGCCATGGGAAAGTTGACAGTTAAGCCTATCTAGTGACAACCCATCATAGGCTAGCTGGGTGATCTTGCAACTTGTATTATGCCGGAGTTTGATTTTCACCATAGGGTTTCATTGATCGCTTACTCGGCAACTTGTATGAAGCAGGATTTCTACTTTCCCCTTAGCGCTTCATTGATCGTGTACTCTTGAGTGTAGCTCGGGCTGAGAATGACGCAGCCATGGGAATGTTGACAGTTAAGCCTATCTAGTGACAGCCCATCATAGGCTAGCTGGGTGAGCTTGCAACTTGTACCATGTCGGAGTTTGATTTTCCCCATAGGGTTTCATTGATCGTGTACTCTTGAGTGTAGCTCGGGCTGAGAAGGTCGCAGCCATGGGAAAGTTGACAGTTAAGCCTATCTAGTGACAACCCATCATAGGCTAGCTGGGTGATCTTGCAACTTGTATCATGCCGGAGTTTGATTTTCACCATAGGGTTTCATTGATCGCTCACTCGGCAACTTGTATCAAGCAGGATTTCTACTTTCCCCTTAGCGCTTCATTGATCGTGTACTCTTGAGTGTAGATCGGGCTGAGAATGACGCAGCCATGGGAAAGTTGACAGTTAAGCCTATCTAGTGACAGCCCATCATAGGCTAGCTGGGTGATCTTGAAACTTGTACCATGTCGGAGTTTGATTTTCCCCATAGGGTTTCATTGATCGTGTACTCTTGAGTGTAGCTCGGGCTGAGAAGGTCGCAGCCATGGGAAAGTTGACAGTTAAGCCTATCTAGTGACAACCCATCATAGGCTAGCTGGGTGATCTTGCAACTTGTATTATGCCGGAGTTTGATTTTCACCATAGGGTTTCATTGATCGCTTACTCGGCAACTTGTATGAAGCAGGATTTCTACTTTCCCCTTAGCGCTTCATTGATCGTGTACTCTTGAGTGTAGCTCGGGCTGAGAATGACGCAGCCATGGGAAAGTTGACAGTTAAGCCTATCTAGTGACAGCCCATCATAGGCTAGCTGGGTGAGCTTGCAACTTGTACCATGTCGGAGTTTGATTTTCCCCATAGGGTTTCATTGATCGTGTACTCTTGAGTGTAGCTCGGGCTGAGAAGGTCGCAGCCATGGGAAAGTTGACAGTTAAGCCTATCTAGTGACAACCCATCATAGGCTAGCTGGGTGATCTTGCAACTTGTATCATGCCGGAGTTTGATTTTCACCATAGGGTTTCATTGATCGCTTACTCGGCAACTTGTATGAAGCAGGATTTCTACTTTCCCCTTAGCGCTTCATTGATCGTGTACTCTTGAGTGTAGATCGGGCTGAGAATGACGCAGCCATGGGAAAGTTGACAGTTAAGCCTATCTAGTGACAGCCCATCATAGGCTAGCTGGGTGAGCTTGCAACTTGTACCATGTCGGAGTTTGATTTTCCCCATAGGGTTTCATTGATCGTATACTCTTGAGTGTAGCTCGGGCTGAGAAGGTCGCAGCCATGGGAAAGTTGACAGTTAAGCCTATCTAGTGACAACCCATCATAGGCTAGCTGGGTGATCTTGCAACTTGTATCATGCCGGAGTTTGATTTTCACCATAGGGTTTCATTGATCGCTCACTCGGCAACTTGTATCAAGCAGGATTTCTACTTTCCCCTTAGCGCTTCATTGATCGTGTACTCTTGAGTGTAGATCGGGCTGAGAATGACGCAGCCATGGGAAAGTTGACAGTTAAGCCTATCTAGTGACAGCCCATCATAGGCTAGCTGGGTGATCTTGAAACTTGTACCATGTCGGAGTTTGATTTTCCCCATAGGGTTTCATTGATCGTGTACTCTTGAGTGTAGCTCGGGCTGAGAAGGTCGCAGCCATGGGAAAGTTGACAGTTAAGCCTATCTAGTGACAACCCATCATAGGCTAGCTGGGTGATCTTGCAACTTGTATTATGCCGGAGTTTGATTTTCACCATAGGGTTTCATTGATCGCTTACTCGGCAACTTGTATGAAGCAGGATTTCTACTTTCCCCTTAGCGCTTCATTGATCGTGTACTCTTGAGTGTAGCTCGGGCTGAGAATGACGCAGCCATGGGAAAGTTGACAGTTAAGCCTATCTAGTGACAGCCCATCATAGGCTAGCTGGGTGAGCTTGCAACTTGTACCATGTCGGAGTTTGATTTTCCCCATAGGGTTTCATTGATCGTGTACTCTTGAGTGTAGCTCGGGCTGAGAAGGTCGCAGCCATGGGAAAGTTGACAGTTAAGCCTATCTAGTGACAACCCATCATAGGCTAGCTGGGTGATCTTGCAACTTGTATCATGCCGGAGTTTGATTTTCACCATAGGGTTTCATTGATCGCTTACTCGGCAACTTGTATGAAGCAGGATTTCTACTTTCCCCTTAGCGCTTCATTGATCGTGTACTCTTGAGTGTAGATCGGGCTGAGAATGACGCAGCCATGGGAAAGTTGACAGTTAAGCCTATCTAGTGACAGCCCATCATAGGCTAGCTGGGTGAGCTTGCAACTTGTACCATGTCGGAGTTTGATTTTCCCCATAGGGTTTCATTGATCGTATACTCTTGAGTGTAGCTCGGGCTGAGAAGGTCGCAGCCATGGGAAAGTTGACAGTTAAGCCTATCTAGTGACAACCCATCATAGGCTAGCTGGGTGATCTTGCAACTTGTATCATGCCGGAGTTTGATTTTCACCATAGGGTTTCATTGATCGCTTACTCGGCAACTTGTATGAAGCAGGATTTCTACTTTCCCCTTAGCGCTTCATTGATCGTGTACTCTTGAGTGTAGCTCGGGCTGAGAATGACGCAGCCATGGGAAAGTTGACAGTTAAGCCTATCTAGTGACAGCCCATCATAGGCTAGCTGGGTGAGCTTGCAACTTGTACCATGTCGGAGTTTGATTTTCCCCATAGGGTTTCATTGATCGTATACTCTTGAGTGTAGCTCGGGCTGAGAAGGTCGCAGCCATGGGAAAGTTGACAGTTAAGCCTATCTAGTGACAACCCATCATAGGCTAGCTGGGTGATCTTGCAACTTGTATCATGCCGGAGTTTGATTTTCACCATAGGGTTTCATTGATCGCTTACTCGGCAACTTGTATGAAGCAGGATTTCTACTTTCCCCTTAGCGCTTCATTGATCGTGTACTCTTGAGTGTAGCTCGGGCTGAGAATGACGCAGCCATGGGAAAGTTGACAGTTAAGCCTATCTAGTGACAGCCCATCATAGGCTAGCTGGGTGAGCTTGCAACTTGTACCATGTCGGAGTTTGATTTTCCCTATAGGGTTTCATTGATCGTGTACTCTTGAGTGTAGCTCGGGCTGAGAAGGTCGCAGCCATGGGAAAGTTGACAGTTAAGCCTATCTAGTGACAACCCATCATAGGCTAGCTGGGTGATCTTGCAACTTGTATCATGCCGGAGTTTGATTTTCACCATAGGGTTTCATTGATCGCTTACTCGGCAACTTGTATGAAGCAGGATTTCTACTTTCCCCTTAGCGCTTCATTGATCGTGTACTCTTGAGTGTAGCTCGGGCTGAGAATGACGCAGCCATGGGAAAGTTGACAGTTAAGCCTATCTAGTGACAGCCCATCATAGGCTAGCTGGGTGAGCTTGCAACTTGTACCATGTCGGAGTTTGATTTTCCCTATAGGGTTTCATTGATCGTGTACTCTTGAGTGTAGCTCGGGCTGAGAAGGTCGCAGCCATGGGAAAGTTGACAGTTAAGCCTATCTAGTGACAACCCATCATAGGCTAGCTGGGTGATCTTGCAACTTGTATCATGCCGGAGTTTGATTTTCACCATAGGGTTTCATTGATCGCTTACTCGGCAACTTGTATGAAGCAGGATTTCTACTTTCCCCTTAGCGCTTCATTGATCGTGTACTCTTGAGTGTAGATCGGGCTGAGAATGACGCAGCCATGGGAAAGTTGACAGTTAAGCCTATCTAGTGACAGCCCATCATAGACTAGCTGGGTGATCTTGTAACTTGTACCATGTCGGAGTTTGATTTTCCCCATAGGGTTTCATTGATTGTGTACTCTTGAGTGTAGCTCGGGCTGAGAAGGTCGCAGCCATGGGAAAGTTGACAGTTAAGCCTATCTAGTGACAACCCATCATAGGCTAGCTGGGTGATCTTGCAACTTGTATCATGCCGGAGTTTGATTTTCACCATAGGGTTTCATTGATCGCTTACTCGGCAACTTGTATGAAGCAGGATTTCTACTTTCCCCTTACGCTTCATTGATCGTGTACTCTTGAGTGTAGATCGGGCTGAGAATGACGCAGCCATGGGAAAGTTGACAGTTAAGCCTATCTAGTGACAGCCCATCATAGGCTAGCTGGGTGATCTTGCAACTTGTACCATGTCGGAGTTTGATTTTCCCCATAGGGTTTCATTGATTGTGTACTCTTGAGTGTAGCTCGGGCTGAGAAGGTCGCAGCCATGGGAAAGTTGACAGTTAAGCCTATCTAGTGACAACCCATCATAGGCTAGCTGGGTGATCTTGCAACTTGTATCATGCCGGAGTTTGATTTTCACCATAGGGTTTCATTGATCGCTTACTCGGCATTTTGTATGAAGCAGGATTTCTACTTTCCCCTTAGCGCTTCATTGATCGTGTACTCTTGAGTGTAGCTCGGGCTGAGAATGACGCAGCCATGGGAAAGTTGACAGTTAAGCCTATCTAGTAACAGCCCATCATAGGCTAGCTGGGTGAGCTTGCAACTTGTACCATGTCGGAGTTTGATTTTCCCCATAGGGTTTCATTGATCGTGTACTCTTGAGTGTAGCTCGGGCTGAGAAGGTCGCAGCCATGGGAAAGTTGACAGTTAAGCCTATCTAGTGACAACCCATCATAGGCTAGCTGGGTGATCTTGCAACTTGTATCATGCCGGAGTTTGATTTTCACCATAGGGTTTCATTGATCGCTCACTCGGCAACTTGTATGAAGCAGGATTTCTACTTTCCCCTTAGCGCTTCATTGATCGTGTACTCTTGAGTGTAGATCGGGCTGAGAATGACGCAGCCATGGGAAAGTTGACAGTTAAGCCTATCTAGTGACAGCCCATCATAGGCTAGCTGGGTGATCTTGTAACTTGTACCATGTCGGAGTTTGATTTTCCCCATAGGGTTTCATTGATCGTGTACTCTTGAGTGTAGCTCGGGCTGAGAAGGTCGCAGCCATGGGAAAGTTGACAGTTAAGCCTATCTAGTGACAACCCATCATAGGCTAGCTGGGTGATCTTGCAACTTGTATCATGCCGGAGTTTGATTTTCACCATAGGGTTTCATTGATCGCTTACTCGGCAACTTGTATGAAGCAGGATTTCTACTTTCCCCTTAGCGCTTCATTGATCGTGTACTCTTGAGTGTAGATCGGGCTGAGAATGACGCAGCCATGGGAAAGTTGACAGTTAAGCCTATCTAGTGACAGCCCATCATAGGCTAGCTGGGTGATCTTGTAACTTGTACCATGTCGGAGTTTGATTTTCCCCATAGGGTTTCATTGATCGTATACTCTTGAGTGTAGCTCGGGCTGAGAAGGTCGCAGCCATGGGAAAGTTGACAGTTAAGCCTATCTAGGGACAACCCATCATAGGCTAGCTGGGTGATCTTGCAACTTGTATCATGCCGGAGTTTGATTTTCACCATAGGGTTTCATTGATCGCTTACTCGGCAACTTGTATGAAGCAGGATTTCTACTTTCCCCTTAGCGCTTCATTGATCGTGTACTCTTGAGTGTAGATCGGGCTGAGAATGACGCAGCCATGGGAAAGTTGACAGTTAAGCCTATCTAGTGACAGCCCATCATAGGCTAGCTGGGTGATCTTGCAACTTGTAACATGTCGGAGTTTGATTTTCCCCATAGGGTTTCATTGATCGTATACTCTTGAGTGTAGCTCGGGCTGAGAAGGTCGCAGCCATGGGAAAGTTGACAGTTAAGCCTATCTAGTGACAACCCATCATAGGCTAGCTGGGTGATCTTGCAACTTGTATCATGCCGGAGTTTGATTTTCACCATAGGGTTTCATTGATCGCTCACTCGGCAACTTGTATCAAGCAGGATTTCTACTTTCCCCTTAGCGCTTCATTGATCGTGTACTCTTGAGTGTAGCTCGGGCTGAGAATGACGCAGCCATGGGAAAGTTGACAGTTAAGCCTATCTAGTGACAGCCCATCATAGGCTAGCTGGGTGATCTTGCAACTTGTACCATGTCGGAGTTTGATTTTCCCCATAGGGTTTCATTGATCGTGTACTCTTGAGTGTAGCTCGGGCTGAGAATGACGCAGCCATGGGAAAGTTGACAGTTAAGCCTATCTAGTGACAGCCCATCATAGGCTAGCTGGGTGAGCTTGCAACTTGTACCATGTCGGAGTTTGATTTTCCCCATAGGGTTTCATTGATCGTGTACTCTTGAGTGTAGCTCGGGCTGAGAAGGTCGCAGCCATGGGAAAGTTGACAGTTAAGCCTATCTAGTGACAACCCATCATAGGCTAGCTGGGTGATCTTGCAACTTGTATCATGCCGGAGTTTGATTTTCACCATAGGGTTTCATTGATCGCTTACTCGGCAACTTGTATGAAGCAGGATTTCTACTTTCCCCTTAGCGCTTCATTGATCGTGTACTCTTGAGTGTAGATCGGGCTGAGAATGACGCAGCCATGGGAAAGTTGACAGTTAAGCCTATCTAGTGACAGCACATCATAGGCTAGCTGGGTGAGCTTGCAACTTGTACCATGTCGGAGTTTGATTTTCCCCATAGGGTTTCATTGATTGTGTACTCTTGAGTGTAGCTCGGGCTGAGAAGGTCGCAGCCATGGGAAAGTTGACAGTTAAGCCTATCTAGTGACAACCCATCATAGGCTAGCTGGGTGATCTTGCAACTTGTATCATGCCGGAGTTTGATTTTCACCATAGGGTTTCATTGATCGCTCACTCGGCAACTTGTATGAAGCAGGATTTCTACTTTCCCCTTAGCGCTTCATTGATCGTGTACTCTTGAGTGTAGATCGGGCTGAGAATGACGCAGCCATGGGAAAGTTGACAGTTAAGCCTATCTAGTGACAGCCCATCATAGGCTAGCTGGGTGATCTTGTAACTTGTACCATGTCGGAGTTTGATTTTCCCCATAGGGTTTCATTGATCGTGTACTCTTGAGTGTAGCTCGGGCTGAGAAGGTCGCAGCCATGGGAAAGTTGACAGTTAAGCCTATCTAGTGACAACCCATCATAGGCTAGCTGGGTGATCTTGCAACTTGTATCATGCCGGAGTTTGATTTTCACCATAGGGTTTCATTGATCGCTTACTCGGCAACTTGTATGAAGCAGGATTTCTACTTTCCCCTTAGCGCTTCATTGATCGTGTACTCTTGAGTGTAGATCGGGCTGAGAATGACGCAGCCATGGGAAAGTTGACAGTTAAGCCTATCTAGTGACAGCCCATCATAGGCTAGCTGGGTGATCTTGAAACTTGTACCATGTCGGAGTTTGATTTTCCCCATAGGGTTTCATTGATCGTGTACTCTTGAGTGTAGCTCGGGCTGAGAAGGTCGCAGCCATGGGAAAGTTGACAGTTAAGCCTATCTAGTGACAACCCATCATAGGCTAGCTGGGTGATCTTGCAACTTGTATTATGCCGGAGTTTGATTTTCACCATAGGGTTTCATTGATCGCTTACTCGGCAACTTGTATGAAGCAGGATTTCTACTTTCCCCTTAGCGCTTCATTGATCGTGTACTCTTGAGTGTAGCTCGGGCTGAGAATGACGCAGCCATGGGAAAGTTGACAGTTAAGCCTATCTAGTGACAGCCCATCATAGGCTAGCTGGGTGAGCTTGCAACTTGTACCATGTCGGAGTTTGATTTTCCCCATAGGGTTTCATTGATCGTATACTCTTGAGTGTAGCTCGGGCTGAGAAGGTCGCAGCCATGGGAAAGTTGACAGTTAAGCCTATCTAGTGACAACCCATCATAGGCTAGCTGGGTGATCTTGCAACTTGTATCATGCCGGAGTTTGATTTTCACCATAGGGTTTCATTGATCGCTCACTCTCGGCAACTTGTATCAAGCAGGATTTCTACTTTCCCCTTAGCGCTTCATTGATCGTGTACTCTTGAGTGTAGATCGGGCTGAGAATGACGCAGCCATGGGAAAGTTGACAGTTAAGCCTATCTAGTGACAGCCCATCATAGGCTAGCTGGGTGATCTTGAAACTTGTACCATGTCGGAGTTTGATTTTCCCCATAGGGTTTCATTGTTCGTGTACTCTTGAGTGTAGCTCGGGCTGAGAAGGTCGCAGCCATGGGAAAGTTGACAGTTAAGCCTATCTAGTGACAACCCATCATAGGCTAGCTGGGTGATCTTGCAACTTGTATTATGCCGGAGTTTGATTTTCACCATAGGGTTTCATTGATCGCTTACTCGGCAACTTGTATGAAGCAGGATTTCTACTTTCCCCTTAGCGCTTCATTGATCGTGTACTCTTGAGTGTAGCTCGGGCTGAGAATGACGCAGCCATGGGAAAGTTGACAGTTAAGCCTATCTAGTGACAGCCCATCATAGACTAGCTGGGTGATCTTGTAACTTGTACCATGTCGGAGTTTGATTTTCCCCATAGGGTTTCATTGATTGTGTACTCTTGAGTGTAGCTCGGGCTGAGAAGGTCGCAGCCATGGGAAAGTTGACAGTTAAGCCTATCTAGTGACAACCCATCATAGGCTAGCTGGGTGATCTTGCAACTTGTATCATGCCGGAGTTTGATTTTCACCATAGGGTTTCATTGATCGCTTACTCGGCAACTTGTATGAAGCAGGATTTCTACTTTCCCCTTACGCTTCATTGATCGTGTACTCTTGAGTGTAGATCGGGCTGAGAATGACGCAGCCATGGGAAAGTTGACAGTTAAGCCTATCTAGTGACAGCCCATCATAGGCTAGCTGGGTGATCTTGCAACTTGTACCATGTCGGAGTTTGATTTTCCCCATAGGGTTTCATTGATTGTGTACTCTTGAGTGTAGCTCGGGCTGAGAAGGTCGCAGCCATGGGAAAGTTGACAGTTAAGCCTATCTAGTGACAACCCATCATAGGCTAGCTGGGTGATCTTGCAACTTGTATCATGCCGGAGTTTGATTTTCACCATAGGGTTTCATTGATCGCTTACTCGGCATTTTGTATGAAGCAGGATTTCTACTTTCCCCTTAGCGCTTCATTGATCGTGTACTCTTGAGTGTAGCTCGGGCTGAGAATGACGCAGCCATGGGAAAGTTGACAGTTAAGCCTATCTAGTAACAGCCCATCATAGGCTAGCTGGGTGAGCTTGCAACTTGTACCATGTCGGAGTTTGATTTTCCCCATAGGGTTTCATTGATCGTGTACTCTTGAGTGTAGCTCGGGCTGAGAAGGTCGCAGCCATGGGAAAGTTGACAGTTAAGCCTATCTAGTGACAACCCATCATAGGCTAGCTGGGTGATCTTGCAACTTGTATCATGCCGGAGTTTGATTTTCACCATAGGGTTTCATTGATCGCTCACTCGGCAACTTGTATGAAGCAGGATTTCTACTTTCCCCTTAGCGCTTCATTGATCGTGTACTCTTGAGTGTAGATCGGGCTGAGAATGACGCAGCCATGGGAAAGTTGACAGTTAAGCCTATCTAGTGACAGCCCATCATAGGCTAGCTGGGTGAGCTTGCAACTTGTACCATGTCGGAGTTTGATTTTCCCCATAGGGTTTCATTGATCGTATACTCTTGAGTGTAGCTCGGGCTGAGAAGGTCGCAGCCATGGGAAAGTTGACAGTTAAGCCTATCTAGTGACAACCCATCATAGGCTAGCTGGGTGATCTTGCAACTTGTAATCATGCCGGAGTTTGATTTTCACCATAGGGTTTCATTGATCGCTCACTTCGGCAACTTGTATCAAGCAGGATTTCTACTTTCCCCTTAGCGCTTCATTGATCGTGTACTCTTGAGTGTAGCTCGGGCTGAGAAGGTCGCAGCCATGGGAAAGTTGACAGTTAAGCCTATCTAGTGACAACCCATCATAGGCTAGCTGGGTGATCTTGCAACTTGTATTATGCGGAGTTTGATTTTCACCATAGGGTTA